>NC_090649.1:345667737-346009478 GCF_040937935.1 Hyperolius riggenbachi | reverse complement strand
TGTGTTGCACCCATCTTTGCCCCAGGTCATCGCCCCTGGCCCATTGCGGAGAGTCAGGCACAGGCTGTGGTGGAAATGATGGCGGAGCAGCAAGTCACCATTTCCAGCCAGACCTTCAGTGCCAGCGAGACCAGTGCCACCACCCACCAGCACTCCGGTCCACAGCAGGCCTCCACCACCACTTGAGGGTCACGTCGACCCCAGCAACCAACCTGCTCTCACTCATCTCGTTCTTCACCCCAGGGACCGCAAGCGTTTTGAGGGATGTTGTGGAGCAGTTTGAGGAGGAGATGATGGGGGGCATGCAAGGAGGAGGAGGAGTATGAGGTGAAGGGGGTTTGTTGTTGGCGCACAACAACCACAATTTGATGAGGGAGGAGGGGGCCTGATGCAGGGGATATTGGGGCAGAGGAATTGGTTGAGGTGGGCTCAGAGGAGATGTTTGGGGATGATGATGATGAGGCGCTGGATTGTCCTTATGTGCCACCACCAGCACTGTTGGTTGAAGGCAGCTCATCATCGGAGGAGGAGGCGTCTCTGGCACAGAGGTGCAGCCAGCAGCATGGCGGCCAGCACAGGGCATGGAAGGCAGGAGTCAGTGGTGCTCAGCAGAGCTCGAATATTCGAGTAGCTCGAATATTCGAGCTCTTTTTCAGCTATTCGAGCTCGGTATTCGAGCTCCGAATAGCTGGAGCTATTCGAATGGGCTATCCGAGTACACTCGAATAGCCCATTCACTATTCGAGCTATTCGAGCAACCCGGCGCTATTCGAGCTCGGTACCGAGCTCGAATAGCGTCATAGCCCAGATTGATGTCCTTAGAGCCAATCAGAGGGCTCCCAGGCCCTCTGCCGGGCAGCCAATCACAGAGGGGGACCCTGGCCAGCCCCTACCCTATAAATAGCGGCCGCCATGTTACGTTTTCTCCGTGCTTGCCTGAGACTTGTACAGAGAGAGAGTTGCTCCTTTGTGCTTTGGCTTAGCAAGAGCTCTATTGTGGTCATTTACCTAGCGTTTTTGCTCACATACACCTCCTATACACACCTATATTGTTGTTAGTTATTTAGACATTGTATTTTAGTTAGTAGCTTGTGTGTTACATTAGAGACAGGCAGCTGCTGCAAGCTTACAGGTTTAGGCCTCAGGGGGGCCTTGCCTCTGTGGGCAGCTGTCCTCTGTTTATTTCTCTCATCTATACCAGTATTTCTGCTGTCCTTTACTAATAGTATTGTAGTTATACTGTACTAGGAGTAGGACACTCACTGACTGTCAACTGTTTATAGGCTACTAGCTAGCTCCTGCGTGTGTGCACTCACTCACTGTCTGTGTGTACACACACTCTATTTCCTTCTGATTACTGATAGATTATTGTTAGTTAGTTGTACTTACTTACTACTTACTCTTACTGTACCCGTAGGGGACACTCACTGTCACTGTTCATATAGGCTACTAGCTCCTGCGTGATGGCGCACTGCACTCACTGTCTGAGTGTACACACACAACACACACTCTATTTCCTTCTGATCGCTGATTGATTATTGTAATTAGTTAGTTCTACTTACTGTTACTAATTACTCTTGCTGTACTAGGAGTCTAGGACACTCAGTCACTGTTCATAGGCTACTAGCTCCTGCGTGCGTGCACTCACTGTCTGAGTGTACACACACAACACACACTCTATTTCCTTCTGATCGCTGATTGATTATCGTAATTAGTTAGTTGTACTTACTGTTACTACTTACTCTTACTGTACTAGGAGTCTAGGACACTCAGTCACTGTGTTCATAGGCTACTAGCTCCTGCGTGCGGTGCACTCACTGTCTGAGTGTACACACACAACACACACTCTATTTCCTTCTGATCGCTAGGGATGCTCGGAAAATTCCGCGGAATTATAAATTCCGTGATTCCGGCCGGAATTAGGTTAATTCCGATAGTCAATCAGAATTCCTATCTCTCTCTCTCTCTCTCTCTCTCTCTCTCTCTCTCTCTCTCTCTCTCTCTCTCTCTCTCTCTCTCTCCTCTCTCTCTCTCTCTCTCTCTCTCTCTCTCTCTCTCTCTCTCTCTCCTCTCTCCCTCTCTCTCCTCTCTCTCTCTCTCTCTCTCTCTCTCTCTCTCTCTCTCTCTCTCTCATCCATCCATCTCATGCAGTAGGGAATTGCAGATTTTCAAAAACAGCTTATATACCATAGCTGGGATTTGAACCCAGAACCTAGTGTGTAGTAGGTATGTGTCTTAACCTCTAGACCATGACCCACACTACATGTTAAAGCTGGCAGTAGCATAAACCATACTTCCATTATGATCAATTCGATAGAAAAAGTAGCATGATTAAGGGATTTGTACTTTTTGAAAAGCATGCCTATATACCATAGCTGGATTTGAACCAAGGACCTTGTGTATAGTAGGTATCTGTCTTAACCTCTAGACCATGACCCACACTACATGTTAAAGCTGGCAGTAGCATAAACCATACTTCCATTATGATCAATTCGATAGAAAAAGTAGCATGATTAAGGATTTGTACTTTTTGAAAAGCATGCCTATATACCATAGCTGGGATTTGAACCAAGGACCTTGTGTATAGTAGGTATCTGTCTTAACCTCTAGACCCATGACCCACACTACATGCTAAAGCTGGCGGTAGCATAAACCATTAAACCATACTTCCATTATGATCAATTCGATAGAAAAAGTAGCATGATTAAGGATTTGTACTTTTTTGAAAAGCATGCCTATATACCATAGCTGGGATTTGAACCAAGGACCTTGTGTATAGTAGGTATCTGTCTTAACCTCTAGACCATGACCACACTACATGCTAAAGCTGGCGGTAGCATAAACCATTAAACATACTTCCATTATGATCAATTCGATAGAAAAAGTAGCATGATTAAGGATTTGTACTTTTTGAAAAGCATGCCTATATACCATAGCTGGGATTTGAACCCAGGACCTAGTGTGTAGTAGGTATCTGTCTTAACCTCTAGACCATGACCCACACTGCATAGTAGTAGGTACCTGTCTTACCCACTAGTAAGGGGAGAGGCTGCAGCCTCAGGGCGCAGTGTAGGAGGGGGTGCACAATTCATTCAGCTGTCATTCCCAATTGTGTTTGAAGCAGAAAGAAATAAGAAAAGGTGATACATGGCAGCGACTGCAAGCCAGATAAGTAGAGATTAAGGTGTTGGGGGTGGGGGGGGGGGGGGGGGGCCCTGGGGCACCTCTTAGTGTAATAGCAATCAGGTGTGTGACAGCTGGGGTGGGGAGGGATGGGGGGGCGCACTTTGCTGTCTCAGCCTTGGGTGCTGAAGGACCTTGTCCCACCTCTGACCACACTACATGCTAAGCCTGGCCCTGAGTGTGGTTGATGGTCTAGAGCAGTGGTCCCTCAAACTAAGGCCCGCAGGCCGAATGTGGCCCCCTAAGGCTTTCTTACCGGCCCCCCACACAGAAATATGTATTGCTTATAAATGCAGTCAGCTACATCTTTAAATATTGGTGGTCCACATATGGAATAGCAGTGCAGCACCCCCCCATCCACATGGAAGCCAGAAAGTACAAATCTTAATCATGCTACTTTTTCTATCGAATTGATCATAATGGAAGTATGGTTTATGCTACCGCCAGCTTTAGCATGTAGTGTGGGTCATGGTCTAGAGGTTAAGACAGATACCTACTATACACTAGGTCCTTGGTTCAAATCCCAGCTATGGTATATAGGCATGCTTTTCAAAAAGTACAAATCCTTAATCATGCTACTTTTTCTATCGAATTGATCATAATGGAAGTATGGTTTATGCTACTGCCAGCTTTAACATGTAGTGTGGGTCATGGTCTAGAGGTTAAGACACATACCTACTACACACTAGGTTCTGGGTTCAAATCCCAGCCTATGGTATATAAGCTGTTTTGAAAATCTGCAATTCCCTACTGCATGAGATGGATGGATGGATGGAGAGAGAGAGAGAGAGAGAGAGAGAGAGAGAGAGAGAGAGAGAGAGAGAGAGAGAGAGAGAGAGAAGAGAGAGAGAGAGAGAGAGAGAGAGAGAGAGAGAGAGAGAGAGAGAGAGAGAGAGAGAGAGAGAGAGAGAGAGAGAGAGAGAGAGAGAGAGAGAGAATTTTTCCGGCGGAATTCCGAATTAAACGGAATTCCGCGGAATTACTCCGGTATACCGTCGGAATGGAACGGTAACGGAATTTCTATATGACGGAATGCGGAATTGTGACGGAAACGGAAATGGGCTATTCCGACCATGCCTGCTGATCGCTGATTGATTATTGTAATTAGTTAGTTCTACTTACTGTTACTAATTACTCTTGCTGTACTAGGAGTCTAGGACACTCAGTCACTGTGTTCATAGGCTACTAGCTCCTGCGTGCGTGCACTCACTGTCTGAGTGTACACACACTAAATTTACTTGTGATTACTACTGATTATTGTAACTGCTAGTTGTACTTCCTGACTGTTACTACTTACTTACTGTACTAGGGGACACTCACTCAGGTCACCTCACCAACCAACCAACTCACCTCATTAAAGTACCCCACTTTTCACCCGCCCTTTTAAAAAACTTTTGTCTATACGCCCAAAACATTGAAGATGTCTGGAAGTGGCAGCCAGCGCGGTTTGGGCAAGGGCAAGGGCAGCAAGGGAATCAGGAGGAGAGGAGCAGCATTGTGGCAAGCCGCGGCCGCGGGCGCGCCACCATGCACAGTTCCGCAGCAGCAGCAGCAGCGTCAGTGGCTAACATTCCTCCCATAGCCACTGGCCGTGGACGCCTTGGGCGCCGCCCAGCAGGAGCATCTGCAACTCACGCTGCAGAGACACAGCAGCAGCAGCGTGTAGCACCTGCTCCCATTTTCCCTCCAGCCGGGTCGGAAACGTCCCATTGAGGAAAAGGATGCAGACACTGTGGTGCAACTCATGACGGGAGGATGAGCAGCCCGCCATCAGCTCTGCATCCGAGGGCCTCCACCCTCACCACCACCCACCACCACCACCACCACCCCTGTTCGCAGCAGCCGCCCAGCAGGGCCTGGGGAGGAGGCCAGTTCACCGTCAGTTGGCGACCTGTCATTCAGCAGTCTTTTGACCCCAGGCATCATGAGTCAATTGTCTGCTGTTGTTGGCGATTTTGAGGAGGAGATGCTGATTGGGCACTTTGGGGGGATGAGGGGATTGGACAGCAAGACTGTGGCGACAGTCAAGCAGCCCATCCATGCATCAGGAGAGGAGTTTGGGGGTGTCCTCATCCCAGCAGGACATGTTCAGGAGGGGGAGGATGATGATGACCCGGTGACAGACAGAGACTGGGTGCCACCACCTCCAGGGGATGTCGTCCTCAGCAGCTCTGAGGAGGAGGAGGAGGATGCTCTTGTGGGCCTTGCAAGGAGGCGCATCATTGCAAGCATTGGCAGCAGCAGTAGGCAGGTCCCACAGCCTGCTGGTGTCTCAGGCTCAGCAGCAGCAGCATCTGCCAGTACCACCACCAGCCGCACCCAAGCCCCCCAAGCCCCCCCCCCAACCACCACAGGGAGACAGGCAGCAGCGCTTCCATGCCGTAGGGGGATGTTTAAGTCACCAATCTGGCGATATTTCACCATGCCCACTGTGTACAGCAAGTACGCCACTTGCAACCACTGTCAGCGGAAGTTGAGCAGAGGTGCAGACCCCTTAAAGTTCTGCACCAGCTCGCTCATCAACCACCTTGCGGCTAAACATTTCCACCAGCATAAGGAGTTCCAGAGGCTGAAGGCATCTGGTGCTGGCAGTGGCACCACACCCATCACTGCACAGCCTTCAGCAGCAGCAGCAGCAACAGCAGCCACCCGCCCTCCTGCTCCTCCAGCAGCACCAGCAGGAGTGCGGAAACGCACTGCTCCTCCCCCCTCTGCAACTCCTTCCGCCGACACTGAGGCCTGTTCTGGCAGCCAGTCCTCAGTGGCCTCCTCTGCTGTGTCTGCTGATTCCCGTGTCAGCAAAAGGCCACGCCAGAGCCTTTTGAGCGAGTCCTTCCAGGGGGTGGTTAGGGCTCTGCCTCCCAGCAGCCGTCGCGTGCGGCAGCTGAACAGCTTGCTGGCACGGGCCATGTGCTCCCAACTCCTGCCGTACACGCTCGTGCAGGAGGGGAGCGACATTCGTGCGCTGCTTGCTTGCGCAGCCCCAGACTGGCAGCTCCCCAGCAGACACTTCTTTGCCCGCAAGGCCATTCCTGCACTGCACCGCTTTGTGATGGCCAATGTGGAGCGAGGGCTGGAGCACGCGGTTGGTGAAAGGGTCAACGTCACCATGGACTCCTGGAGCAGCCGCTTCGGGACAGGCCGCTACCTGTCCTTCACTGTCCACTGGGTCAGCTTGGTGGAAGGGGGTGAGGATGGGAGAGCAGCAGCGGGCACAGCAGCAGCAGCAACACAGTGGGTGGTGCCACCCCGCAGGGTCAGGGGAACTGCAGCAGGTTCCTCCGATCCTCTGCCATCCTCCGGCACACCTGGCCAAACCCCCCGCCTCAGCAGCAGCGTGAAGGCCCGCCACTGCCAAGCGCTGCTGCACTTGGTCAGCCTTGGGAAGACCAAGCTGACGGCAACCCATGTGTTGGCCAAACTCCAGGAGCAGGAGAGGATTTGGCTGACCCCCAGAGGCCTCAGAGTCGGAGAGGTGGTGGCCGACAATGGGGCCAATCTGGTTGCCGCAATAGACAGGGGAAACCTGACCCACATCCCCTGTCTTGCCCACGTGCTGAACCTGGTGGTGCAGAAGTTCTTGCGCACCTACCAGGGGATGGGCGAACTGCTGGAAACGGCAAGGAACGTTGTGCGTCACTTCCGGCGCTCGGCTGCAGCCTGTGCGAGCCTGGAAGACGTGCAAAAGGAGCTGGATCTGCCACGCCATCGGCTGATCCTTGACGTTCCGACTCGCTGGAACTCCACCCTGGCGATGTTGGAGCGTCTGGTTGAACAGAAGCGCGCTGTCAAACAGTACCTTGCCCTGGCCACTGTTTCCGCCGCTCAGAGAAGGGACAAGACCAGCAACATCCCGTCCATCGTCCCCGATGATGACTGGAGGCACATGCAGCAGGTGTGCTTTGTGCTGGCTCCCTTCCTGCAGGCCACAAACATGGTGAGCAGGGACCATGCTATGGTCTGCGAGTGGGTGCCCCTGGTTTCTCTGCTGAACAGGGCCCTCGATGCTTTGCTGGAACAGGGAGCGGCAGCCTTGGACCAGCAGGAGCGGCAACCAGCTGCGCAGTCCACCTCTGAGGGGGAGGAGGAGGAGGACTTGGTGGAGGTCCCTGACCTGGCTGCTGATGAGGGGGATCAGCACAGCGCAGCTGAGTTGGTGCGGGGGTGGAGAGAGGATGAGGCGGCAGAGGAGGAGGATGAGGACAGCACTGACGTCGATGTGCCAGCAGACGTGGCCCGCCTCTTCCCAATGGCAGCGCACATGCTGACGTGCCTGCGCAGGGACCCCAGGGTGATCCAGATGAAGCAGAGGGAGGACATCTGGATCAGCATGATGTTGGACCCACGCCTCAAGGGGAAGTTGAGCCAGTTCCTGCCGCCTGCAGGAGGAGACCCAGCGCAACAAATAAGGAGCTTGCAGCAGGCCCTTGTTGAGCGCTTGGAGGAAGCCTTCCACCCCCACTGTCCAGCAGCCAGCACAGAGGCAGCAGCAGGTGCCTGCATCCAGCAGCAGCAAGCGCCCCACAGACCTGCTGTCTCTCAGCCACGAGCTCTACAGGACTGTAGAGGCTCCGGCAGCAGTGACTAGAGAGGAGATGCATGCAGCAGCATCCTCCTCCGGTCACAGCCAGCGCCTGACCCGCATGGTGGCTGACTACATGGGGTCGTACAGCGGGCTTGACAGCGATGCCCCTGTTGATCCCATGGAGTATTGGGTCAAGCGCATGGAGATCTGGAGCGAGCTGGCGCAGTACGCCCTGGAAGTGCTGTCCTGCCCCCCTTCCAGCGTGCTGTCCGAGCGCTGCTTCAGTGCAGCTGGTGGCGTGGTCACCGAGAAACGCTCACGTCTGTCTCACAAGTCTGTGGACAGACTGACGTTTCTCAAGATGAACCAGGCGTGGGTGGAAGGCGAGTTCCTGGCCCCTGTTGTCGGCGAGAGGGGGACATGAACTGGCTGCCGGAACCATCGTTAATGTGCCTTACCACCCTTTACCACCTCCTGGCTCCTGCTCACTAAGCCAGCCTGGTTCACTTTGACTATTACGTCGCCTGCAGCCACACATTTTACACCTACAGTGGGCTGCTGTGTACTGCCCTTCTGCTGTCTGTCTGTGTTTCCCACTGCCAGGGTACACAGAATTACCTTCTTCTGCTGCCACTCTGCCACCAGCTAATACGTCAAACAATAGCTATATTGGTTGTAAAACCAAAAACCAAAAAACCATTTAAAAAAAAAAAAGGTTTAATTTTTCTGAGGTGCCCGGGTTGAAAACTGTGTTGTCCCAGTTGTGTATTGGACACAATGTGGGCTGCACGACCGCTGTCTGGGACCTCCTGTTGTGTTTATTTACAGCCCTGGTATCACCGCTAGGTACCAGGGCTATTATGTCACGCTGCCTACCTGCTGCCACACTCACACTGCTCCTCCATACCTCCTCCTGCTGCTGCTGCTGCTGTCTGTCTGTGTTTCCCACTGCCAGGGTACACAGAATTACCTTCTTCTGCTGCCACTCTGCCACCAGCTATTACGTCAAACAATAGCTATATTGGTTGCAAAACCAAAACCAAACAAACCATTAAAAAAAAAAAAAAAGGTTTAATTTTTCTGAGGTGCCCGGGTTGAAAACTGTGTTGTCCCAGTTGTGTATTGGACACAATGTGGGCTGCACGACCGCTGTCTGGGACCTCCTGTTGTGTTTATTTACAGCCCTGGTATCACCGCTAGGTACCAGGGCTATTATGTCACGCTGCCTACCTGCTGCCACACTCACACTACTCCTCCATACCTCCTGCTGCTGCTGCTGCTGTCTGTCTGTGTTTCCCACTGCCAGGGTACACTACACAGATGATTTACCTTCTGCTGCCACTCTGCCACCAGCTATTACGTCAAACAATAGCTATATTGGTTGCAAATAGAGATGAGCGTAATGACCTAATTACGATTTTGCGAAATTTCGCGTAATTAGTGTAATTACGATTATGGCCGTAAGTACATAATCGTAATGAAGAAGGATTTCGCGAAATTTCGCGTAAGCGTAATTTTCGCGTAATTTTCGCATTACAGTCGTATCATGCCGTAATTTCGCATTAAACGCTACCGTAATTTCGCGTTAAACCGTAACGCTCCGTATAATATAAAAAAGCCGCCGACTTTAAGGGTTAATAGCAAAGCCCCCTTAAATGCTAAGAGCCTCAAATTTGGAGAATATATTAAGGAGATCAGGAGGAATAAGAGGAAAAATTTTTTTTTTCAAAAAGACCTTATAGTTTTTGAGAAAATCGATGTTAAAGTTTCAAAGGAAAAATGTAAACATTTAAAAACCCGCCGACTTTAACGGTTAATAGCAAAGCCTGCTTAAAGTTTAGGAACACCAAATTCCCAGGGTATATTAAGGGGATCAGTGGGAATAAGAGGAAAAAATTTTTTTTCAAAAAGACCTTATAGTTTTTGAGAAAATCGATTTTTAAGTTTCAAGGGCGAAAATGTCTTTTAAATGCGGAAAATGTCAGTTTTTTTGCACAGGTAACAATAGTGTATTATTTTCATAGATTCCCCCAAGTGGGAAGAGTTTTACTTACTTCGTTCTGAGTGTGGGAAATATAAAAAAAAAACGACGTGGGGTCCCCCCTCCCAGACCTCTTTAACCCCTTGTCCCCCATGCAGGCTGGGATAGCCAGAATGCGGAGCACCGGCCGCGTGGGGCTCCGCACCCTGACTATACCAGCCCGCATGGTCCATGGATTGGGGGGTCTCGGAAGGGGAGGGGCAGCCAAGCTTTCCCCTCCCCCTCCGAGCCCTTGTCCAATCCAAGGACAAGGGGCTCTTCTCCACCTCCGATGGGCGGTGGAGGTGGAGGCCGCGATTTCCTGGGTGGGGGGTTCATGGTGGAATCTGGGAGCCCCCTTTAAAAAGGGGTCCCCCAGATGCCCACCCCCCTCCCAGGAGAAATGAGTATAGAGGTACTTGTAGTACCCCTTACCCATTTCCTTTAAGAGTTAAAAGTAAATAAACACACAAACACATAGAAAAAGTATTTTAATTGAACAAAAAACATAACCACGAAAAAAGTCCTTTAATATTCTTAATTAACCATTAATACTTACCTGTCCCTTTAAATAAATGATCCCACGCAATATCCTCGGAAATGTTCTATCAGTTACAATGTAACAAAGTTATTATGTAACAACTTTGTTACATTGTAACTACGCCGCACCCGACGCCACTCGCCTCAGCCGCCGCATACGCGTCCGTGCAGGACGCTAAGTCCCCGCAGCTCCCGCTGTCCACCCCGCCCACATCTGTCACCCACATGTCACCCACATGTGGGTGACATGTGGGTGACATGTGGGAGAGGCGGGGAGGACAGCGGAGCCGGCGGGGACTTAGCGTCCTGCACGGACCCGACAAAGCTCTGAGCTATATAGCTCAGAGCTCTGAGAAGCATCTTTGTATTTGGGCTCCAAGGAGCCCCATTGGTCCTTAGCAGACCAATGGGGTTCCTTCAAATCAGAAGGAACCCCATTGGTCTGCTAAGGACCAATGGGGCTCCTTGGAGCCCAAATACAAAGATGCTTTTGAGAGCTCTGAGCTATAGCTCAGAGCTCTGTCGAGTCCTGCAGCGCAGACGCGGCGGCGGCGGTGAGTGACGTCGGGTGCGGCGTAGTTACAATGTAACAAAGTTGTTATATTGTAATAACTTTGTTACATTGTAACTGATAGAACATTTCCGAGGATATTGCGTGGGATCATTTATTTAAAGGGACAGGTAAGTATTAATGGTTAATTAAGAATATTAAAGGACTTTTTTCGTGGTTATGTTTTTTGTTCAATTAAAATACTTTTTCTATGTGTTTGTGTGTTTATTTACTTTTAACTCTTAAAGGAAATGGGTAAGGGGTACTACAAGTACCTCTATACTCATTTCTCCTGGGAGGGGGGTGGGCATCTGGGGGACCCCTTTTTAAAGGGGGCTCCCAGATTCCACCATGAACCCCCCACCCAGGAAATCGCGGCCTCCACCTCCACCGCCCATCGGAGGTGGAGAAGAGCCCCTTGTCCTTGGATTGGACAAGGGCTCGGAGGGGGAGGGGAAAGCTTGGCTGCCCCTCCCCTTCCGAGACCCCCCAATCCATGGACCATGCGGGCTGGTATAGTCAGGGTGCGGAGCCCCACGCGGCCGGTGCTCCGCATTCTGGCTATCCCAGCCTGCATGGGGGACAAGGGGTTAAAGAGGTCTGGGAGGGGGGACCCCACGTCGTTTTTTTTTTATATTTCCCACACTCAGAACGAAGTAAGTAAAACTCTTCCCACTTGGGGGAATCTATGAAAATAATACACTATTGTTACCTGTGCAAAAAAAACTGACATTTTCCGCATTTAAAAGACATTTTTGCCCTTGAAACTTAAAAATCGATTTTCTCAAAAACTATAAGGTGTTTTTGAAAAAAAATTTTTTCCTCTTATTCCCACTGATCCCCTTAATATACCCTAGGAATTTGGTGTTCCTAAACTTTAAGCAGGCTTTGCTATTAACCGTTAAAGTCGGCGGGTTTTTAAATGTATACATTTTTACTTTGAAACTTTAACATCGATTTTCTCAAAAACTATAAGGTCTTTTTGAAAAAAAAAATTTTTCCTCTTATTCCTCCTGATCTCCTTAATATATTCTCCAAATTTGAGGCTCTTAGCATTTAAGGGGGCTTTGCTATTAACCCTTAAAGTCGGCGGCTTTTTTATATTATACGGAGCGTTACGGTTTAACGCGAAATTACGGTAGCGTTTAATGCGAAATTACGGCATGAACGAAACGCGAAATTTCGCATTGAAAATTACGCTTACGGTATTTTCAATTACGATTTTAATGGCAATTTCGCTACGCTAATTTCGCATCGTAATCGCAAATTTCGCATGCGTAATTATAGTAATGCGAAATTACGAAAATTTCAGCTCAACTCTAGTTGCAAAACCAAAACCAAACAAACCATTAAAAAAAAAAAAAAGGTTTAATTTTTCTGAGGTGCCCGGGTTGAAAACTGTGTTGTCCCAGTTGTGTATTGGACACAATGTGGGCTGCACGACCGCTGTCTGGGACCTCCTGTTGTGTTTATTTACAGCCCTGGTATCACCGCTAGGTACCAGGGCTATTATGTCACGGCGAGCTGCCTGCCTCATTGACTGCCTGCTGCCACACACTCATCCTCCTCCTCCTGCTGCTGAATTTACCTCCTGCTGTCTTTGTGTTTCCACTGCCAGGGAGCACATACAATGGCGCTTCCAACATGCGTGCGCCCACCAGCTATTTGTTACGCTCAAAAATAGCTGCATTTCTTTAAAAAAAAAATTGAAAAGAGAAATACGTGAAGAAGAAGAAGACGATATTGAAAAAGAAGGAGAAGATGAAGATGAAGAAGAAGATGAAGAAGAAGATGAAGAAGATGATGAAGAAGAAGATGAAAAAGAAGAAGAAGATGAAGAAGATGAAGAAGATGAAGAAGAAGAAGATGAAGAAGAAGAAGAAGATGAAGAAGAATAAGAAGAAGATGAAGAAGATGATGAAGAAGATGAAGAAGAAGAAGAAGAAGATGAAGAAGAAGAAGAAGAAGAAGATGAAGAAGAAGAAGAAGAAGAAGAAGAAGAAGAAGAAGATGAAGAAGATGAAGATGAAGAAGAAGATGAAGAAGATGAAGATGAAGAAGAAGAAGAAGATGAAGAAGATGAAGAAGAAGAAGAAGATGAAGAAGATGAAGATGAAGATGAAGAAGAAGAAGAAGATGAAGAAGAAGAAGAAGAAGAAGAAGAAGAAGAAGAAGAAGAAGAAGAAGAAGAAGAAGAAGAAGAAGAAGAAGAAGAAGAAGAAGAAGAAGAAGAAGATGAAGAAGATGAAGAAGAAGATGAAGAAGATGAAGAAGAAGATGAAGAAGAAGATGAAGAAGAAGATGATGAAGAAGAAGAAGATGATGAAGAAGAAGAAGATGAAGAAGATGAAGAAGAAGAAGAAGAAGATGAAGAAGATGAAGAAGAAGATGAAGAAGAAGATGAAGAAGAAGATGAAGAAGATGATGAAGAAGAAGAAGATGAAGAAGATGAAGAAGAAGAAGAAGAAGAAGAAGAAGAAGAAGAAGAAGAAGAAGAAGAAGAAGATATAGAAGAAGAAGAAGATATAGAAGAAGAAGAAGATATAGAAGAAGAAGATCTAGAAGAAGAAGAAGAAAGATAAAGAAGAAGAAGAAGAAGAAGTATATACAGTAACACTACTGAACAAAATTAAGGACACAACTTCTCTTTCCACATTTTTTTTTAAAGGAACATCCCAACATAATCACTTGCTGTTGTTACTTGGAAAAAAAGATGTTTCTTGCATCATTCACCCTCAAAACAAGTGTTGGAAGCTATTTAAGGCCAATTCGAATAGTCAGCTCGAATAGTGAGCTCGAATACCGACTCGAATAGTGAGCTCGAAGTCCGAGGTCGAATCGAATAGTAAAAATTATTCGACTCGAATATTCGACTGACCTCGAATAATTTACTATTCGAATTCGACCTAACTCGAATTTTGAAAAGGGGTATTTGAGCATCACTAGGCAGGAGCCACAGTCTGCTGCTTCAGCTGCTACCACCACCACCCGCACTAAAGCTCCTCCCAAAAAAAAACCAGCCCTCCGCAGTGTATCGGTACTTCACTGTGTGCAAAGACGACAAGACCCATGCCATTTGCCACAGTTGCGGTGCCAGGCTGAGCAGAGGTCCCAATCTCAACAAGTTGGGCACCTCGTGCCTGCAGACCCACTTGGAGACCAAAACTTTTCAGGACTACAGTGAGTTTCTGAAGCTGAAGGGCAGTGGCGCAGGCAGTGGGCAGAGTCAGACAGCCACTGCACAGACTTAAGCAGCAGTAGCAGCATCTCACCCTCCTGCTCATCCAGCATCAGCAGCAGGAGCACAGCAACTCACTGCCCCCCCCCCCCCCCCGGGCAGCCAGTCCTCAGTGGCCTCGTCATCTGCTCCCTCCACAGTCGCCCCCAGCACTGCACCGCTTTGCAATGGCGAACGTGGGCCGCACGCTCGATCACGGCGTGAGTGAGTGGAACCACGTCACCATGGATTCATGGAGCAGCCATTCTGGTAAAAGCAGCAGATTTCTGGCAGCACTACAGGACAATTACTTGACTCAAATGGTAACTGAACCAACTAGGGGGAATGCGTTACTGGATCTGATCATTTCTAATAGACCAGATAATGTATCAAATGTGCAGGTTCAAGAACATTTGGGAAATAGTGATCACAACATGATAACGTTTGATCTGGTGACTGATAGGCCACGGGGCAGCGGGACCACTAAAACTATGAATTTTAGAAAAAGTTCACTCAAATTAGGCAGGCACTAAGTTTGGTGAACTGGGATAATGTACTACAAGGGGAAGACACTGAAGGGAAATGGCAAGCTTTTAAACTTATACTCAATCAATACTGTAGTATGTATATCCCATATGGAAACAAAATGTCTAGGAATAAAAAAAGGCCTCTATGGATGAATAGAAAGGTTAAAGATAAAATGAAGAGGAAAAAGAATGCCTATAAGGTCTTAAAACAGGAGGGGACCGAGGCTGCACTAAGCAATTCTAAGGAGTGCAATAAAAATTGTAAAAAAGAAATTAGGCAGGCAAAGATTGAAGCTGAAAAACAAATCGCTAAGGATATCAAATCTAACCCAAAAAAGTTTTACAAGTACATTAACTCTAAAAAAAGAAAGGTTGACTGTATAGGACTCCTAAAGGATGAGGATGGGAACTCAATGGTGGATTACCAAGGTAAGGCAGAGTTATTAAATGCTTTCTTTGCTGCTGTCTTCACAAAAGAAACAGCACTGTTGCAAACTACAGAGGCGGAAGAGTCTCAATCTTCTAACAGTAATATTAAATACTTAACGCAGGAAGAAGTGAAGGCAAGACTAAATAAATTAAAAATAGACAAGGCACCTGGCCCGGATGGCATGCATCCTCGGGTCCTAAGGGAATTAAGTTCAGTTATAGATAAACCCCTTTATCTTATCTTTTGTGACTCTCTTGCAACTGGCAGAGTCCCAGTGGATTGGCGTACAGCCCACGTTTTCCCATTATTTAAAAAGGGCAAAAAATCTGATCCAGGAAATTATTGACCTGTAAGTTTAACATCAGTTGTATGCAAACTATTTGAGGGGTTACTAAGAGATACTATACATGACTTCATAGTAGAAAATAATCTTATTTCTCAGCATCAACATGGGTTTACTAAAGACAGGTCCTGTTTGACTAACATGCTCAGCTTTTATGAGGTAGTGAATGCTAATATGGATATTGGGAATGCTGTAGATGTGATATACTTGGACTTTGCAAAGGCCTTCGACACTGTTCCCCACAAAAGTCTGGTGCAAAAGTTGAGGATGCAAAGACTGGGGAAGAGTCTGTGTTCATGGATAGGGAACTGGCTAATGGACAGAAAACAAAGAGTTGTGGTTAATGGATCGTACTCAAAATGGGAGACTGTTAGCAGTGGTGTCCCACAGGGGTCTGTTCTGGGTCCAGTGCTCTTCAATTTATTTATTAATGACCTAGTAGATGCAGTAGTGAGCAATGTTGCTATTTTTGCAGATGATACAAAATTGTGCAGAATCATCAACTCTCAGGAAGATAGTGTCATATTGCAACCGGATCTGGATAGGATGGCTATATGGGCACATACATGGCAGATGAAATTCAATGTTGACAAATGTAAGGTCATGCATTTTGGACGTACTAATGGTCTAGCACCATACAAAAAAAATGGGATACAGTTGGGGACATCAAACTTGGAGAAGGACTTAGGAGTACTCATTGACAACAAGTTAAATAATCGTACTCAATGCCAAGCAGCTGCAGCTAAAGCTAACAAAATGTTGGGATGCATTAAAAGGGAAATAAAAACTCGAGATGCTAGCATAATATTGCCCCTGTTTAACTCTCTAGTAAGGCCACATCTGGAATATGGAATTCAGTTCTGGGCACCACATTACAAAAAAGATATTGCAGTTTTAGAGCAGGTGCAGAGACGAGCAACAAAATTGATGCGTGGGATGGAAGGTCTCACTTATCGAGAAAGGTTAGATAAACTGGGTTTATTTAGTCTAGAGAAAAGACGCCTTAGAGGGGATCTAATTAACATGTATAAATACATCAGAGGGCAATATAATACCTTGGCGGATGAGCTTTTTGTCCCTAGGCCTTCTCAAAGGACTAGAGGACATGATCTGCGCATGGAGGAAAAACGTTTTAGCCATTTATTTAGGAAAGGGTTCTTTACGGTTAGAGTGATTAAGATGTGGAATGCATTGCCACAGGAAGTCGTTATGGCAAACTCTATACCTGCATTTAAAGGGGGCTTAGATGCTTTCCTTGCATTGAAAGACATCCATGGCTACAATTGCTAGGTAATGCCTAATGATGTTGATCCAGGGATTTTATCTGATTGCCATCTGGAGTCGGGAAGGAATTTTTCCCTTTAGGGGCTAATTGGACCATGCCTTGTAAGGGTTTTTTCGCCTTCCTCTGGATCAACAGGGATATGTGAGGGAGCAGGCTGGTGTTGTACTTTATACTGGTTGAACTCGATGGACGTATGTCTTTTTTCAACCAAAATAACTATGTATGTAACTATGTAGCAGCACCAGTCGCCCACTATGTGGTGCCACCACGCGGGGTCAAGGGAGAAGCAGGGGAGAAGCAGCAGCTCCCGCCACCAAGCGAACCCGCCTCAGCAGCAGTGTGAAGGCCCGCCACTGCCAAGCGCTGCTGGAGATGGTCAGCCTTGGGAAGACCCAACTGACAGCAGCCAACGCGCTTCACTACCTGAGGGAGCAGGAGAAGATGTGGCTGACCCACAGAAGCCTCATAGTCGGATTGGTGGTCTCCGAAAATGAGGCCAACCTGCTGTCTGCCATCAACAGGGGACACTGGACCCACGTCCCCTGCTTGGCCCACGTCTTGAACCTGGTGGTGCAGAAGTTCCTACGCACCTACCAGGGGATGGACAATCTTTTGTATGCGGCAAGGAAACTTTCCGCCGCTCAGCAGCTGCCGCAGCACCTGGCTGACATGCAGCAGTGCGAGGGCCTGCCACGACCCCGGCTAATCATCGATGTGTCAACTCACTGGAACTCCACCCTGGCGATGTTGGAGTGGCTGGTTGAGCAGATGAGGGCTGTCAACCACCACATCGTTGATGGCACTCTTGCCGGCACCACCAAACTCCTGCTCCTCTTTAACGCACAGTGGGGGCAGATGCAGCAGGTCTGCTTGGTGTTGGCTCCCTTCCTGCAGTGAACCAACCTGGTGAGCGAGGAGCGGGCATCCCTCTGCCAGTGGGTGCTCTTTGTTTGTCTGCTGGACAGGGCACTTTCTGATCTGGTGGATGTGGGAGAGGAGGCCCTGATCCAGCTGGAACAGCAGCCGCCTGTGCAGTCCACCTCTGCGCAGGATTTTGAGATGTTGGAGGAGGAGGAGTTGGAGGTCATGGATGTTGATGCTGAGGGGGAACAGTGGAGCGCAGCTGCAGTGGTGTGAGGGTGGAGAGAGGAGGAAGAGGCTCAGGGGCCAGAGGAGGACAGCATTGCGGTCGCTGACCCTGATGTCTCTGCTGGACGGACCACCCTGTTCCCCATGGCAGCGCACATGCTGCGTTGCCTGCGCTCAGACCCCGGGATCAAGCAGATGTGTGCTAGGGAGGACGCCTGCTTCAGCATTATCCTGGACTCACGGCTGAAGGGGAAGGTGACTCCCTTCCTGCCCGCTGGAGACCGTGAGCAGCGAAGAAGGGAGTTGCAGCAGATCCTTGTTCGGCGACTGGAGGAAGCCTTACCCCAGCCTTCCACTCCCTCTGTCCCTGTCCAGCCAGCACAGCAGCCGGTGCCTGCGGCCAGCAGCAGCGCCAGGTGCCCTGGAGACCTTCTGTCATTGACCAAGGCGCTCTACATGATGGTAGAGCTGCCGAGAGAGGAGGCGCGTGCAGCAGCATCCTTCTCTCAAAGTCACAGCCAGCGTCTGACCCGGATGGGGTCTATAATTGTAGTAAAATACCTGTAAAACCTACCATTCTAGTACTATGCTTAATACAAGTGTAAATATCGTTTTTGCTATAGACGCTATTGTGTGTAGACGGTATAGCTATTGTGTTTAGATAGATCACCATGGCACTTGTACGTACCACGGCACGGTTCAAAATTAGGAGGGGATCCAGGATGCTTTATTTTCAGAAACATCAGTCTGTCCTCAGACTGGGTGGTGGTAAAGGAAAATAAACTTACTCATGAGACATTCTTCAATAAGTGCCAAAACGTAGAAATCTTTATTCACTTGTACAAGGACTTTTCTTCAGCCAGCATATATATTGGGACTGCAGCTACACAGACCCTGCACAGCAGTAGAAAAGTGGCTCCTCCTGTGTGCAGGGAACCTTTAAACTCTAATCAATATGATAAAATATTCCTCCTTTTGGGCAGTTCTTTCTGGTAAAAGTCCAATCAGCATGTCCAGTTCCTTCTTTTGGGTGGGGTTGCTCAACTCCTCTCTTGTCCTTCATGAATAAGTAAAATTCAATAGAAAGAGGAAGTCTTCTGACATCAGTTCCTTGTCTCATGTCCTTCAAAATCACCCCCACCTCCAGAGAACTGGTTTAGACTGCTCCTTCCAACTTGTTTCCTCTGTGCCTGGTACTCCATGACATAGAGGGGGTGGGGAGGTGTTCTGGAATTTCACTGTGAAGGACATAGGAGACTATGCGCAGTAAAAGGTTCAAAAAACATATATGACATATATTCAGTGATATCGTGATAACTCCTTGGTTAATAATAATCCTATTACTTAAAGTGTCACTCTAACACACTAGTCTGATTCTGTGCATGTGGTCCTTATAGCCACATAAGAATATAAAGGATATACATAAAGATTAACAGATTAATTATAAATTTCCATAATTCTTTCCACATAATTATTTCCACAGTGGAGAGAAGAAAGTGCTTCTCGGTTACCACACCACCGGCCGCACTGAAGCACCTTTCAGACAGCACGCTGGAAGGGGGGCAAGCAAGGACTTCCAGGGCGTACTGCGCCAACTCACTTCAAATATCAAGGTGCTTGACCCAGTAATCCAAGGGGTCCACAGCAGTGTTGCCAACCGCCCGTAAATTTACGGGCAGCCCGTAAATTTTGATACAAACTAAGCTGCCCGTGAGTTCCGTAAGGAATTCAGCAGCGTCCGTAAGGGCGGCCAATCGGCCGCCCACCCTGTTGCAGGAGGACAGCAGCGCAGTGGAAGGAGAGCTGTGGCATCAGCGGTGGAGAAGGGGGGCAATCTCCCCCCACTTCCCTCACCTTAGTGTTCTCCCTCCCTCGCTCTCCCCTCCGGAACTAAGTGATGAGTGGCGTTTGGCAGCGGGCGGAACTCACCTCCGTCTAGCTCCAAGCACCGGAAGTTCTGGTGCCGCAGCTGCTGCTCTGGTCTGGACCAGACCAGAGTAGCGGCAAATCATCCCGCGCCTGCGACAAGACGCAGGTAAGTTCCGCTCGCTACCGCCTGCCAGCCACTCAGTACTTAGTTCCGGAGGGGAGAGTGAGGGAGGGAGAGCACTAAGGTGAGGGAAGGGGGGGGAGATTGCCCCCCTTCTCCACCGTTGATGCCACAGCTCTCCCTCCACTGCGCTGCTGTCCTCCTGCTGAGGGCGGGGGGAAGGGCACCTGGCTACCTATTGTGGGCACTTATACCTCTGGCTACATATACTGGGCACATATAACCCTGACTACATATACTGGGACATATACCTCTGGCTACATATACCGGGCACATATACCCCTGCCTACATATACTGGGCACATATACCCCTGCCTACATATACTGGGGACATATACCCGACTACATATACTGGGCACATATACCCCTGCCTACATATACTGGGCACATATACCCCTGCCTACATATACTGGGGACATATACCTCTGGCTACATATACTGGGCACATATATCTGCTGGCTACATATAGGGCCTGATTCACAAAGCGGTGCTAACAGTTAGCACACTGGTGAAAAGCCCTTTATCACGCCTAAACTCAGTTTAGGCATGATAAGTTTAGGTGTGATAAGTTTAGGCATGATAAGTTTAGGTGTGATAAGTTTAGGCATGATACGTTTAAGCACCAACTGGGTTAGCACCGCAGTGCACAGCTGATCAAAAGTTTTAGCAAAGTCTGGTGCACTTTGCATAGAGTTTAATGGCACTGCTTTGCGTGCGGGACTTGGCGCGCGATCTAAACGTATCTAAACTTATCATGCCTAAACGTATCATGCCTAAACTTATCATGCCTAAACTTATCACGCCTAAACTGGCTTTTCACCAGCGTGGTGCAATGGTTATCACGCCTAAAGTCTCTAACTGGGTTAGCACTGCTTTGTGAATCGAGCCCCTACTGAGGACACTGGCTGTTTGCCATTATGTGCATTTACTGGTGAAAAGCTGTTTCTTATTCTGTGCATTTACTGGTGAAAAGCTGTCTCTTATTATGTGCATTTACTGGTGAAAAGCTGTCTCGTATTATGTGCATTTACTGGTGAAAATCTGTCTATTATGTGCATTTACTGGTGAAAAGCTGTCTCTTATTATGTGCATTTACTGGTGAAAAGCTGTCTCTTATGTGCATTTTCTGGTGAAAAGCTGTCTCTTATGTGCATTTACTGGTGAAAAGCTATCTCTTATTATGTGCATTTACTGGTGAAAAGCTGTCTCTTATTATGTGCATTTACTGGTGAAAAGCTGTCTCTTATTACGTGCATTTACTGGTGAAAAGCTGTCTCTTATTATGTGCATTTACTGGTGAAAAGCTGTCTCGTATTATGTGCATTTACTGGTGAAAATCTGTCTATTATGTGCATTTACTGGTGAAAAGCTGTCTCTTATTATGTGCATTTACTGGTGAAAAGCTGTCTCTTATGTGCATTTTCTGGTGAAAAGCTGTCTCTTATGTGCATTTACTGGTGAAAAGCTATCTCTTATTATGTGCATTTACTGGTGAAAAGCTGTCTCTTATTATGTGCATTTACTGGTGAAAAGCTGTCTCTTATTACGTGCATTTACTGGTGAAAAGCTGTCTCTCATTACGTACATTTACTGGTGAAAAGCTGTCTCTCATTACGTGCATTTACTGGTGAAAGGCTCTCTTATGTGCATTTACAGGTGAAACGCTGTCTCTTATGTGCATTTAGTGGGGAAACGCTGTCTCTCATTATGTGCATTAACTTGCCATGCCCACTTTCGTCGCCGTGGCACCGCAAATTTCCTCAAATGTTGCCCCCTACCCATTTGACTGCCCCCTCATATGTGCCAGTCTAGAACCGGCCCTGTACCCCTGCCTACATATACTGGGCACATATACCCCTGGCTACCTGTTCTGGGGACATCTCTCCCCCTGGAGACTTGTTCTTGGGACATCTATACCCCTGGCCACCTATTCTGGGGACACCTATAGACCTGGGGCTACCTATTTTTGGGGAACCACTGCTGTCAGATTAAATGTATTTTGGGGAACTGCTGCCAGATTATGTGTATGTTGGGGTAACCGCTGCTGCCAGATTACATCTATTTTTTTGGGAACCACTGCCATATTATCTGTATTTTGGAAGAACCTCTGCCAGAATACGTGGATTTTTGGTGAAATGCTGTAATATTACATGTATTTTGGAGGAAGGGGGGGGAAAACACGTGACCACGCCCATTTTTCGGTGTTCCCCGCTGCACGCGGCGCAGGGGATTTTGTCAGTAAAAAACATCTTTTGTCCGTAAATTTTTTGGTATTTGTCAGTAAAAAATAACGTGAAAGGTTAGCAACACTGGTCCACAGTGGTGTCGCTGCCAAGGACGCTGTAGGACCCCATATAGTCTGCCACCATCCGGGTCAGGAGCTGGTTCTGGCTTTGAGAGCCAAATGCTGGTGCTGCAGGCACCTCCTCACTTGGCAGCTGTAGCGGCGTGGCGTACAGCGCCTTTGTGCCTATTTTTTGTGTAGAAAAAAACGGGGAAATGTCATCCAGTGTTGGATTTGAAGAGGCTAAACCGTCATATAAACCTGGAAAGCTTCAAGATGGAGTCGCTTCATTCAATAACCAAGGCCATACGCATACACAACTGGATGCTTTCGGTAGATTTGCAAGATGTGTATCTACACATCCCAATTCGCAAAGATCTTCAAAAATGTTTAAGGTTTGCGGTGGAAGAGGATCACTACCAGTTCACATGTCTACCCTTTGGCATATCCACCGCCCCTCGGACTTTTACGAAGGTCCTAGTCTCCATTATAGCAAAGCTCAGAGTCCAGAAGTTGCAAGTATACCACTATCTCAACAACATCCTACTACTTGGAAGCAGTCGTATGGAAATTCTGCAACACAGGGGAACATTGTTGGACACCTTGAGGGAATTTGGATGGCTAATAAATCTGGAGAAAAGTCAACTAAACCCAACTCAGGATTTGGGGTTTCTGGGTGCCCGATTCCAAACCCATCTCAATTCAATATCGATTCCTCTAGACAAAATTCCTGTAATTCAGAACAAAGTAAGAAACATGATGGTTTCTCCAGCGGCATCGTCAAGGACTTGTCTCAGCCTGTTAGGCACGTTATCTTCGACCAATCCTATGCTTCCATGGTCCCACTGGCATATTCGGGGCTTCCAAGTGGGCATCCTACATCAATGGGACAGGTCAGATCTCAATCAACATATCCTACTGCTAAGAACGATGGCAGACAGTCTACAGTCTATCCTGGTGGCTACAGGACCACAAGATCCACACACTTACAATTGATGCTGGATCCCCCGATAGTAATTACTATCGACTCCAGCAGGAGGGGCTGGGGAGCGACGTGCAATCATTCCGTAGCTCAGGGACTTTGGGATCAGAAGGTATCAGAAGAATCATCCAATGCAAGGGAGTTGAGAGCAGTCCTTCATGCACTACAGTCCTTCCTGTCTCTCTTTATCAACAACAATTGCTTGCTTCGAATAGACAACAAGACAGCAGTGGCATACATCGAAAGACAGGGGGGAACTCGGAGTCATACTCTTCTGCAAATAGCCAGCCACATCTTCCAGCTAGTGGAGGACAATCTGTTATCATTACGGGCAGTATATATCCTGGGGACCCTGAATACGGAAGCAGACTTCCTGAGTCGCAAAGAATTGGACAACAATGAATGGTCACTGGATCAGGAGTCTTTTGCTCTAATCTGCAAGGAATGGGGTATTCCGCAGATAGACATGATGGCGACACAGCACAACACCAAGTGCAAGAGATTTGTAGCAAGATAGGGAGGCGGAAGCAGTAGACATCTTGACAGCCCCTTGGAACTTCAAAAATGGGTATGTCTTTCCACCGATTCCATTGATCTACAATCTCCTGAGGAGATTACAACAGGAGCCGGTAACAGTGACGGCGGTTAATCCGGATTGGCCCCGTTGACCATGGTACCCACTACTACCGGACTTGAAAATAGCAGATCCAATCATTCTTCCGGTAACTAGGACACTCCTGTCACAGGGTCCAATCCTCCACCCGAATCCGGGCCGCTTGAATTTGTGGGCATGGAGGTTGAGAGGGTCAAACTTGAACGATTAGGTTACTCAGCAGAGGTTATCGATACACTACTGCAGGCAAGGAAACCATCAACCAATAACACATATTACAAGATCTGGGAAAAGTTCTCAACATTTGCAGCAATGTCATCCTTCAACCCTCTACAACCTTTACCTCAGCAGGTTCTAGGCTAGCCTTTCTACAAACCGGAGTAGAGAAAGGACTAAGTTATCACGCTATAAAGGTGCAGACTTCAGCCATTTCTGCCTTATCGGACTTCAGATGGGCTCTACATCCTTTAATAAAACAATTTATGTTAGCAGTGATAAAAATTAGACCTCCAAGGAAGTCATCATACTCAAAATGGCACGTTCCCATAGTTCTGGAGATCTTATCAGGGGAACCGTTTGAACCAATAGCCTCCTGTTCCTTATGGAATCTGAATCTTAAAACCTCTTTCTTGGTGGCGATAACATCTGCCCGTAAAGTATCAGAACTTAACGCCTTGGGTTGCAGAGAACCATATTTGACCTTTTCCACGACAGGGTCCAGTTGAAGCCAGTGGATTCCTTCCTACCGAAGGTAGTGAAATCATTCCATATAAATCAAGAGTGGTCTCTTCCTGCTTTCCAGGATAACACAGACTCAGATCTACACAGTCTAGATGTCTCTAGGACACTTCAAGCATATCTGGAAGCAACAGAATCGTTCCGTAAATCGGACCGTTTATTTATTGTCCCTTCGGGATATAGAAGGGGACAAATGGCTTCCGCAAGAACAATTTCATCATGGTTAGTGAAAATGATCCAAGGAGCATATCGGGCTGTAGGTTTGCAACCCCCAGATGGCATTAGGGCACACTCGACTAGAGGGATCTCTTCTTCGTGGGCAGCTTATTCCAATATCTCCGCATCGAAGATCTGTCAGGCCGCGAACTGGTCCAGCATCAACACTTTTATTTCACATTATAAAGTAGATGTGTCTGTAAATACCTCTTTAGAGTTTGGGAGAGCTGTGATCTCCTCGGCTTATACTCATGAATACATTTTCTGTTATTTTCTGCAGCATATTCTGTCTCCCCCCCCTTATTTCTGATAGTTAGATCCCAATGTGCTGCCATGAAGGCATAAGGAAAACGGAAAATTGTTACTTACCTATCGGTAATTTTCCTTTCCTGATGCATCCATGGCAGCACATGGATCCCACCCATCTATTCGGTGAGGATCCTAGTTACAAAGACCTCCTCAAAGCCTCATTTAAATATTCACTGGTTCTATGGGGTAAATGGGGCGGGGCCATTACCCAATGTGCTGCCATGGATGCATCAGAAAAGGAAAATTACCTATATGTAAGTAACAATTTTCCGTTATTGTGCTATGTATCAGTGGGCTGGTCTGGGCTGGTATCATCACACTGCTCTCTCTAGACTCTCTCCTCCTTGTCCCGCCTCCCTGAGCTGGTGGTGGTTTCTAGTTCCTGTTCCCTTGCTGTCTACCACCAGCTCAGCTCCACCCTCCATGTCTCTTCCTCACTTCCTCACACTGCGCAGGGGCTGATGGGAGGTGGAGAAATGGAGAGAGATCAGCTAACAGCCAGGAGAAGCATGTGTGACTGTGACTGACTCTCAGGTCTCAACACAGACAGTAGGACCTAGACAGCACAGAGCACTGCACAGCCAGGCTCTTGAAAAAAGTATGTATTGATGGGTGGGTAAGATTTTTTTTGAAGGTTTATTATGTTGTTTAAGGTACATCTTAATGGGACTTATTTTAAAGTGAATCTTAGGTAATGTTTATTTATAGTTACCTGAATCTTCCTCCCTCCCCATGACCACTGTGGCCTCACTCCTTGTCCTTCTTGCACTATGCATCCCAGTAATCCGTCCAGCCGCACTCCTCTGTGCATACGCGAGTTGACCGCGTGTGCACCCCTTGTTGCGCTCCCAAAGATGGGAGCATTCTGTGTCTGTGCAGTAGTACCACAAGCATGCGCAGAAGCCTATTACTAGTGCAGCGACTGAACGGATTACCAGGAGTCAAAGCGTCAGAACAAAGGGGGTGAAGAGGATGGTAAGGGAGGCCACATCCCTCATGGGGCTGGAGGAATCCCCAGGTCAGTATAAATGAGGCCCAGTGTACCATCTCAGGTACACTTTAAAAGATACCAGAGCCATTAGCGTCTCCCTCCTTTGTCACCTAAATGCCCCCTTGCAGCCTCTTCTGTGCAACTGGGTCAGTGAGTAAGTTGCAGTAGTGCGCAAGCACTGGCCCGGCTGCGCAAGTCCTATATCGCGCAACCACCGCCAGGATCAATGCACAACGTACCCGTGACACGCACATGTGCAACTTGCCTACCTGGAAGGGGGTGCAAGGGGGCAATTAGGTAACACAAAGAAAGGGGCCAGAATAGAACGGAAATAAGAACAATACATGCCTGCTCCCCCTGTTTTTCCAATACCTTTTGGCTCTGGTATTCTTTCAAGGGTTATTAAAGTAAAAGAAAAACAGTTTAATTTATCTGGGGTTTCTTGCAGCCCCCTATAGTCATCCTGTGCATGCCCCGTCACTCCGGAACCCTCCAGTCAGCAGTGGTAACCCCCTCAAAGCTGGCTGGTCATCACAGGAACATTCTACTTATGAGCAGAAATTATTTTCCCATACTGCGCATGCACAGAATGCTGCTGTGTATGAGGTGCGTGGCTGGAAGCTTTGATGGGGTCGCCCCGAAAGGACAGTGCGGGTACAGGGTGACTGCAGGGGGCTGCAAGAAGCCCCAGGTAAGTTAAAAGGAAGTCTAAAGTAAAAAAAAAAAAAAAAAAGCAGTTTAATGAAATCCTGGGTAATTGTGATGAAGCAGTGTCCATATTGTCCAAAATGCAATCTATGGACACAGACTGTGTCCTCCATTCTTTGCCCCTCACAAATCCGTTCAGCTGCAACTTGGTCCAGACTAGGGGGTCTGCGTGTTTGAACTGGTAAAAGTCTGCCCGCATGCGCAGTTCAGGCCGTTTGCATAAAGCATATAAGCAATTTATTCAGAATGATGTGTCTGCACTCCCGGTGGCTTGTTGAGCGGCGTGCTGCACTCATAGCAGCTGCCAGCAGTACATCAGAACTGAACTGTGCTTGCAGGGCAAAGACTTCTTCCTTGGGTCAGGGCCTACTTCCGTCCAAATTGTAGCTGAATGGAGCCGTGGGTAGGGGAACGGAGGATGCAGTC
Source organism: Hyperolius riggenbachi (assembly GCF_040937935.1). Lineage (NCBI taxonomy): Eukaryota > Metazoa > Chordata > Amphibia > Anura > Hyperoliidae > Hyperolius > Hyperolius riggenbachi. Next base: position 345,982,452 of record NC_090649.1, on the reverse strand, counting down.
CACATCCAGCATAAGGCCCGGTTCACACTTGCGTTTGCAGCCAAAACTGTCAGTTGGACACGGATCTGGGAGTAGTGGGTAGTGGGTGTCAGGACACCTTCTAAAAAAGGACACAGGGAAAAAAAACGGGGAGCCCAATGGTGCAGTACGTCAATACAATCGGGTAATTGTAGTAAGTGAAAATCTACTCACAAAGGTGGGTTGCAGAGGGGCAACCGACCACAGGAAGCAGGTGGAGACAATAAACCCGACTCCACTTGGGGAGGTCACCGAGGACCTGGATGCGGTCGCACTCCTTGGGTAAAAGAAAGGGGACAGGTGTCCACCATGGTTTACACCACGCGTGGTCTGTCTCCACCCCTCAAACGGGACACGTATGGGGATACAAGATGCACTAGACAATTGTAAAGAGGCACCCTAATCGTAGATAAAAGCATCTAAAAACAGTTTAAAATTGACAAAAACGTCAGGTAGCTTACCTCAATGATGAAAAATCTTTGTAATAAACAAAAGATTTATTTATAGCACCTCTTAGAAACATACCTATAGATCCACCCCCTCCTCTCCCTCACCAGGAACCCACACCCACAGTCCCCCCACACCACCCCACCCTTCCCCCCTCTCACCCGCCCCCCCCGGCCTTCACTCTCACCGCCCTCACCCCCATCCCCTCCCACCACGACCATATCAACACCAGCCCCGCCGCCCACACAAGGGACCCTGTCCCTTCGCCCCTTCCTACCCCTCCCCCAACCCATCCACACTTCCCTCTCTCCTACACTTGCCACTTCCCCTCCCTCCACACATACCTCACACCCTTCCCACCCCCACCTGTGGCATCCTTCCTCCACCCCTCCCTTCCACCACCCTTCACCACCCCCCTCCCCCCCTTCCCTTCCACAACCCCCCCTCCCTCCCCACACACTCCCACCTCCGACCTGGGTCTCAATCTCCTCGACCTCAGTATCCATCCCAACACACCAGAGGCTTCTCCCTCACTCTCCACACCGCAAGCCCCTGCCTTTTCCCATTCCAACACGTCATCAGCCCTTGGTTCTGCCCCATTGGCCGATCATATAGCATCCCACACTATAAGTCACAGTTCTGCAGAACCATCTATCCGACCAAAATCTAATAGAGCCATCACAGATTATTTTGCCACTGCTACTTATCTATGGTCAGAATGCAATTCTGCTTCAACCACCATTTCATTACAATCAGAATCAGACACTTCTTCTTTTTTAGAGCTACCATCTCTGCTCACAAAGAACCCTCCCTTAAGACCACTCTTATCAAGTCCTACATCCCAACATTGCCCTGTAAAAACTCCCAAAGCAGTCAAACGACCAGCATCCAGCCCCGAAAACGTGGCAGAAGGGGGCGGCCAAAAGAAGAGACGTAAGAAAAACCAAACTGTGAGAGAACACGGAAAAGCCACCGCGTGTGCTGCTGAGGAGGCGGCTGTTTCCGCGTCTAATGCGGCGGTTTGCACGCGGCAACGTGTGTCTGGTGTGGCTGGGTCTGTTAGTGCACACAGGCTTAGGGATACACGCGCGCGCGCTGAGAGGCAGAACTTTTATACTGGGCAAGGTGAGGTCAGCTGATCACGCCGATAAGCTGACTCCAGAGCAGGATACTATTGGTTGATCAATCAGGGGTGGTTCCGGAGAGCACTACTCCATATATAGTTACTGCTGGCCAGTCTCAAGTTGTCTGCCGTTGCGATCACTACGTGGAAGCACTCAGACCTTAGTCAGATCCAATAGTGTGTTTGGGACCAGATGGACCTGGGAATTCACACTGAGCCAGATTACTTGTATTGTTATTCTGTTTATGCTTAGACTAGTTCCAGGGTGTAGAGACCACGGACCTCACACCCAGACTAGGGAACTTGCATTATCATCTGTTTATGCTTAGACTAGTTCCAGGGTGTAGAGACCACGGACCTCACACCCAGACTAGGGAACTTGCATTATCATCTGTTATACGTCAGACTAGTTCCAGGGTGTAGAGACCAGAGCCGGGACAAGGTCCTCCAGCACCCAAGGCTGAGACAGCAAATGCGCCCCTCCATCCCTGCCTCCCCAGCCGTCACACACTGATTGCTATTAGACTAAGAGGCGCCACAAGGCCCACAACCTCCCCAACACCTTAATCTCTAGTTATCTGGCTTGCAGTCACTGCCATGTATCCCCTTTTATTATTTCTTTCTGCTTCAAACACAATTAGTAATGACAGCTGAATGAATTCTGCGCCCCCTCCTACACTGCGCCCTGAGGCTGGAGCCTCTCCAGCCTATGCCTCGGCCCGGCCCTGGTAGAGACCACGGACCTCACACCAGACTAGGGAACGTGTGTTATCATTTATTATTCATCAGACTAGTTCCGGGGTGTAGAGACCAAGGACCTCACACCCAGAATAGGCATTGTTGATATCTGTTATGACTTTCTGCTTTCCTGACTATCCCTCTGATCTCTGATTCGGTACCTCGCATATCTGATATTCCGTTGCCAGACTCTGCTTGCCTTGGATACCGAATCAGCCTTCTGTCTTTGTACTTTGTCTGTCAGTGTGTTGCCGACCAGGCGTGCCCGACCTCGAGAGCTATGTCTCCGTTTAAGAGATAGTCTCCAGATCTGATAGTGACATCCACCTCCAGGTGTCACTCACTCTCTGGTCCTTCCTGTCTCCAGCCTGACTCCACCCCTTGGAGAGTCTCAGGCTGCTGGAAGGTTCCTGTGCCTCAAGAGCAGTATTCCAGGCTGCTTCTATTCACCTGCTCAGCAGGTGCATGTCTCAAAGTATTACTGTTACACCAAACACTCACATACCTATAGGCGTCCAGGGGTTAGCAATATATCTGTATTATCGGTGATTCTGCAGATCATCAATAATCAGATTCTCTCTGCGTGCTGACACCAATCATAACACAAACCCAATTAGCAGCTCCTTCCCCTGATTTAAACCACAAGTTCATGATGAGGGCATAGCCTATCACCCCATCCTTCCCAAAACATCCCACATCTATTCCCCGCCAAACTTATACAATCTAACATTATAACAAAAACGCAGGACTGCAATTAACGTGCAAAAAAAAAGGCCAGAGCAGCCCTTCGTCTTTATTAAAACTTAACAATAGTGCAAACATTTTGGAGAACAAAACAAAAGGGTACGTATCCGGAGGTACATGTAACACATATTAACATAATGGGAATCCAGCTCTTAGCACCGGCCCCCAGCCATGAACTCCAACTCAGGGACAGCTGTATTCCGCCCAAACAGTCTTTTTGAAGCCGTTGACCTTCTTCGGAGGTATACGCACCACAGCGCAACCCCACCTCTCAGTTCTTAACCCCCTCCGGATACCGAAACCCCCTCCACCCTGAGCTAGCAGGACACCTCATGCCTGCACGGCCCACCAGATATGCAGAGCTCTCTGAATTCCCTCACTGAGAGCCAGAGTCCACAGGTCTGTACCCACTGCATTAAGATGGACTCCATCCAACCTCAAGAACCTGGACGTGTCCACCTCTAAATCTGAGTGACGCACAGCCACTCCACCATTACGCACTACAAAACGCGAAACCTCCCTGTTCAATTTTATCCTTGCCCTGTTAATCCTATCCACTGATCTCGCCTGCCTCCACCTGAGCCGGCCCACCACCTCAGACCAGACCACGATCATATCTGGGAAGCTAGATCTAAGCCTCAAAAAAATCAAATTTTATATCCCTGGCAACACGCCGGGTCGATCGTGACGCCAAGTCATTCCCCCCGGCGTGTACAACTAAAATATCAGGTGGGCAATCCAGCCTGGCAAAGCTGTGGACCTCAGGAACCACTCGAGACCACAGCATACCGGGAACCCCGATCCATCATAAAAGAGCCTGGGCTCGAGACACGCCCAACTGGCAGCCCTCAGGCCTCACTCCTGCCCGCCGAGCTCCCCAGGCAATGTACGAATGGCCAAGGATCCAGACCAGGCAAGGTGAGGCGTCTGAAACACATAATAACAAAAGAAAAATGCATATCAAAAAACTGAACCTGTACCCGGCACAATAATCACAAAAGATGTGGCCTGACATAAGAGAGAAAGTGAGCTGATTCCCATCTGCCAATACGTTTTATCCAGGTATTATTTAAACCCCACCTTGCCGCCTCCGTAGCGGCCCCAATCCGAAAGGAATGGGATGCAAAGCTAAGGGGATCAAAACCCAGAAGGCTAAGCAGTTTTCTAAAAACTGCCCCAAATTGGAATCGGGACAAGGAGGATCCCCCCTCGTGGCACAAAAAGGATAATCCTTGAGTGGATCTAACTTCCAAGAAGGACCTAACTGCCCCCACCGGGCAGACAGGGGAACCCTGCAGCGAGAAGAGGGTAACCAACCTGCCTTTTCCTAACTGATCGGTTTTTGACCTGCGAAGGTAAACTACCACCGAATCAGATACCACGGAGACGTCACCTGATAACAAACTCCCTTGCTTAACCTTGCTAGCGCTGACTAACTCCCCTATCCGGAATGCACCGAAAAAGGCAAGCGAAAATGCGACAGCAAACAGACGAACTTCATAGGAGGACAGACATACATCAGCCAAATGCGCAAACATAGTAGACAAAATTGTAAACGACACAGGACGACGCGTGTCGCATACTGAAGTACCCGACCTATAGCCCCTCAGAGCTAAACGTACCCGAGAATCTTTTGTAATGTCAGGAGCTCCTTGCATTTTAAATAAAAAGGCAAGAGCTGTAAGTTTTTTTGCTAAAGCCGAAGGTGAAACACCCTCGGCCCCATTCTGTGCCATGAAATGGAACAAAACGCACAACCAATCCTCCGCCGAGTCACCAGCACCACTGTTCTGCAACATTTCTTTCCACTGGGCCCATACAGCCGTATACGCATTCCAAGTGGAGGATGATACCGACCGCTGCATCCACTCCTCTATCTTCCGAAAGGAATCGTCCACAAGGCCTCCGGGCAACGAAGGCCCTGTTGCTTGGCTCCCGGGGTTTCTCTTCTAAAACGATCCCACTGGAAACGAGAGAGGGCGTCAGCCACATCGTTAGCCGTTCCAGGGAGATGTACAGCATGGACAAACATTATTGCGAAGACAGACTAACACCAGATGGCGAAGCAGACGAACAGCAGGGGGGGAGGATGCCGAGACCCGGTTGATGGCCAATACCACACCCAGGTTATCACAATTCAACCTAATCCTCTTGTTGCAGAGACTACCACCCCACAATTCCACAGCCACTATAATGAGAAATAATTCCAACAACAACAGGTTTTTTGTAAAACCTGCCTGAACCCATTCACCTGGCCAAGGTTCTGCGCTCCACTGACCCGCTAAGTAGGCCCCGTAGCCGCACGCACCCGAGGCGTCGGTAAACAGATCCAAGTCGAAGTTATCAATAATCTCGTCCATCCACACCGAACGCCCGTTGAAGTCGGCTAAAAAGGACAGCCACATTGTCAAATCCTCCCGCATTTCACTGACCATGCGAATACGATGATGAGGAATTGAAACTCCAGTCATGGCTTCCGCCAGTCGCCTGCAGAAAATGCGCCCCATGGGCATTATTCTACATGCAAAGTTCAGCTTACCCAATAAGGACTGCAGCGTGCGCAAAGTGATTTTTCTTTGCCAGTGCCTCTGTTATCGTGAGTCGCAGATCCGCCAGTTTATCGTCTGGTAAGCGACAATCCATGGCGACCGAATCGATCGTAATACCCAAAAATTTGATGGTTGTCTGAGGACCTTCAGTTTTTTCGCTAGCCAGCGAAACACCAAAAAGACTCACAAACTTGCTGCATGGTTGCCAAAAGATACCCGCAATGTTGCAAATTCTTGGCACCCAGGAACAAAAAATCATCCAGATAATGAATGACCGACTTCAAACCCGAAACGTCTTTTACAACCCATTCCAGGAACGTACTAAAGGACTCAAAATATTGGCAGGAGATGGAGCAACCCATAGGGAGACACCGATCTACGAAAAAACTGTCGTCCCAATAACAACCAAGTAAATGAAAGCTGTCAGGATGTACTGGCAACAAACGGAATGCAGATTCCACATCCGTCTTTGCCAGCAATGCCCCTTGACTACAACGCCTCACCCATTTTACCGCTTCATCGAATGACGTATAAACCACGGATGATTGTCTTGGATCTATACCATCATTGACCGACGCCCCTTTTGGGTATGAAAAATGATGTATGAGACGCAAAGCGTTCGGTTCTTTTTTGGGTACTATGCCCAGTGGGGAAACCACAAGGTCATCTAGCGGAGGTTCCCAAAATTGACCTGCCATGCGCCCCAACAAAACCTCCTTGGTCAATTTTTGAGAGATAACATCAGGGTGCAGGGCCACCGACTTCAGATTGCGATAAGGGGGGGAAGAAGTCGGATTACACTCACTGGGGATTACAAACCTGTTGTTAAAACCTCGAAACAAAAAAGCGGCAGCGACCGAATCTGGGTATCTACTTAGGAACCGCTCCATCCCTTGTACCCTCACCGGAGTCATCCCTTTTTCCTGAAGACTCATTGGAACGTCCTTTACCTGCCTTGTAACATTATGAGGAGGGGTGATTACCATTGCAGGACGAGCACTTGTGCTTGAAGCGACACGAGCTCCCGAAACGGCAAGACCCCTCATTGTATTGCCAACACAGCCCCTTTTTCTTTGCGGCCAGCTGTCCAGCGGAACCTCAACCACTGGCCCCTCTCTGAAAGGGCTGGCTGCAACGACCCGTCGTCAATTCCATCCACAGCGTGATGTCTTTTTGATCCCAGCGAATCGCAGGACGCACCGCCTTGCGTTGTCGGAATTGCCCATCGTACCGGAGCCAGGCTATGCCGCCGTAAGCACGATGAGCCTTTCCTATACATTCCAAATAGCAAAATAAAGCAGAGCAACATTCTGGTTGCCGCTCCCCGATCACACTCGCCAAAATGGAAAAAGCTTGTAGCCAATTTTGAAACGTACGCGGAATCAATCGATAATGCCTACGTTCCTCCTCCTCCTTCTTACTTTCATCCGGCTTCGCTCTGTCAAGATTGAATTTTTCTAACTGAAGCAAGGAGAAAATCTCTACGTATTCTCCTCTCCAAATGCGTTCGTTTACCTCCTGCTTTAAATGAGTCCCTATAGGGCCCTCAAAAAAAAGGTAAATCTCCCCTTTTGCCGCATCCCCCAACCTGACTTGATCACATGCCGGGGTGGGAGGGGGCACTGCTGGCGTGGTGGGTGACGAAACCGGTGGAAGGCCGGGGCCTGACAGGTCCGGATTCACTGACGCCGCGAGAACAGAGGGTAAGGGCAAAGGTAAAACCTGCGCGGTGGGATTGCTGCTTGACCCGGGGTACCCACCCAAGCAATCGTTGGGTTAACAGGGGGTGTGGCAACAGGTGGGGAAACCGGCGGAACTTGCAAAACATCGCGTAAGCCCAACAACAAAGAATTCACCCAAGCCAAAGCAGAAGCAGGTAAGGCAGATGCAGCAGCAGGCACAGCATTTAAAGGCACAACAACATTGTTATCCTTAACCGCACCGCCCATCCCAGCCCCCCCATAATAAGACACCCCGGTCTCACCTGGCTGCACCGGGCTTGAGCCCAGGTCAGCCGCAGCACCAGATCCATCCTGAAGGCCATCGTCCGACACTTCACCCTCCGAGGAGGAGCCTGAGCTCTGCCTGGGGGAAACCCCGGTGACTCCTCGAGGAGGGCTTCTTTGCTCTTCACCCCTGAGCTGGGGCCTTTTTCCTTTCTGGTGTGCTCTTTGGCCGGCAGAAGAGGGGGAAATAAGGGGGGGAAGCCAGCCCAGGGGGCTGGGCAGCCATCATGCCAGCAGAGGAGGACTGCATGGCCTGGCTAGACGTCGAGGCACGCACCTCCGTGGTAGCTGCCGTGACAGGCCCGGGCGGGCCTGAAGAAGGGGGTCCCTGAAGCTGAGCCAGCCTCCCGGACTTGGCCGCCGTCTTGCCGTGGTCGGAGGCACCCGCCCTGGAATCACTCCGGTGCTGAGCAGGCTTGTTCCCCTTGCGGGGAACCGCCGCTGTGGCGGAAACAGAAGGCGTCGGCGGTGCGGGTAGGGAAGGCTTTTTCCGTGCACCGCCGGTAGAGCCCCGCCAATGCTGGGGATTCCTCCCAGCCGCCTGCTTGCTGCCTGGCTTTGGCCGCTTGGCAGGGGAGGCTGGAGGGTCAACATTGGGACTCCCATTAGGGCGCTGAGCTCTGGGGGAGGCACTCGGACTGAGGCGCTCAGGAGGACGGACCGTCCGAGCCCTCGTGGCCACCCCCGCTGCGACCGAGGCCGGAGCTGCATCCAGTGTACTCAACTGGCCGGCCACCCACTCGTCGCCACGCACGGCCGCCTCCTGGCAATCAAGGCCTCCACTTCCATGGCCAAAAGGTTCGCTGCGCAGCACAAGGGCGCTTAGAGCTTCCTATTCTTCCGGCGAACTTTGCCGCCGCTAGCTCCGCCCCCGCTATTTAAACCCCTCTTCCCGCCTGTCCCGCCCCTTCTAACTCCTGATTGGCCAGTCCCCACACGTCACCCCGAAGGCTCCCTAGCTTAACCCCTGCCAGGATGGAGGCGAATTCAGCCCCATCATGCGTGCCCTCCCCAGGTCCTGCGCCCCCAGTCCGGGCTTTCCTTTTTTAATTTATCATCCCACATCCTAACGCAAATGGAAATTAAAGTTTTAGAACCTGGCCTCTCATTTTGCCCTACAAAACAATCAAAACTTTTCAAACTGTTTGTAGATTTGAATTCCTTTGTGAGGAAACTAACCCTGAAAAGATATTTCACCATGAAGGACCTCAGAAAAACAAACCAATCCCTTAATCCCAATGTACAACCCATCTTCACCAATAACCCCAATGACCACCCCAAAGCCTTTTAAGACCCTGAAACATTCACGTTGGAACAATACATACATACTGAGTTTAAGAAAAAAATCTCAGTTCTATCCAACATCATACTGGGGACCACATATAGAATCTTTCTATCTATCTATCTATCTATCTATCTATCTATCTATCTATCAGTTCCTGACGATCTCAGATGACAAGAAAAACAATTACACAAACCAAAATTGAATCTATCAATACCTGAGTGGGCAGCCTTGAATTCTTTGAAAAATAATAAAGAAATAGTAATAAGAGCTGCTGATAAGAGTGGGCCGCATTGTTATTATGAATACTAATGACTACATCGCTGAAGCCCATAGATTACGTCATAACCCTATGTACTATACTAAGCCTTCCAGTGATCCGTCACTGGAATATAAACTCAAATATGACAAACTTATTATGTTGGCTTTTAGAGAAGGTATCATCTCAAAAGAAGAAAAATAATTTTTGGCCATTACACATCCTAAACTTCCATTCTTTTACTTTCTTCCGAAAATTCACAAATCAATCACAAATACCCCTGGTTGGCCCATTATATCAGGCATATCCTCTCTCACTTCACCACTATCAGAATATGTAGATCATTTTTTTCAAAAATATGTCACTACCCTACCATAATGCCTCAAGGATTCCAGCCAACTCCTTGAAGAGCTCATCCACATTAAATGGCTGCCCAATTTTCATTGGGTAACCTTAGATGTAGCAGCCCTTTACACAAATATCAAACATGAGATCGGCCTCCGCTCTCTAGCCCATTTTCTATATTTGGATCCCTCCCTACCTGTTCCCCCAAAAAACTTCATACTTCACACTACTCAGTTCATATTGATCCATAACATATTCTCATTTCAAGACACCATCCATCTATAGACCCGTGGCACAGCCATGGGCGCACATTTCGTGCCATCGTACGCTAACCTTACCATGGGCCTTTTTGAAAAACTATTCCTCAATCAAAACCCATATCAAAATAACATTATTAAGTATTGGAGGTACATAGACAACATTATACTCATTTGGGAGGGAGAAACTGACACCATCCATCATTTCGTCTAATCCATTAACAACAATGACTGGGGCTTGTCCTTTACCATAAATACAGATCCACACACCATTGATTTTTTAGATATTACACTATACATCGAAAACAGTTCCATAAAGTCTAAGACTTTTTTCAAAAAAGTAGATGCGAACTCATATGTCCACTATAGGAGTTCGCATCACAAACCATGGAAGACCAATATTCCATTCGGACAGTTTAGGAGAATAAGAAAGAATTGTTTGGATATATCCACATTTGAAACACAAGCAAATATCCTATAGAATAAATTTAGAGAGCGCTCATTTCCTGTACCTCTGATTAAATCAGCAAGAGACAGAGCACGACGCCTACACCAAAAGTCTTTATTGGCCACACGAGAGAAAAAAGAATCCACCACTGAAACACAACCCTCGTTTATTACTCGCTTCTGTTCAAATCATAACAACATTAGGACAATCATTAATAAACACTGGCCAACCCTACACAAAGATCCCTATCTATGTCCCCATTTAGAACCCAGACCCAGATTAGTTTCCAGAAGGGCAAAAACTCTGAAATATTTATTAGCACCTAGTAAACCCAGAGCCTTTATTTCAGAAACTTCTCCATCTAGAAATCTACCATGCATACAGAGATGTTTCTCCAAAAAATGTTTAGCATGTGAATATTTATGCCCTGGTAATCTGTCCTTCACAGGTAATGTCACACAAGAAGTATTTAATATCCACCAATCGTTTAGTTGTAATACCACATTTGTTATTTATCTCATCTCCTGTCCTTGTGACAAACAATATGTTGGCAGAACAAGCCAACAACTTAGAGCCCGCATAGGACAACATAAAAGAAACCTCAAAAAAGCATTTCCCAAACATAGCCTATCTAGACATTTTGCACAATACCACGATTCCAATCCAAAACTGTTTACATTTATACCAATTGAACATATATCAGATAGCCTGTCTCATACAGAATGTATGGCCAAATTAAAAGCACGCAAAATGTTCTGGATATTCAACCTTAGAACATGAAGGCCTGAAGGGCTTAACGAATGCTTGGAGCATAATTATTAATGACCTTTTTATCTATGGGTATCAAACTAACTAAGGTGACCTTGGTGTATCTGTCAATCATTGTTTGATTGACATAGATTCCTTACCTTCCATCCACATAACTTTTTATGTTATCTATTCCTATTCACTCACCTCCCTCACTTCAGGCACCATTCCCAACCACACCTCCCCTCTCCCCCCCCCCTCCCGTTTTTTTTTCCCCACACACCCTCCCTCCCCTCATTTCCCCACACCTAACACCTACATGCATGTAATTCCATTTTACTCAATTTACACACACCACCATACAACACTCAAGCCCTACTAATCAATTCATATTTTATAGTGCCATCAAATTATGACTAATTCACGATCACTGTAGTACAATGCAATGGTATTGTAATTTGCCCTCGCACTGCAGACCATAATTGTGTGTGTGTGTGTGTGTGTGTGTGTGTATGTGTGTGTATGTGTACATATGTGTGTGTGTGTGTGTGTGTGTGTGTGTGTGTGTGTGTATGTATGTATGTGTATATGTATGTATATGTGTGTGTGTGTGTGTGTATGTATATATATATATATATGTGTATGTATATATATATGTGTATGTATGTTTTATTCACTTTCATTACATGTATAATTATTATAACAATAATTCACTCTTTATTCAAAAAAATATTTTATTATTTCATCCTTCACTATCCTAAAATAATTTTTAATTTGGGTGTGTATACACAATTCAATTTCTTATCCTTTGCTGCCATCTAGTGTCTAAAATTTCCCATACACCTGTACACTATGCACTGTGTGCATAGAACTAGTGGCAGATTATAATATCAGGCTATGAGATGCCCACAATCAAAATGGCACTGCCCGAACTTCCTGTCAGGGCGGCCTGCGTGATGAGATCATCACACACAGGCCACAACCCCCCTTACCCACGGCAAGCACGCTTTTCAGCAGCTGCCAGTAATGTAACAATCTTATAAAGCGCAGCGCGGGATTCTCCCCGCTAGAGGCTCCCTTGGCTAAGTATTCCATTTAGCTTGGTAAGTGATGCATATTCACGTTATCCCCTCTATTCTTGTCATAGTGCTCCCCCTGCTGTTATTCTTTATTAAGATGCACTGACTTGTTTTTATTTTTAGTGACCTGTCTACCTTTTAATATATGGGCAAGAGCAGCCAAATAGAGCCCAGCGCTTCCCATTATTTGTTTAACCCCTGAGTAACTGGCCAAGTCTTTCCAGAATCTTTTCATGTGTGTTTATTTAATAACATATTATATATATATATATTTATGCAGTCCTATTCTCTTAAAGAAATTCTTTTAACAATAATACTTGCAGAAATAGGTGTGTGCATATGTATGGATTTGCATCCTAGATAATGACTGATGAATTATTAATATCTATTTATTTATTATATACTATTATATGCATGTATTTTATATATATGCATATATTTCTTATGAATTGGTAATATCTATTTATTTATCTTGCGCTATTATATTTTATATATGCATATATTTCTTATGGCAGACAACCACTAGTAGCTCTATAATATACGCTAAGGTTTATAATCTCCTGATATACATAATGCAACGTATCCACCTAAAATACAGCTATTATAGCTCTTGGTGCTTCTAAGTGCCAAGAGCTATAGTATCTCAAATGTTAAACAATATAATGATTTAAATGCATGTGTGACACTGATGTTATAAATGTATGTACCCTACTAGTAGTGGTATATTGAGGAGTCTTGTTTTTGCTGATGTAGGCACTTGTATTGGCCTGAGGAAGCGGGCTTGGACCCGCGAAACGTGTTGCCTGTGCTATAAATAAATCTTTTGTTTATAACAAAGATTTGTCGTCATTGAGGTAAGCTACCTCTAGTTTTTGTCAATTTTAAACTGTTTTTAGATGCTTTTATCTACGATTAGGGCGCCTCTTTACAATTGTCTAACGGATCTGGGAGGTCCGGGTCGCTTCAGGATCAATTCCGTTTGCGGTCAAAAAAGTATCAGGTTATGTATCAGGTTTGCATCAGTTCCATTTTAAAGAGACAGTACTAAAAATAGCCCAAAAGATAAACATTCCGTTGCTCTGAAAGGTCTGGAAAGGCACTGTGGTCATTGCTGGGCACAGATAAAACCCCACAACCCCCCCCCCCCCCCCCCGATTCTACACCACAAGCCCACCAAATCAATTGCAAACATTACACTGGGCAGTTACTCTGCTCTCTCAGACACATTCTGCAGCAATAGAAAGTATACAGACAGGCCGAGGGGGAGGGCAGTTTTTTGTCCAGTATGGGGCCCAAAAATTTCTGAAGGCGGCCCTGTGTCTGTGAATACGTAAGTGTCCAGGTAGAGCAGCAATACACAAAACGTGTGAAAAATATACAAGGTGGTTCTCCTTTAAAGAATGGAACAATGCTTTGATCCATCAGGGAACGTGTAAACAATACTCAAACTGATCAAATTATTGCCACCGGGGGGTGCAGGCACGACTTGCATATTCAAACATTTTATTGTTTGAACAATAAAAAGTTCAAAAGTACAAGCTGTTCAAATAAAAAATAGCCTTTGATCAGTGTTTGCTTTGATGCCGGAAATCCAAACAATAAAGCTACTAAGCTTGGTCAACTGATGAAAGAATTGCTATGATGAAAGGCTTACTGGCTACGTACACATCTTTATGCAATACAACATTTTTACCAATACATTATTTTAACCTCTACAGCTATGGGGACATTATGCACTACATAATGTATTTGCTGCTGACTTTATTATTTCAAACAAGGAGAGGGAGGCTGGCACGTCCAAAAGTAAAAAGCTCTTTTATTGAAGGATCATATTAAAATAAGTGGCAATACAGCGACAGCCCGCTGTTTCAGGTATCAGCCCTTCTTCAAGCTGTTTCAACCACAAGTGAGGAAAATGACACCCATCATATTTATAGTGTCCACCCTCAAATTCAACCAATCATTTTAAAATTACTCGCAGCCAATCACCTCACCTGCTTCCACGAGCGGACCTGAGAGGAGACAGCATCACTGACGTAAGAATAGACACACACTAACGTAGATGCCGGTGGCTCAGCGGTAGCTTCCGCACTCAAAAACCTCCCCCGGCTTACTGTTTGCTGAGGCGGCATCAGGTGACCTCTATCTAGGTGACGTCACCACGCAGACGCCCCATGCAGCCCGCTCGTCAGACCTGCGCAAAACTAAGTGCGCAATGGACAATACAACACAGGCAGAGTGCCGCCCCCTGGGCGGACACCTACTACCGTCATAAGTAAACAAACGCTGTAGTACAGCTATTAACACGGACTCGCCTGCTGCGTCTCCATGGCAACCCCACCACAACATACACTGTATAAAATCTCACCCGCTCCTCCACAGCAAAGATAAATGTCAGAAGGCTTCTCCACTTCAAAGTCGCTCATGCAGGAGAGGTGAAAGTTCTGCAAAAAGAGCAAGAAAATATACATTAAGAACACTCAGCTTATGATGACCATAATAACATTAAATACAAAATCCCAACTCATATTCACGGTTAAGTCCTCCATTCCCCATTACTCCTAATCTCCTAATCCAACTTGCTTCTCTCCTGAGTAACTCATTAGTCCTGCTATGCCTCCCCCTCCAAGTACTAGGGACCCCATCTATTATTTGGACCTTTAATTGGGATACACTATTCTGCATTTCAGTAAAATGTGTTGAAACTGCTTGTTTCTTATCATGATTGCGGATTGCACTCTTATGTGAACAGATTCTATCTCTAAGTTTTTGTGTAGTCATTCCCACATAGCCTAGGCCACACGGGCATTTCAAAAAATAAACTCAGCCTGGGCTAACTGTCCCCTAATCTCCTCCACATAATAATCAGTGTCCATCTCCACCATGGCACCGCCCTTATCGGCGGGCCGGATGGTAAGTTCAGTGCGATCTCTAAGATTCTCCAATGCAAGTCGCTCATCTCTGGTAAGATTGAATTGTGTTCTCTTTCTCTGCTGTTCTGTCTCCAATGACTTGACATCATCCATGACCAGCGTACAAAAATTGTCTATGACCATATTTCCAGATGGAGTAAAAGTACTTTTGTTCCTCAACCCCCAATTCCTCAAAAAAGCATAGACTCATCTACCTCCCTATGTGTATCACCAAAAACTGGAGAAAGTTCCAAAGAAGTATTTTAACTTGATAGTTCTGAAAAACCTATAAAGTTCTTGATCAATCTCAAAGAAATTGGGTAGATTAGTGGGACTAAAGTTCAATCCGTAATTAAGCACTCTTTCTTCTGTTGGCGTTAAAATATATTTAGAGATGTTAACCACCAGTTTTTTCTGCAGCTGCGGGGCACGGCGATTGGGTCGAATGTGGCCCCGTCCTATGCTAACCTTTATATGGGCCTGTTTGAGGAGGCCTTCATATATTCCAATTGTCTGTTCCGCCGGCATGCTAAATGCTGGTACAGATATATTGACGATATTTTTTGTGTGTGGGCGGGGCCACATTTGACCCTAGACCAATTTCTGGTTGAACTGTCCCAATGCTGCAGAGAAGTCAAACTATCATGTCATAGTAGTACAGAACAGGTGTCCTTTTTGGACACTATGGTTATTAAGAAGGAGAACTCACTTATATCTGATTTGTATGTAAAGAGTACTGACTGTAACTCCTTATCGCATTACAACAGTTTCCATCCAACCCATGTAAAGGATGCTATTCCAAAAGGCCAATTCAATAGGTTGAATAGATTAGTCACTAACCCTGACAGTTTGGTTCAGCGCCAGGTGGATATGACTCTTAAATTTAAACAGAGGGGATATCCTTCACAAACACTTAAGGTTGATACAGGCCCCAAAAAGAGATCTAATAAGCAATTCCGCCTCCCTTTCGTCTCTACCTTTAATACTAGCAGTTCTGAGATTGGGAGAATTGTTAAACGCCATTGGCATCTCCTGAGTGATGCCTTTCCTGCAATTCCAGAATTTAGATACCCCCCTTTACAGTCATTTAAAAGGGCTCCAACAGTCAGAGACAAGGTGTTCCACCACCGTGACACGGGTTCCGTGCCAGGTGGGAGGGTGGGGACCTACCCATGTATGGGATGTCATCTTTGTGGCCATATAATTAAGGGATCAGAATTTTATCACCCAACTAAAGGCACGAAATTTAGGATTAGGGATTTGTATACTTGTGAATCCAGCTTTGTAGTTTATTTTTTGAAATGCCCGTGTGGCCTAGGCTACGTGGGAATGACTACACAAAAACTTAGAGATAGAATCTGTTCACATAAGAGTGCAATCCGCAATCATGATAAGAAACAAGCAGTTTCAACACATTTTCCTGAAATGCAGAATAGTGTATCCCAATTAAAGGTCCAAATAATAGATGGGGTCCCTAGTACTTGGAGGGGGAGGCATAGCAGGACTAATGAGTTACTCAGAAGAGAAGCAAGTTGGATTAGGAGATTAGGAGTAATGGGGAATGGAGGACTTAACCGTGAATATGAGTTGGGATTTTGTATTTAATGTTATTATGGTCATCATAAGCTGAGTGTTCTTAATGTATATTTTCTTGCTCTTTTTGCAGAACTTTCACCTCTCCTGCATGAGCGACTTTGAAGTGGAGAAGCCTTCTGACATTTATCTTTGCTGTGGAGGAGCGGGTGAGATTTTATACAGTGTATGTTGTGGTGGGGTTGCCATGGAGATGCAGCAGGCGAGTCCATGTTAATAGCTGTACTACAGCGTTTGTTTACTTATGACGGTAGTAGGTGTCCGCCCAGGGGGCGGCACTCTGCCTGTGTTGTATTGTCCATTGCGCACTTAGTTTTGCGCAGGTCTGACGAGCGGGCTGCGTGGGGCGTCTGCGTGGTGACGCCACCTAGATGAAGGTCACCTGATGCCGCCTCAGCAAACAGTAAGCCGGGGGAGGTTTTTGAGTGCGGAAGCTACCGCTGAGCCACCGGCATCTACGTTAGTGTGTGTCTATTCTTACGTCAGTGATGCTGTCTCCTCTCAGGTCCGCTCGTGGAAACAGGTGAGGTGATTGGCTGCGAGTAATTTTAAAATGATTGGTTGAATTTGAGGGTGGGCACTCAGGGCCGGCCCGCTCATGAGGCGGGGTGAAACATTTGCCTCAGGCGGCAAACTTCAAAGGGCGGCACCCGCCTGGGGGGGCCGGCCGCCGAGCCGGAGGGGTAGCGGGCAGGTCGGGGGTATTGTGCCTAGCGGTGGGGAGGGGGGTCGGACCCCCCCCTCCCTCGCCTGGGTCCCCCGATCTGCGCTCCCCTCCAGCCTGTAATTAGTAAGCTGCTGCCAGAAGAGGCACGGGCGGGGAGGACTCACCTTTTCCGCGTTCCAGTGAGCGCTCCACTGACGTCACTTCCTGCATCGCCGCCCACTGTATTGTAAGTGGACGGTGATGCAGGAAGTGACGTCAATGGAGCGCTCGCTGGAACGCGAAAAAGGTGAGTGATCCCAGCCCGTTGCCTCTTAATCTATACGCTGCCGCTGGTACACTTAACTATTTACAGCTGGAGGGGAGCGCAGATCGGGGGACCCAGGTGAGGGGGGGGGGTCCGACCCCCCCTCCCCACCGCTAGGCCCAATACCCCCTTCCTGCCCGCTACCCCTCCAGCTCAGTGCCCCCCCTCCCACCTGCGGGGGGGGGCAGCGATTTTTTAAAATTTTGCCTCAGGCGGCAAAAAGTCTAGGGCCGGCCCTGTGGGCACTATAAATATGATGGGTGTCATTTTCCTCACTTGTGGTTGAAACAGCTTGAAGAAGGGCTGATACCTGAAACAGCGGGCTGTCGCTGTATTGCCACTGATTTTAATATGATCCTTCAATAAAAGAGCTTTTTACTTTTGGACGTGCCAGCCTCCCTCTCCTTGTTTGCATTCTACTGGGATCCCAGAGTGCGAGGATCCATTGAGGCTTAGGCACCCTTGCTCCAGCTGAAAGAGTGCTACTCTTTTTATCCCTGGTTCATCGACTTTATTATTTCAAACGTTATGTTACTTAAACAATAAAACGTTTGAAATTACAAGATGTACTAAATATAATTGGAGAAATGTACTTAATGTACAAGGCCTTACAGAGTTGTTGCATAGGCTGTACATGGTACATTTGAAAAAACATGTTTTTATTAGAGATGGCCCGAACCTCCGATTTTAGGTCTGCGAACCTCCGCAAATGTTCGCGAACTTGCGAACGTTCGCGAACCGCCATAGACTTCAATAGGGAGGTGAACTTCGAAAACTAAAAAAAATTATGCTGGCCACAAAAGTGATGGAAAATATGTTTCAAGGGGTCTAACACCTGGAGGGGGCATGGATGAGTGCGATAGACAGCAAAAGTCCCGGGGAAAAATCTGGATTTAACGCAAAGGAGCGTTTTAAGGGCAGAAATCACATTGAATGCTAAATTGCAGGACTAAAGTGCTTGAAAACATCTTGCATGTGTATACATCAATCAGGTAGTGTAATTAGAGTACTGCTTCACACTGACACACCAAACTCACTGTGTAACGCACCGCAAACAGCTGTTTGCGTAGTGACGGCCGTGCTGGACTGGTGCGCACCATGGCGAGAGTGCAGGCCGTGGCAGTGTTCAAGCCCATATGGTCGCCGGGCTGTGGTAGCTCAATGATAGAACAACAGGTACTGTCCAGCTGATCAAATTTGGTCTGTCCACAATGAAGCAATGACCTCTTTATCTTTGGTGTGCCACCCCCCCCGAGACACTCATATAGCCGGCGGTCATTGCTTCATTGTGATACGCAAGCCCCTTCACCGCGGCAAGGTAATGATCACGAAGGGGAATGGGTACATGTACATGCCTTTTGTTTTGTTGTTTCAGCTGCAGTGCAGCCAGAAAAATTAGGCAGGCATGTACACGCACCAGAAAAATTAGTATAGCGCCCGCTGTAGCGGCCGCGGCTAGCAGCAGCCTTAAAAATTCAGGAATCCGCCTGTAGTCCTGGACCCTGTTGGTGGTGGCGGAGAAGGCAAGCGGCCTGCAGGCAGAGATGCTGTGTGTTGGGACTGACTTAGTCTTCGGGCGGGCAGTAGCCCTCCAGGATCCATGCCTCATTCATTTTGATAAAGGTGAGGTACTGAACACTTTTGTGACTTAGGCGACTTCTCTTCTCAGTGACAATGTTTCCAGCTGCGCTGAAGGTCCTTTCTGACAGGACGCTTGAGGCAGGGCAAGACATAAGTTGGATAGCAAATTGGGACAGCTCTGGCCACAGGGCAATTCTACACACCCAGTAGTCCAAGGGTTCATCATAGCTGCTCACAGTGTCTACATCCACACTCAAGGCCAGATAGTCGGCTACCTGCCGGTCCAGGCATTAGTGGAATGTGGATCCGGAATGGCTAAGGCAAGGCATTGTACTAAAGAATGTCCGCATGTCCGACATCACCATGAGATCGCTGGAGCGTCCGGTCCTTGCCTGCGTGGACATGGGAGGAGGATTACTGGCAGTGGTACCTTTTGCGTTGTGGTGTGACATCACCCTTAAACGCATTTTAAAGCATAGCTGCCAGCTTGTTCTGCATGTGCTTCATCCTTTCTGCCTTCTGGTGAGTTGGTAACATGTCCGCCACTTTGTGCCTATACCGAGGGTCTAGTAGCGTGGCCACACAGTACAGCTCATTCCCCTCGAATTTTTTTTATACGGGGTCCCTCAACAGGCTGGACAGCATGAAAGATGCCATCTGCACAAAGTTGGATCCAGACGTACTCTCCATCTCCTCTTGCTCTTCCTCAGTGACGTCAGGTAAGTCCTTCTCCTCCTACCCCCAGCCACGAACAATACCACGGGGACGTTGAGCAGCACAAGCCCCCTGCAACACCTGCTGGGGTTGTTCTTCTCCTGCTGCCTCCTCCTCCTCCACAGAAACACATTCCTCATCATCCGAGTCTGACTCCTCTTCCCCACACAACTCTTCATCCTCCTCCCCCCTCTGTGCTGCCGCAGGTGTTGTGGAAACATCTGGTTCTGATGCAAATTGCTCCCACAACTGTTCCTGCCATAACTGTTCCTCTTCACGCTCCTCCACAGCTTGATCCACCACACTGTAGGCACGGCACGATCCAGGACGTAAGCGTAGGGGATCAAGTCGCTGATGGGGCCTTCACTGCGACTCACCAGGTTGGTCACCTCCTCAAACGGCTGCATGAGCCTGCATGCATTTCGTATCAGTGTCCAGTTCGGGGGCCAGAACATCCCCATCTCCCCAGATTGTGTCCTTCTACTGTAATTGTACAGGTACTGGATGACGGCTTTCTCCAGTTCTAGCAGGCAAGAGAACATGAGCAGGGTCAAATTCCAGCGAGTCGGGCTATCACATATCAAGCGTCTCACCAGCAAGTTGTTTCTCCGCTGAATGTCCGCAAAGCGTGCCATGGCCGTGTAAGGTCACCTGAAATGCCCACACAACTTCCTGGCCTGCTTCAGGACGTCCGCTAAGCCAGGGTACTTTGACACAAATCTTTGAATGACAAGATTGAGAACATGTGCCATGCAGGGTACATGTGTCAGCTTTCCCAAATTCAAAGCGAAAAGGAGATTGCTGTCATTGTCACACACCACGTTGCCGATCACCAGCTGGTGCGGGGTCAGCCACTGATCCACCTGTTTGTTAAGAGCAGCCAGGAGAGCTGCTCCACTGGGACTCTCCACTTTGAGGCAAGACATGTCTAAGATGGCGTGACACCGTCGTACCTGGCATGCAGCATAGGCCCTGGGGAGCTGGGGCTGTGTTGCTGGAGAGGAGATCGCGGCACCAGCCAAGGAGGAGGAGGATGATGACAGCAAAGAGGATGTAGCAGGCGGAGAGGAGGTGGCAGGAGGCCTGCCTGCAAGCCGTGGAGGTGTCACAAGTTGGTCCGCTGCACAGCCATGTACTCCCTGCTTGCAATCGGTCACCAGGTTGACCCAATGGGCTGTGTAAGTAATGTACCTGCCCTGACCGTGCTTGGCAGACCAGGCATCCGTAGTAAGGTGGACCCTTGACCCAAAGCTGTGTGCCAGAGATGACACCACTTGCCTCTCCACTTCACGGTGTAGTTTGGGTATCGCCTTTTTAGAGAAATACAGTGATGTGAAAAACTATTTGCCCCCTTCCTGATTTCTTATTCTTTTGCATGTTTGTCACACTTAAATGTTTCTGCTCATCAAAAACCGTTAACTATTAGTCAAAGATAACATAATTGAACACAAAATGCAGTTTTAAATGATGGTTTTTATTATTTAGTGAGAAAAAAAACTCAAAACCTACATGGCCCTGTGTGAAAAAGAAATTGCCCCCTGAACCTAATAACTGGTTGGGCCACCCTTAGCAGCATAAACTGCAATCAAGCATTTGCGATAACTTGCAACGAGTCTTTTACAGCGCTCTGGAGGAATTTTGGCCCACTCATCTTTGCAGAATTGTTGTAATTCAGCTTTATTTGAGGGTTTTCTATCATGAACCACCTTTGTAAGGTCATGCCACAACATCTCAATAGGATTCAGGTCAGGACTTTGACTAGGCCACTCCAAAGTCTTCATTTTGTTTTTTCTTCTGTCATTCAGAGATGGATTTTCTGGTGTGTTTTGGGTCCTGAGGAAGCTCTCCTATTTAGAGTGCGAAACAGCTGTTGACGATCTTTTACATGCTTGTCCCTCTCTCTCCTGGCTGACTGCTGCCTTGTTTGCATGTACCATTTTTTAATTCATTTTCAATAAAAGTCTTTTTTTACTGGATGTGCCCAGCCGCTCCTATCTGTACGTTATCTGGTGTTTTGGGTCATTGTCCTGCTGCAGCACCCAAGATCGCTTCAGCTTGAGTTGACGAACAGATGGCCGGACAGTCTCCTT
This sequence comes from Hyperolius riggenbachi, assembly GCF_040937935.1. NCBI lineage: Eukaryota > Metazoa > Chordata > Amphibia > Anura > Hyperoliidae > Hyperolius > Hyperolius riggenbachi. The sequence goes on along the minus strand of NC_090649.1, from coordinate 345,960,549 downwards.
CAGGATTTTTTGGTAGAATTCATGGTTCCATCTATCACAGCAAGCCTTCCAGGTCCTGAAGCAGCAAAACAACCCCAGGCCATCACACTACCACCACCATATTTTACTGTTGGTATGATGTTCTTTTGCTGAAATGCTGTGTTACTTCTATGCCAGATGTAACGGGACACGCACCTTCCAAAAAGTTCAACTTTTGGCTCGTTGGTTCACAAGGTATTTTCCCAAAAGTCTTGGCAATCATTTAGATGTTTTTTTAGCAAAATTGAGACAAGCCTTAATGTTCTTTTTGCTTAAAAGTGGTTTGCGAATTTGATATCTGCCATGCAGGCCGTTTTTGCCCAGTCTCTTATGGTGGAGTCTTATGGTGGAGTCGTGAACACTGACCTTAATTGAGGCAAGTGAGGCCTGCAGTTATTTAGATGTTGTCCTGGGGTCTTTTGTGGCCTCTCGGATGAGTTTTCTCTGCGCTCTTGGGGTAATTTTGGTCAGCCGGCCACTCCTGGGAAGGTTCATCACTGTTCCATGTTTTTGCCATTTGTGGATAATGGCTCTCACTGTGGTTCGCTGGAGTCCCAAAGCTTTAGAAATGGCTTTATAATCTTTACCAGACTGATAGATCTCAATTACTTTTGTTCTAATTTGTTCCTGAATTTCTTTGGATCTTGGCATGATGTCTAGCTTTTTGTCCACTTTTCTGTGTCAGATAGCTCCTATTTAAGTGATTTCTTGATTGAAAAAGGTGTGGCAATAATCAGGCCTGGGGGTGACTACAGAAATTGAACTCAGGTATGATAAACCACAGTTAAGTTATTTTTTAACAAGGGGGTCAATCACTTTTTCACACAGGGCCATGTAGATTTGGAGGGTTTTTTTTCTCAGTAAATAATAAAAACCCTCATTTAAAACTGCATTTTGTGTTCAATTATGTTATCTTTGACTAATAGTTAACGGTTTTTGATGAGCAGAAACATTTAAGTGTGACAAACATGCAAAAGAATAAGAAATCAGGAAGGGGGCAAATAATTTTTAACATCACTGTAATTACGGCCTGGCATCTTCCACTGCGGTGTCCCAATGGCCACAAATTTACGGAAGGCCTCAGAGTCCACCAGCTTGTATGGTAACAGCTGGCGAGCTAACAGTTCCGCCACACCAGCTGTCAGATGCCGGGCAAGGGGGTGACTGACAGAAATTGGCTTTTTCCGCTCAAAAACTTCCTTCACGGACACCTGGCTGCTGTGGGCAGAGGAGCAAGAATCACTCAAGGTCAGAGGCGGAGTAGAGAAGGGTGGCTGTGAAGATGAAAGGGAGAAAGTGGCTGAAGACACTGCACCTGAAGAAGGAAGAGGAGAAGGAGGGTGGCTTTTCTTTTGTGTGCTGCTTTTCCTCAGGTGCTCTTCCCATTGCAGTTTGTGCCTTTTCTCCAGGTGCCTTCGTAAGGCACTTGTCCATACGTGGGTGTTGGCCTTTCCATGGCTCAATTTTTGCTGGCAGAGAGTACAGATGGCTTTGCTCCGATCTGAGGCACACACACCAAAAAAAATTCAACACCGCTGAGCCCCCCTGGGGTGATGGCACTATGGTGGCCTCAGCAGCTGACATTGAAGGGCATGTTGGCTGGCTGTCCATAGGTGGTGATACATGGTGCCGGACGCTGCCACCAGCTGTTTCTAACGTTGAGCTCCCCCTCCTTCTTTCAGCAACTCATCTCCTCCTACTCCTCTCTGACTCCCCCTCTGAACTGTCCCCCTGTTCATCTCCTCTATTGTGAACATACCTGGGATCCATATCATTGTCATCATCATAATCATCCTGCCCAGCTTCGCTGCCTCAGACACCTCCAAAACTGCACCAACAGCATGTACTTCATCATCCTCATCCTCAAACTTTACGTCCATAGTGCCGCCTAACTCATACATATGAGGTGGTTTAACTTGCTTAGCGCCTTCATCTTGTTGTTGCAGTAGTGGCTGCGAAGTGTCAAATGCAGCGGATGTGGTGCTTGTAGTAGCGCTGGTGGCTGCGGGAGGTGTTCTGTGTTAAATAGTCAACCCCTGTCCTGACAAACTCTGGAGTTGATGGCACGTGCCTTCTTCTGAGCACTGTACTTTGGGCCAGGGTCGCATGACCTTGCACAGACCTGCCGGTGCCGGGTGGCCTTCCTCTGGGTCTGCCTCTACCTCTTCCTCTACCTGGTTTGTCCGTTTTGTCAATCTCGGGGGGGATGCTAGGTATATGCTGTGATGAGGTGGGTTCACTGAACACAACAGCTAGGTATATACTGGGATAAGGTGGGTTCACTGAACACAAAAGGTAGGTATATGCAGTGAGGTGGGTTCACTGAACACAACAGCTAGGTATATGCAGTGAGATGGGTTCACTGAACACAAAAGGTAGGTATATGCAGTGAGGTGGGTTCACTGAACACAACAGCTAGGGATATGCTGTGAGGTGGGTTCACTGAACACAACAGCTAGGTATATGCAGTGATCAGGTGGGTTCACTCAACACAAAAGGTAGGTATATGCAGTGATGAGGTGGGTTCATTCAACACAAAAGGTAGGTATATGTAGTGATAAGGTGGGTTAACTAAACACAACAGGTACTAGGTATATGCAGTACTGGGTATTACAATGTGCACCTGTCACACAGGTAGTCACTGAATGTGCTGGGCCTGGCTGGCAGAGGTACACACACAGTATGAATTAGCAAGGCTGTCTATACAACACAAGAACAAGATTAGCTCTCAAAAGAGCTGTTGTGGGGTGCTATTATAGCAATAAGAATCCGCCAGGAGCAAGCTAACAAGCCAAGAGCCTAACTAATATTTTCCTAAGAGAAACAATCAGCAGCAGCTTGCCCTTCTCACACTATAGCAGGCACACGAGTGAGTGTAATGGCTGGCGGAGCCTGACTTATATAAGGGGGGAGTTGCTCCAGGAGTGCGTGTAGCCTGATTGGCTACTATGGCCCTGCTGACTGTGAAGTAGAGGGTCAAAGTTGACCCTAATGGTGAACTATGGGGGCGAATCGAACTTCCGCAAAAGTTCGCCTTCGTTTGCGAACGCGAACCACCGGAAGTTGGCCTGGAACCGTTCACCGGCGAACCGCTCGAGCCATCTCTAGTTTTTATGTGCCCTTGGAAACAATAAACAACTATACAAATGCTAGCAAACACAAATAAACAATAAATCACACAATTATACAATGTGACAATGTTGCCAGGCTTCAACTCCTGGGCCATTAAAGTGCCGAAGGTATTGCTCAACATTTCGTGGTCCACATGGCTGCAAGGGGGGGGGGGGGGCTGCAGTCTGTCAAACGGTCAGACGTGTGTACGCACTACAATATTTACTGTTTTTGTTTCAATACTTGTACTGCTTGAGACTCTGCTGTACATTTTTTGGTTGGACCTATGTTCCCCTTGTCAACTTATTGTGCTTTGTAAAGCGCTGCGGAATATGCTGGCGCTATATAAATAATACAAAAATGAACCTCTAGCCGACCGCGTCACGCCGGCGTAAAGTCCTGGGGCTCTGTTTTGCAGGAGATTGCGCGATCTCCTGTTTGGTGGGCAGAGCAGAGCTCCACCTTCAGTCTCCGAGCAGCGATTGGTGCTCGGAAGACTGTTACATGGCGAAACTGACGTGTATTTACATGTACAGCGCTGCGATCAGCAGCAGTGCTGTACTGGGGACAGCCGTGTAACACGGCTGTCCCCCTGGGGACAAGAGAACGATCGGCTCTCATAGGCAGAAGCCTATGACAGCTGATCACCAGGATTGGCCGGCTGGGGGGAGGGAGGGGTTTTAGTAAAAAAAAAATGACAATGTTTATTATAAAAATAATAAAGTAAATATTTGTAAAACAAAAACAAAAATAAAACACTGTGGGGAGGAACAGACTAGAGATGTCGCGAACCTCCAATTTTCGGTTCGCGAACCGGGTTCGCGAACTTCCGCGGAAGGTTCGGTTCGCGGAAAAGTTCGCGAACCGCAATAGACTTTAATGGGGAGGCGAACTTTGAAAAATAGAAAAAAATATGCGTTTTAAGGGCAGAAATCACATTGAATGCTAAATTTTAGGCCTAACGTGCTTTCAAACATCTTGCATGTGTATACATCAATCAGGGAGTGTAATTAGAGTACTGCTTCACACTGACACACCAAACTCACTGTGTAACGCACCGCAAACAGCTGTTTGTGTAGTGACGGCCATGCTGGACTACTGCGCAACATGGCGAGATTGCTCTTCCTCACTCAGTGATGTCAGGTAATGTGTGACTTCCTTCTCAACTTTCCATGGCATTGTTAAAAAGCTTACTTTTTGTTTTTAAATTACATTTTCTACTTGCTGTGTACTTGTTCAGTACCGCTACAATGAGAATCCTGTGGAGGTGGGCAAGTCTGCCATTGTGACCCCGGGTAATGGCCGGGGAATGAGGGGTTTGAAACCGGTGTGGAGCCTGAGCAACGGCTACCACTACACATCCAAGGAGGGCAGCGGGCAGGCATGCACGCCCGCCCGCCCCAAGGTAGTGACCAAAAATAACAATACAGGAGGAGGACTTTCGAGGCCCTGCTGTGTATTTGAAATGAATGTACTTTAAATCCTTTAACGAGAACCAGTTATGGCGGGCAAAGATGACACCACATTCCTTTCACGAGAATCATATGGAGGCGGGCAAGTCTGCCATTTGCGACCCCTGGTAATGGCCGGGGAATGAGGGATGGAATCCGGTGTGGAGCCTGAGAAACGGCTACCACTACACATCCAAGGAGGGCAGCAGGCAGGCATGCACGCCCGCCCGCCCCGAGGTAGTGACCAAAAATAACAATACAGGAGGCGGACTTTCGAGGCCCTGCTGTGTATTTGAAATGAATTAACTTTAAATCCTTTAACGGGAATCTGTTATGGAGGGCAAGTCTGCCATTGTCACCGCGGGGAATGAAGGTTGGATTCCGGCCCGAAGTGGGAGCCTGCTGAGACCCATGCTGTAGCTGCCCTGACCGTGCTTTGCAGACCAGGCATCTGTGGTCAGATGGACCCTTGTGCCAGCGGAAGACAAACCAAGACGAAAGCATTTGCCAAGAATGTTTTACGGAGGGCAAGTTTTTTTGCCCTTTTTTAAATTTTTTGAAAATGATAGATGGTTGTATTTTTAAATTGTTTGAAAGTTTAAATGATTGTATTTTTAAATTGTTTGATTTTAGATGGTTGTATTTTTAAATTGTTTGAAAGTTTAGATGGTTGTATTTTTAAATTGTTTAAAAGTGTATCCATTCTTCCTCCCCCCAGCCACGAACAATACCATGGGAATGTGGAGCAGCAGAAGCCCCCTGTGACGGCTGCCGCGGTTGTTCTCCGCGGCTTGTCTTTTGAGGGGTGCTGCTTTTCCTCAGGTGTTCTTGCCATAGCTGTTTGTGCCTTCTCTCCAGGTGCCTTCGTAAAGCACTTGTCCCTACGTGACAGTTGGCCTTTCCACGGCTCAATTTTTGCTGGCAGAGACAACAGATGGCTTTGCTCCGATCTGAGCCACACATGTTAAAAAATTTCCAAACCGCTGAGCCCCCCTGGGCTGATGGCGCTACGGTGGAATCAGCAGCTGACGTTGAAGGGCATGTTGGCTGTCTGGCCATAGCGGGCGATACATGGCGCCGGACACTGCCCCCAGCTGTTTCTGAGGACGAGCTCCCTCTTGTATTGCGTTCCGGAGTTGGAGCCTGATCAACGTCTACCACCACACATCCAGGCAAGGAGGGAGGCAGGCAGGCATGCACGCCCGCCCCGAGGTAGTGACCAAAAATAACAATACAGGACTCAGGAGGACCTTTTGCGGCCCTAATTGAAATGAATTAAATTTAAATCCTTTAACGGGAATCCGTTATGGAGGGCACGTCTGCCATTGTCACCGCGGGGAATGAAGGTTGGATTCCGGCCCGAAGTGGGAGCCTGCTGAGACCCATGCTGTAGCTGCCCTGACCGTGCTTTGCAGACCAGGCATCTGTGGTCAGATGGACCCTTGAGCCAGCGGAAGACAAACCAAGTCGAAAGCATTTGCCAAGAATGTTTTACGGAGGGCACGTTTTTTTTGCCCTTTTTTTAAATTTTTGGAAAATGATAGATGGTTGTATTTTTAAATTGTTTGAAAGTTTAGATGGTTGTATTTTTAAATTGTTTAAAAGTGTATCCATTCAAGTGCAAGTTATGCACTGACTGCCAGGTATAATGTGCAGTCACAGATGCAGTGAAAGGTATGCAGTGACTGCAAACAGCCGTTTGTGTAGTGACGGCCGTGCTGGACTGGTGCGCACCATGACGAGAGTGCAGGTGATGGTGGCTTTTCAGCCCATATGCTCGCCCGGCTGATATAGCTGAATGACAGAACAGTGACTGTCCAGCTGATCAAATTTGGTCTGACCACAATGAAGCAACGACCTTATTATCTTTTGTGTGCCACCCCCACCCGAGACACTCAAATAGCCGGTGGTCATTGCTTCATTGTGATGCGCAAGCCCCTTCACCGTGGCAAGGTAATGATCACAAAGGGGGATGGGCACATGTACACGCACCAGAAAAATTAGTGTAGCGGCCGCTGCTAGCAGCGGCCTTAAAAATTCAGGAATCCGCCTAGAGTCCTGGACCCTGTTGGTAGTGGCGGAGAAGGCAGTCAAGCGGCCTGCAGGCAAAGATGCTGTGTGTGGGGACTGACTTAGTCTTCGGTCGTGCAGTAGCCCTCCGTGATCCATTCCTCATTCATTTTGATAAAGGTCAGGTACTGAACACTGTCGTGACTTAGGCGACTTCTCTTCTCAGTAACTATGCCTCCAGCTGCACTGAAGGTCCTTTCTGACAGGACGCTTTCGGCAGGGCAAGAGAGAAGTATGGCAAATTGGGACAGCTCTGGCCACAGGTCAAGCCTGCGCAACCAGTAGTCCAAGGGTTCATCGTCGCTTTTCGCAGAGTCTACATCCACACTCAAGGCCAGGTAGTCGGCTACCTGCCGCTCCAGGCGTTGTTGGAGGGTGGATCCGGAAGGATTATGGCAAGGAGTTGGACTAAAGAACATCTGCATGTCCGACATCACCCTGAGATCGCTGGAGCGTCCTGTCCTTGCCTGCATGGACTTGGGAGGAGGAGGGTTACTGCCAGTGGTACCTTGATTGCGTTTTGCAGCCACATCACCCTTAAATGCATTGTAAAGCATCATCGACAGCTTGTTCTGCAAGTGCTGCATCCTTTCCGCCTTATGTTGAGTTGCTAACAGGTCCGCCACTTTGTGCCTGTACCGAGGGTCTAGTAGCGTGGCCACCCAGTACAGGTCAACCGTCTTGAGTTTTTTGATACGGGGGTCCCTCAACAGGCTGGACAACATGAAAGAGGACATCTGCACAAAGCTGGATGCAGACGTACTCTCCATCTCCTCTTGCTCTTCCTCAGTGACGGGAAGCAACTTATCTTCCTCCCCCCAGCCACGAACAATACCACGGGAACGTGGAGCAGCAGAAGCCCCCTGTGATGGCTGCCGCGGTTGTTCTCCTTCCGCCGCCTCTTCCTCCTCCACAGAAACACCTTCCTCATCATCACCATCATCAGAGTCTGACTCCTCTCCTTCCCCACACGACTCCTCTTCTTCCTCCTCCTCCCCCCTCTGTGCTGCCGCCGATGTTGTGGAAACATCGGGTTCGTGTGTAAATGGCTCCCACGACTCCTGCTGCCCTAACTCTTCTTGTTCACGCTCCTCCACAGCTGTATCCACTAGTGTTGGGCGAACATCTAGATGTTCGGGTTCGGGCCGAACAGGCCGAACATGGCCGCGATGTTCGGGTGTTCGACCCGAACTCCGAACATAATGGAAGTCAATGAGGACCCGAACTTTTGTGGTTTGTAAAGCCTCCTTACATGCTACATACCCCAAATTTACAGGGTATGTGCACCTTGGGAGTGGGTACAAGAGGAAAAAAAAAATTAGCAAAAACAGCTTATAGTTTTTGAGAAAATCGATTTTAAAGTTTCAAAGGGAAAACTGTCTTTTAAATGCGGGAAATGTCTGTTTTCTTTGCACAGGTAACATGTTTTTTGTCGGCATGCAGTCATAAATGTAATACATATAAGAGGTTCCAGGAAAAGGGACCGGTAACGCTAACCCAGCAGCAGCACACGTGATGGAACAGGAGGAGGCGCAGGAGGAGAAGGCCACGCTTTGTGAGACACAACAACCCCGGCCTTGCATGAGGGCAAGAAGCGTGCGGATAGCATGCTTTGTACCGCCATGCAGTCATAAATGTAATAAAGATAAGAGGTTCCATAAACAGGGACCGGCAACGCTAACCCAGCAGCAGCAGCAGCAGCACACGTGATGGAACAGGAGGAGGCGCAGGAGGAGAAGGCCACGCTTTGTGAGACACAACAACCCAGGCCTTGCATGAGGACAAAAAGCGTGCGGATAGCATGCTTTTTACCGCCATGCAGTCATAAATGTAATAAAGATAAGTGGTTCAATAAACAGGGACCACGCGGCAACGCTAACCCAGCAGCAGCAGACGTGATGGAACAGGAGGAGGCGCAGGAGGAGAAGGCCACGCTTTGTGAGACACAACAACCCAGGCCTTGCATGAGGGCAAGAAGCGTGCGGATAGCATGCTTTGTACCGCCATGCAGTCATAAATGTAATAAAGATAAGTAGTTCAATAAACAGGGACCACGCGGCAACGCTAACCCAGCAGCAGCAGACGTGATGGAACAGGAGCAGGCGCAGGAGGAGAAGGCCACGGTTTTTGAGACACAACAACCCAGGCCTTGCATGAGGACAAAAAGCGTGCGGATATAGCAGCAATGCTTTTTGCCGCCATGCAGTCATAAATGTAATACAGATGAGAGGTTCAATAAACAGGGACCGGAAACGCTACACCATCCCAGATGTTCATTGGTCATGTTACTTGGTTGGGGTCCTGGAGTGTTGCGTAGTCATTTCCAATCCAGGATTGATTCATTTTAATTTGAGTCAGACGGTCTGCATTTTCTGTAGAGAGGCGGATACGCCGATCTGTGACGATGCCTCCGGCAGCACTGAAACAGCGTTCCGACATAACGCTGGCTGCCGGGCAAGCCAGCACCTCTATTGCGTACATTGCCAGTTCGTGCCAGGTGTCTAGCTTCGATACCCAATAGTTGAAGGGTGCAGATGGATTGTTCGACACAGCTACGTCATCTGACATGTAGTCCTTGACCATCTTCTCCAGGCGATCGGTGTTGGAGGTGGATCTGCACGCTTGCTGTTCAGTGGGCTGCTGCTGCATGGGTGTCAGAAAATTTTCCCACTCCAAGGACACTGCCGATACCGTTCCCTTTTGGGTACTAGCTGCGGCTTGCGTTGTTTGCTGCCCTCCTGGTCGTCCTGGGTTTGCGGAAGTCAGTCTGTCTGCGTACAACTGGCTAGAGGAGGGGGAGGATGTCAATCTCCTCTCTAAAGTCTCCACAAGGGCCTGCTGGTATTCTTCCATTTTGACCTGTCTGACTCTTTCTTCAAGCAGTTTTGGAACATTGTGTTTGTACCGTGGATCCAGAAGGGTATAAACCCAGTAATTGGTGTTGTCCAGAATGCGCACAATGTGTGGGTCACGTTCAATGCAGTCTAGCATGAATTGAGCCATGTGTGCCAGAGTCCTACCAGAATCCTCATCATCCTCTTGTGAGCGTTGTGATAGTTGTTGTGATGCATCATAGTCGTCACCTTCCTCCTGGTCTGCTTCTGCTGACCATTTGCGTTGAATTGTGGAAGTCCAACGTGCACCGCTCTGGCCCTCGTCAGTGGTGGCATGAAATTCCTGCTCCAACTCCAGCTGTTCCTCCTCCTCTTCTTCGTCATAGCTGCTGGGGCCAGCGTTCCCTGAGGCGGATGGCCTGATGTTGGTACCATCACGCTGATCGTTTTCTCCTTCAGATTCCCCCAGTTGCATCATGACAGCTGTTTCCTTGATTTTTAACATCGACCTCTTCAGTAAACACAGCAGTGGTATGGTAATGCTGACTGAAGAGTTGTCACTGCTCACAAGCAACGTGGATTGCTCAAAATTTTGGAGGACTTGGCAGAGGTCCAACATGTTGGCCCAATCGGATCCACAGAAGCTTGGCAGCTGGCCGGATGCGCCTCGGTACTGCGCCGTCATGTACTGGACCACTGCACTCTTCTGCTCGCAAAAGCGGGCTAGCATGTGCAGCGTAGAATTCCAGCGCGTAGGGACATCACACAGCAAGCGATGGTGGGGGAGATTGAAGCGCTCCTGCATCTTGGCGAGTGCCCCCGAAGCAGTACTGGAATTTCTACAATGTTTGGCCACTCGACGCACCTTCAACAGAAGATCGTCCACGCCTGGGTATGTCCTCAGGAACCGCTGAACTACTAGGTTCATCACGTGCGCCAGGCAAGGGATGTGTGTCAGCTTAGCCAACCTTAAAGCGCGAATGAGATTACTCCCATTATCACACACAACCATGCCCGGTTTCAGGTCCAGCGGTGCCAGCCACAAATCCGTCTGTTCCTTTATTCCCCTCCAAATTTCCTCCCCTGTGTGCTGCTTATCCCCAAGGCAGATTAGCTTCAGCAACGCTTGCTGACGCATGCCAACAGCTGTGCTGCACTGCTTCCACGATCCTACTGCTGCTGGGTTAGCGTTTCCGGATGAGGTACAGCTTTGAGATGCGTTGGAGGAGAAGGAGTCAGAGAGGTAGGTGCTGCTGTTGTTATCCAGTGGGAGGGACGGCGGTGCAGCTGTTTGTGGCGTGGGCAACACCCGTGCCGTAGCAGGTGAGGAATCGCTGCCAGGCTCCACAAGGTTCACCCAGTGCGCGGTAAGGGAGATGTATCGACCCTGGCCGAACGCACTCGTCCAGGTGTCAGTGGTGAGGTGAACCTTGCAGGCAACTGCATTCTTCAAGCTTCGGGTTATTTTGCTGACCACGTGCTCATGCAACTCAGGCACTGCAGAGCGCGCAAAGTGGTAGCGGCTGGGAACCACGTAACGTGGGATGGCCACTGACATCATGCCCTTGAAGCTGTTTGTCTCCACCACTCGATATGGCAGCATTTCGCAGGCCAGAAGCTTGGCTATGCTGTCTGTTACTGCCACGGCCCGGGGGTCATTTGCTGGCAATTTCCTCTTGCGCTCAAACATCTCCGACACAGACAACTGAACCGTAGCGCTGCACACGGAAGGGCTGTTGGTTGTTGTGTTTGATGAACACTGGGAGACCTCAAGAGCACTACTCCGGAAAGTGACAGTGTCAGCGTCGTCTGATGTTTGTGAATGTTGTGAACCACGCAATGGCTGGGCTACTGCTGCTGCTGAGGCGGGTCTGGTGGTGAGTCTGGTGAACCCAAGGGAGGCAGTGTTGTTGCTGGTACCCTGTCCTGACGCGTTTGCCCACAGAGTGGGATGTTTGGAGAGCATGTGACGGCTCATGCTGGTGGTGGAGAGGTTGTTAATACTTTTCCCCCTGCTCAGGCGGGTCTTGCACACCTTGCAAATCGCCATGGTAACATCCTCAGTGCAGTCTTCAAAGAAAGCCCAGACTTTGGAGCACCTGCCTCCTTGCTGGCGATTTCTGTTTGCTCCTCTTTTGCCTCTCACTTGAACTTCCACGCTTGTGGTGCCTGCCTACCTTGTGGCACAAGGCGAACTCGTGCAGCAGTGGGTTCTTCAACAGACTCATCTGTGCTGCTGCTACGACGGCGATGTTCTCGTTCACAAACAAAATCTGGGTCTCTGTCCACATTGTCCATACCCTCCTCTTCCATCTCCTCAAACTCGTCATATGTCATTGTGGGCTGCCGCCGTGGAGTAGAGCTCCCCACAACAACCTCTGCGCAGCACACTCCAACGTCGTCTTCCAGATCTTGTCGGCCGACCTCCTGCAATTGCAACCCCTCCTGCCCAAATTGCTCTGGGATTTGGGTTTCCGAGTCCTCCTCGGACTCGCCTTGTATTTCAGTGCGCGGTGCATTTCCCACAGTTAACGGTTGTGAATCCAGGCACAACATTTCTGGCTGTTCCTCCATTGACCTTTGAAAGGTGGAAGTTTGTTGGGCTGGGAATAGCTCCTGCGAATACCCCATTGTGTCCTGAGGTAATTCATCGGACTGGTTATCTGGCAGTTGTGTGTGTGGTGTCGCTGCCGGTTGTGTCAGCTTTGTGCCCACTGGCTCCTTGTAACTGGCTGAGGACTCGGACCTCGTGCGTGATGTGCTGGTGCTGCTTAACCCACTGCTGGACGCTTGAGAGGTCATCCAAGTAATTATCTGGTCCTGTTCTTTTGGATTTGTGAGGGTTGTTGTCCTGGACAACATGGGCGGTATTGAGTGGGTTTTCTTGGGTGCTCCCCTGTGGCCTGTACGTGAACCGTCAGGGGAAACACCTCTTCCCTTGCCCCTCCCTCTTTCACCGGATTTCTTCCTCATTTCACTTATCCTTACAGTACACGCTGACTGGCAGCAGTACAGTGGCAGTACAGAAATGCTATACAGTACCACTATTCCCAGCAGCGACACAGAGCACAATGCTATACAGTGACGGGTGAGCGGTGTACCACTATTCCCAGCAGCGACACAGAGCACAATGCTATACAGTGGCGGGTGAGCGGTGTACTACTATTCCCAGCAGACACAGAACAGTAAACAGAATGCTATATAGTGTGGCTGAGCGAGCGGTGTACCACTATTCCCAGCAGACACAGAACAGTGAACAGAATGCTATATAATGTGGCTGAGCGAGGTACACAGAGTGGCAGTAAACAGAATGCTATATAGTGTGGCTGAGCGAGCGGTGTACTACTATTCCCAGCAGACACAGAACAGTAAACAGAATGCTATATAGTGTGGCTGAGCGAGCGGTGTACCACTATTCCCAGCAGACACAGAACAGTAAACAGAATGCTATATAGTGTGGCTGAGCGAGCGGTGTACCACTATTCCCAGCAGACACAGAACAGTGAACAGAATGCTATATATTGTGGCTGAGCGAGCGGTGTACCACTATTCCCAGCAGACACAGAACAGTGAACAGAATGCTATATAATGTGGCTGAGCGAGGTACACAGAGTGGCAGTAAACAGAATGCTATATAGTGTGGCTGAGCGAGTGGTGTACCACTATTCCCAGCAGACACAGAACAGTAAACAGAATGCTATATAGTGTGGCTGAGCGAGCGGTGTACCACTATTCCCAGCAGACACAGAACAGTGAACAGAATGCTATATAATGTGGCTGAGCGAGGTACACAGAGTGGCAGTAAACAGAATGCTATATAGTGTGGCTGAGCGAGCGGTGTACTACTATTCCCAGCAGACACAGAACAGTAAACAGAATGCTATATAGTGTGGCTGAGCGAGCGGTGTACCACTATTCCCAGCAGACACAGAACAGTAAACAGAATGCTATATAGTGTGGCTGAGCGAGCGGTGTACCACTATTCCCAGCAGACACAGAACAGTGAACAGAATGCTATATAGTGTGGCTGAGCGAGCGGTGTACCACTATTCCCAGCAGACACAGAACAGTAAACAGAATGCTATATAGTGTGGCTGAGCGAGCGGTGTACCACTATTCCCAGCAGACACAGAACAGTAAACAGAATGCTATATAGTGTGGCTGAGCGAGCGGTGTACCACTATTCCCAGCAGACACAGAACAGTAAACAGAATGCTATATAGTGTGGCTGAGCGAGCGGTGTACCACTATTCCCAGCAGACACAGAACAGTGAACAGAATGCTATATAATGTGGCTGAGCGAGGTACACAGAGTGGCAGTAAACAGAATGCTATATAGTGTGGCTGAGCGAGCGGTGTACTACTGTTCCCAGCAGCGACACAATGACAGGGGGGACCCTGGCTAGCGTGGCTGGAGCGCGAACTACCCTGCCTGCCTACCCAAAGCTAAACCCACAGACAAATGGCGGAGATATGACGTGGTTCGGGTATTTATTTACCCGAACCACGTGACAGTTCGGCCAATCAGAGCGCGTTCGGGTCCGAACCACGTGACCCGTTCGGCCAATCACAGCGCTAGCCGAACGTTCGGGGAACGTTCGGCCATGCACTCTTAGTTCGGCCATGTGGCCGAACGGTTTGGCCGAGCACCGTCAGGTGTTCGGCCGAACTCGAACATCACCCGAACAGGGTGATGTTCTGCAGAACCCGAACAGTGGCGAACACTGTTCGCCCAACACTAGTATCCACCACTCTACGCACGGCACGCTCCAGGAAGTAGGCGTAGGGGATCAAGTCGCTGATGGTGCCCTCATCGCGACTCACCAGTTTGGTCACCTCCTCAAAGGGCTCCATGACCCTGCATGCATTTCGCATCAGTGTCCAGTTGTTGGGCCACAACATCCCCATCCTCCCAGATTGTGTCCTTGTACTGTAATGATACAGGTACTGGGTGACGGCTTTCTCCTGGTCTAGCAGGCGAGAGAACATTAGCAGGGTGGAATTCCAGCGAGTCGGGCTATCGCAAATCAGGCGTCTCACCGGCAAGTTGATTCTACGCTGAATCTCCGCAAAGCGGGCCATGGCCTTGTAAGAGTGCCTGAAATGCCCACACAACTTCCTGGCCTGCTTCAGGACGTCCTCTAAGCCTGGGTACTTGGACACAAATCTTTGCACGACCAGATTAAGCACATGTGCCATGCAGGGTATGTGTGTCAGCTTTTCCAAATTCAATGCAGCAATGAGATAGCTGCCGTTGTCACACACCACGTTGCCGATCTCAAGCTTGTGCGGGGTCAGCCATTGCTCCACCTGTTTGTTAAGAGCAGCCAGGAGAGCTGCTCCAGTGTGACTCTCCGCTTTCAGGCAAGACATGTCTAACACTGCATGACAACGTCGCACCTGGCATGCAGCATAGGCCCTGGGGTGCTGGGGCTGTGTAGCTGGAGAGGAGATGGCGGCACCGGCCAAGGAGGAGGAGGAGGAGGATGACGACAGCGAAGCTGTGATAGCAGGTGGAGAGGAGGTGGCTGGAGGCCTGCCTGCAAGCTGTGGAGGTGTGACAAGTTGGTCCTCTGCGCAGCCACGTACTCCCTGCTTGCTGCCGTCGGTCACCAGGTTGACCCAATGGCCTGTGTATGTAATGTAGTGGCCCTGCCCGTGCTTGGCAGACCAGGCATCCGTGGTCATGTGGACCCTTGACCCAACGCTGTGTGCCAGAGTTGACACCACTTGCCTCTCAACTGCATGGTACAGTTTGGGTATGGCCTTTTGTGAAAAATAATTGCGGCCTGGTATCTTCCACTGCGGTATACCAATGGCCACAAACTTACGGAAAGCCTCCGACTCCACCAGCTTGTATGGTAATAGCTGGCGAGCTAATAGTTCCGCCACGCCAGCTGTCAGACGCCGGGCAAGAGGGTGACTGGCAGACATTTGCTTCTTCCGCTCAAATACTTCCTTCATGGACAGCTGGGTACTGCTGTGGGCAGAGGAGAAGGAACCGCTGAAGGGAAGAGGCGGTGTGGAGGAGGGTGGCTGTGAAGGTGCAAGGGAGAAAGTGGATGAAGACGATGCACCTGAAGGAGGAAGAGGAGAAGGAGGGTGGCTTGTCTTTTGAGGGGTGCTGCTTTTGCTCTGGTGTTATTGCCATAGCTGTTTGTGCCTTCTCTCCAGGTGCCTTCGTAAGGCACTTGTCCCTACGTGAGAGTTGGCCTTTCCACGGCTCAATTTTTGCTGGCAGAGACAACAGATGGCCTTGCTCCGATCTGAGACACACACGTTAAAAAATTTCCAAAATGCTAAGCCCCCCTGGGCTGATGGCGCTACGGTGGCATCAGCAGCTGACGTTGAAGGTCATGTTGGCTGTCTGGCCATAGCTGGCGATACATGGCGCCAGACACTGCCCCCAGCTGTTTCTGAGGACGAGCTCCCTCTGCTTCTATCATGGAGTCGTCTCCTCCTAGTCCTCTCTGAATCCTCCTCTGAACTGTCCCCCTGGTCATCTCCTCTACCGGGAACATATGTGGTATCCGTATAATCGTCATCATAATCCTCCTGGCCAGCTGCGCTTTCCTCAGAAACCTCCTCAACTGCACCAACTTCAGGTGGTCCATCATCCACATCCACACACGTTACGTCCATACTATCGCCGCCTAACTCGGACGTAGGAGGTGGTGTATTTGCGCCTTCTTCTTGTTGTTGCAGTAGTGGCTGTGAATCGGTGATTTCACCACCACCACCACCAAATAACTCCTGCGAAGTGTCAAATGCAGCGGATGTGGGGCTTGTTGTAGCGCTGGTGGCTGCGGGAGATGAGGTGTTCTGTGTTAAATACTCAATCACCTCCTCACGATTTTGGGAAGTGATGGCACGTGCCTTCTTCTGAACACTGTATTTTGGGGCAGGTCAGCACGAAATCACAGCAACACCACCTCACACAGACCTGCCGGTGCCTGGTGGCTTTCCTCTGGGTCTGCCTCTACCTCTTCCTCTACCTGGTTTGTCCATTTTGTCCATCTCGGGGGGATGCTAGGTATATGCAGTGAGCTGGGTTTACTCAACACAACAGGTAGTAGGTATATGCAGTGAGCTGGGTTCACTCAACACAACAGGTAGTAGGTATATGCAGTGAGCTGGGTTCACTCAACACAACAGGTAGTAGGTATATGCAGTGAGCTGGGTTCACTCAACACAACAGGTAGTAGGTATAAGCAGTGAGCTGGGATCACTCAACACAACAGGTAATTATGTGCAGTGATGAGGTGGGTTAAGTAAACACAACAGGTAGTAGTAGGATGCAGTGAGCTGGGTTCACTCAACACAAAGCTAGGTATATGCAGTGATGAGGTGGGTTAAGTAAACACAACAAGTAGTAGGTATATGCAGTGAGCTGGGTTCACTCAACACAACAGGTAGTAGGTATATGCAGTGAGCTGGGTTCACTCAACACAACAGGTAGTAGGTATATGCAGTGAGCTGGGTTCACTCAACACAACAGGTAGTAGGTATATGCAGTGAGCTGGGTTCACTCAACACAACAGGTAGTTATGTGCAGTGATGAGGTGGGTTAAGTAAACACAACAGGTAGTAGGTATATGCAGTGAGCTGGGTTCACTCAACACAAAGCTAGGTATATGCAGTGATGAGGTGGGTTAAGTAAACACAACAGGTAGTAGGTATATGCAGTGAGCTGGGTTCACTCAACACAACTGGTAACTGAACCAACTAGGGGGAATGCGTTACTGGATCTGATCATTTCTAATAGACCAGATAATGTATCAAATGTGCAGGTTCAAGAACATTTGGGAAATAGTGATCACAACATGATAACGTTTGAGCTGGTGACTGATAGGACACGGGGCAGCGGGACCACTAAAACTATGAATTTTAGAAAAGCAAAGTTCACTCAAATTAGGCAGGCACTAAGTTTGGTGAACTGGGATAATGTACTACAAGGGGAAGACACTGAAGGGAAATGGCAAGCTTTTAAACTTATACTCAATCAATACTGTAGTGTGTATATCCCATATGGAAACAAAATGTCTAGGAATAAAAAAAGGCCTCTATGGATGAATAGAAAGGTTAAAGATAAAATAAAGAGGAAAAATAATGCCTATAAGGTCTTAAAACAGGACGGGACCGAGGCTGCACTAAGCAATTATAAGGAGTGCAATAAAAATTGTAAAAAAGAAATTAGGCAGGCAAAGATTGAAGCTGAAAAACAAATCGCTAAGGATATCAAATCTAACCCAAAAAAGTTTTACAAGTACATTAACTCTAAAAAAAGAAAGGTTGACTGTATAGGACTCCTAAAGGATGAGGATGGGAACTCAATGGTGGATGACCAAGGTAAGGCAGAGTTATTAAATGCTTTCTTTGCTTCTGTCTTCACAAAGGAAACAGCACTGTTGCAAATTACAGAGGCAGAAGAGTCTCAATCTTCTAACTGTAATATTAAATACTTAACGCAGGAAGAGGTAAAGGCAAGACTAAATAAATTAAAAATAGACAAGGCACCTGGCCCGGATGGCATGCATCCTCGGGTCCTAAGGGAATTAATTTCAGTTATAGATAAACCCCTTTATCTTATCTTTTGTGACTCTCTTGCAACTGGCAGAGTCCCAGTGGATTGGCGTACAGCCCACGTCTTCCCATTATTTAAGAAGGGCAAAAAATCAGATCCAGGAAATTATAGACCTGTAAGCTTAACATCAGTTGTATGCAAACTATTTGAGGGGTTACTAAGAGATACTATACATGACTTCATAGTAGAAAATAATCTTATTTCTCAGCATCAACATGGGTTTACTAAAGACAGGTCCTGTTTGACTAACATGCTCAGCTTTTATGAGGTAGTGAATGCTAATATGGATATTGGGAATGCTGTAGATGTGATATACTTGGACTTTGCAAAGGCCTTCGACACTGTTCCCCACAAAAGTCTGGTGCAAAAGTTGAGGATGCAAGGACTGGGGAAGAGTCTGTGTTCATGGATAGGGAACTGGCTAATGGACAGAAAACAAAGAGTTGTGGTCAATGGATCGTACTCAAAATGGGAGACTGTTAGCAGTGGAGTCCCACAGGGGTCTGTACTGGGTCCAGTGCTCTTCAATTTATTTATTAATGACCTAGTAGATGCAGTAGTGAGCAATGTTGCTATTTTTGCAGATGATACAAAATTGTGCAGAATCATCAACTCTCAGGAAGATAGTGTCATATTGCAACAGGATCTGGATAGGATGGCTATATGGGCACATACATGGCAGATGAAATTCAATGTTGACAAATGTAAGGTCATGCATTTTGGACGTACTAATGGTCTAGCACCATACAAAATAAATGGGATACAGTTGGGGACATCAAACTTGGAGAAGGACTTAGGAGTACTCATCGACAACAAGTTAAATAATCGTACTCAATGCCAAGCAGCTGCAGCTAAAGCTAACAAAATCTTGGGATGCATTAAAAGGGAAATAAAAACTCGAGATGCTAGCATAATATTGCCCCTGTTTAACTCTCTAGTAAGGCCACATCTGGAATATGGAATTCAGTTCTGGGCACCACATTACAAAAAAGATATTGCAGTTTTAGAGCAGGTGCAGAGACGAGCAACAAAATTGATGCGTGGGATGGAAGGTCTCACTTATCGTGAAAGGTTAGATAAACTGGGTTTATTTAGTCTAGAGAAAAGACACCTTAGAGGGGATCTAATTAACATGTATAAATACATCAGAGGGCAATATAATACCTTGGCGGATGAGCTTTTTGTCCCTAGGCCTTCTCAAAGGACTAGAGGACATGATCTGCGCATGGAGGAAAAACGTTTTAGCCATTTATTTAGGAAAGGGTTCTTTACAGTTAGAGTGATTAAGATGTGGAATGCATTGCCACAGGAAGTCGTTATGGCAAACTCTATACCTGCATTTAAAGGGGGCTTAGATGCTTTCCTTGCGTTGAAAGACATCCATGGCTACAATTACTAGGTAATGCCTAATGATGTTGATCCAGGGATTTTATCTGATTGCCATCTGGAGTCGGGAAGGAATTTTTCCCTTTAGGGGCTAATTGGACCATGCCTTGTAAGGGTTTTTTCGCCTTCCTCTGGATCAACAGGGATATGTGAGGGAGCAGGCTGGTGTTGTACTTTATACTGGTTGAACTCGATGGACGTATGTCTTTTTTCAACCAAAATAACTATGTAACTATGTAACAGGTAGTTATGTGCAGTGATGAGGTGGGTTAAGTAAACACAACAGGTAGTAGGTATATGCAGTGAGCTGGGTTCACTCAACACAACAGGTAGTAGGTATTAGTGGTGCTCAAATACCCCTTTTCAAAATTCGAGTTAGGTCGAATTCGAATAGTAAATTATTCGAGATCAGTCGAATATTCGAGTCGAATAATTTTTACTATTCGATTCGACCTCGGAATTCGAGCTCACTATTCGAGTCGGTATTCGAGCTCATTATTCGAGCTGACTATTCGAAATGGCCTTAAATAGCTTCCAACACTTGTTTTGAGGGTGAATGATGCAAGAAACCTCTTTTTTTCCAAGTAACAACAGCAAGTGATTATGTGGGGATGTTCCTTTAAAAAAAAAAAGTTGAAAAGAGAAGTTGTGTCCAGAAATTTGTTCAGTACTGTATATACTTCTTCTTCTTCTTCTTTATCTTCTATATCTTCTTCTTATTCTTCTTCTATATCTTCTTCTTCTATATCTTCTTCTATATCTTCTTCTTCTTTTATATTGTCTTCTTCTTCTTCATCTTCTTCATCATCATCTTCTTCTTCTTCATCTTCTTTTTCTTCATCTTCTTCATCTTCTTCTTCATCTTCTTCATCTTCTTCATCTTCTTCTTCTTCTTCATCTTCTTCTTCTTCTTCTTCTTCATCTTCTTCATCTTCATCTTCTTCATCTTCTTCTTCTTCATCTTCTTCATCTTCTTCTTCTTCTTCATCATCTTCTTCTTCTTCTTCATCTTCTTCATCTTCTTCATCTTCATCTTCTTCATCTTCTTCTTCTTCTTCTTCATCATCTTCATCTTCTTCTTCATCTTCTTCTTCTTCATCATCTTCATCTTCTTCTTCTTCATCTTCTTCATCTTCATCTTCTTCATCTTCTTCTTCATCATCTTCTTCATCTTCATCTTCTTCATCTTCATCTTCTTCTCCTTCTTCTTCTTCTTCATCTTCTTCATCTTCTTCATCTTCATCTTCTTCTCCTTCTTCTTCTTCTTCATCTTCTTCTTCTTCATCATCTTCATCTTCTTCTTCATCTTCTTCTTCTTCATCATCTTCATCTTCATCTTCTTCATCTTCTTCTTCTTCTTCTTCATCATCTTCTTCTTCTTCTTCATCTTCTTCATCTTCTTCATCTTCATCTTCTTCATCTTCTTCTTCTTCTTCTTCTTCTTCTTCATCATCTTCATCTTCTTCTTCATCTTCTTCTTCTTCATCATCTTCATCTTCTTCTTCTTCATCTTCTTCATCTTCATCATCTTCATCTTCTTCTTCTTCATCTTCTTCATCTTCATCTTCTTCATCTTCTTCTTCATCATCTTCTTCATCTTCATCTTCTTCATCTTCATCTTCTTCTTCATCTTCTTCATCTTCATCTTCTTCATCTTCATCTTCTTCTCCTTCTTCTTCTTCTTCATCTTCTTCATCTTCATCTTCTTCATCTTCATCTTCTTCTCCTTCTTCTTCTTCTTCATCTTCTTCTTCTTCATCATCTTCATCTTCTTCTTCATCTTCTTCTTCTTCATCATCTTCATCTTCATCTTCTTCTTCTTCATCTTCTTCTTCTTCATCTTCTTCATCTTCATCTTCTTCATCTTCTTCTTCTTCATCTTCATCTTCATCTTCTTCTTCTTCATCTTCTTCTTCTTCATCTTCTTCATCTTCATCTTCTTCATCTTCATCTTCTTCTCCTTCTTCTTCTTCTTCTTCTTCTTCATCATCTTCTTCATCTTCATCTTCTTCATCTTCATCTTCTTCTCCTTCTTCTTCTTCTTCATCTTCTTCATCTTCATCTTCTTCATCTTCATCTTCTTCTCCTTCTTCTTCTTCTTCATCTTCTTCTTCTTCATCATCTTCATCTTCTTCTTCATCTTCTTCTTCTTCATCATCTTCATCTTCATCTTCTTCTTCTTCATCTTCTTCTTCTTCATCTTCTTCATCTTCATCTTCTTCATCTTCTTCTTCTTCATCTTCATCTTCTTCTTCTTCATCTTCTTCTTCTTCATCTTCTTCATCTTCATCTTCTTCATCTTCATCTTCTTCTCCTTCTTCTTCTTCTTCATCTTCTTCTTCTTCTTCTTCTTCATCATCTTCTTCATCTTCATCTTCTTCATCTTCATCTTCTTCTCCTTCTTCTTCTTCTTCATCTTCTTCATCTTCATCTTCTTCATCTTCATCTTCTTCTCCTTCTTCTTCTTCTTCATCTTCTTCTTCTTCATCATCTTCATCTTCTTCTTCATCTTCTTCTTCTTCATCATCTTCATCTTCATCTTCTTCTTCTTCATCTTCTTCTTCTTCATCTTCTTCATCTTCATCTTCTTCATCTTCTTCTTCTTCATCTTCATCTTCTTCTTCTTCATCTTCTTCTTCTTCATCTTCTTCATCTTCATCTTCTTCATCTTCATCTTCTTCTCCTTCTTCTTCTTCTTCATCTTCTTCATCTTCTTCTTCTTCTTCTTCTTCTTCTTCATCTTCTTCTATATCGTCTTCTTCTTCACTTATTTCTCTTTTAAATTTTTTTTTTTTTAAAGAAATGCAGCTATTTTTGAGCGTAACAAATAGCTGGTGGCGCACGCATGTTGGAAGCGCCATTGTATGTGCTCCCTGGCAGTGGAAACACACAGACAGCAGGAGGTAAATTCAGCAGCAGGAGGAGGAGGATGAGTGTGTGGCAGCAGGCAGTCAATGAGGCAGGCAGCGTGACATAATAGCCCTGGTACCTAGCGGTGATACCAGGGCTGTAAATAAACACAGCAGGCAGGAGGTCCCAGACAGCGGTCGTGCAGCCCACATTGTGTCCAATACACAACTGGGACAACACAGTTTTCAACCCGGGCACCTCAGAAAAATTAAACCTTTTTTTTTTTTTTATGGTTTTGTAGTTTTGTTTTTACAACCAATTACACAGATATAGCTATTTTTTGACGTAATAGCTGGTGGCAGAGTGGCAGCAGAAGGTAAATCTGTGTACCCTGGCGTTGGGAAGCACAGACAGACAGCAGCATCAGCAGGAGGAATGGAGGAGTAGTGTGAGTGTGGCAGCAGGCAGGCAGCGTGACATAATAGCCCTGGTACCTAGCGGTGATACCAGGCCGTAAATGAACACAACAGGAGGTCCCAGACAGCGGTCGTGCAGCCCACATCGTGTCCAATACACAACTGGGACAACACAGTTTTCAACCCGGGCACCTCAGAAAAATTAAACCTTTTTTTTTTTTTTATGGTTTTGTAGTTTTGGTTTTACAACCAATTACACAGATATAGCTATTTTTTGACGTAATAGCTGGTGGCAGAGTGGCAGCAGAAGGTAAATCTGTGTACCCTGGCGTTGGGAAACACAGACAGACAGCAGTATCAGCAGGAGGAATGGAGGAGTAGTGTGAGTGTGGCAGCAGGCAGGCAGCGTGACATAATAGCCCTGGTACCTAGCGGTGATACCAGGCCATAAATGAACACAACAGGAGGTCCCAGACAGCGGTCGTGCAGCCCACATCGTGTCCAATACACAACTGGGACAACACAGTTTTCAACCCGGGCACCTCAGAAAAATTAAACCTTTTTTTTTTTTTTTTTATGGTTTTGTAGTTTTGGTTTTACAACCAATTACACAGATATAGCTATTTTTTGACGTAATAGCTGGTGGCAGAGTGGCAGCAGAAGGTAAATCTGTGTACCCTGGCGTTGGGAAACACAGACAGACAGCAGCATCAGCAGGAGGAATGGAGGAGTAGTGTGAGTGTGGCAGCAGGCAGGCAGCGTGACATAATAGCCCTGGTACCTAGCGGTGATACCAGGCCGTAAATGAACACAACAGGAGGTCCCAGACAGCGGTCGTGCAGCCCACATCGTGTCCAATACACAACTGGGACAACACAGTTTTCAACCCGGGCACCTCAGAAAAATTAAACCTTTTTTTTTTTTTTTTTATGGTTTTGTAGTTTTGGTTTTACAACCAATTACACAGATATAGCTATTTTTTGACGTAATAGCTGGTGGCAGAGTGGCAGCAGAAGGTAAATCTGTGTACCCTGGCAGTGGGAAACACAGACAGACAGCAGAAGGGCAGTACACAGCAGCCCACTGTAGGTGTAAAATGTGTGGCTGCAGGCGACGTAATAGTCAAAGTGAACCAGGCTGGCTTAGTGAGCAGGAGCCAGGAGGTGGTAAAGGGTGGTAAGGCACATTAACGATGGTTCTTAGCCAGTTCATGTCCCCCTCTCGCCGACAACAGGGGCCAGGAACTCGCCTTCCACCCACGCCTGGTTCATCTTGAGAAACGTCAGTCTGTCCACAGACTTGTGAGACAGACGTGAGCGTTTCTCGGTGACCACGCCACCAGCTGCACTGAAGCAGCGCTCGGACAGCACGCTGGAAGGGGGGCAGGACAGCACTTCCAGGGCGTACTAAGCCAGCTCGCTCCAGATCTCCAGGCGCTTGACCCAATACTCCATGGGATCAACAGGGGCATCGCTGTCAAGCCCGCTGTAGGACCCCATGTAGTCAGCCACCATGCGGGTCAGGCGCTGGCTGTGACCGGTGGAGGATGCTGCTGCATGCACCTCCTCTCTAGTCACTGCTGCCGGAGCCTCTACAGTCCTGTAGAGCTCGTGGCTGAGAGACAGCAGGTCTGTGGGGCGCTTGCTGCTGGATGCAGGCACCTGCTGCTGCCTCTGTGCTGGCTGCTGGACAGTGGGGGTGGAAGGCTGGGGGAAGGCTTCCTCCAAGCGCTCAACAAGGGCCTGCTGCAAGCTCCTTATTTGTTGCGCTGGGTCTCCTCCTGCAGGCGGCAGGAACTGGCTCAACTTCCCCTTGAGGCGTGGGTCCAACATCATGCTGATCCAGATGTCCTCCCTCTGCTTCATCTGGATCACCCTGGGGTCTCTGCGCAGGCACGTCAGCATGTGCGCTGCCATTGGGAAGAGGCGGGCCACGTCTGCTGGCACATCGACGGCAGTGCTGCTGTCCTCATCCTCCTCCTCTGCCTCGTCAGCCTCATCCTCTCTCCACCCCCGCACCAACTCAGCTGCACTGTGCTGATCCCCCTCATCAGCAGCAAGGTCAGGGACCTCCACCAAGTCCTCCTCCTCCTCCCCCTCAGAGGTGGACTGTGCAGCTGCTTGCCGCTCCTGCTGGTCCAAGGCTGCCGCTCCCTGTTCCAGCAAAGCATCGAGGGCCCTGTTCAGCAGACAAACCAGGGGCACCCACTCGCAGACCATAGCATGGTCCCTGCTCACCATGTTAGTGGCCTGCAGAAAGGGAGCCAGCACTAAGCACACCTGCTGCATGTGCCTCCAGTCATCATCGGGGACGATGGACGGGATGTTGCTGGTCTTGTCCCTTCTCTGAGCGGCGGAAACAGTGGCCAGGGCAAGGTACTGTTTGACAGCGCGCTTCTGTTCAACCAGACGCTCCAACATCGCCAGGGTGGAGTTCCAGCGAGTCGGAACGTCAAGGATCAGCCGATGGCGTGGCAGATCCAGCTCCTTTTGCACGTCTTCCAGGCTCGCACAGGCTGCAGCCGAGCGCCGGAAGTGACGCACAACGTTCCTTGCCGTTTCCAGCAGTTCGCCCATCCCCTGGTAGGTGCGCAAGAACTTCTGCACCACCAGGTTCAGCACGTGGGCAAGACAGGGGATGTGGGTCAGGTTTCCCCTGTCTATTGCGGCAACCAGATTGGCCCCATTGTCGGCCACCACCTCTCCGACTCTGAGGCCTCTGGGGGTCAGCCAAATCCTCTCCTGCTCCTGGAGTTTGGCCAACACATGGGTTGCCGTCAGCTTGGTCTTCCCAAGGCTGACCAAGTGCAGCAGCGCTTGGCAGTGGCGGGCCTTCACGCTGCTGCTGAGGCGGGGGGTTTGGCCAGGTGTGCCGGAGGATGGCAGAGGATCGGAGGAACCTGCTGCAGTTCCCCTGACCCTGCGGGGTGGCACCACCCACTGTGTTGCTGCTGCTGCTGTGCCCGCTGCTGCTCTCCCATCCTCACCCCCTTCCACCAAGCTGACCCAGTGGACAGTGAAGGACAGGTAGCGGCCTGTCCCGAAGCGGCTGCTCCAGGAGTCCATGGTGACGTGGACCCTTTCACCAACCGCGTGCTCCAGCCCTCGCTCCACATTGGCCATCACAAAGCGGTGCAGTGCAGGAATGGCCTTGCGGGAGAAAAAGTGTCTGCTGGGGAGCTGCCAGTCTGGGGCTGCGCAAGCAAGCAGCGCACGAATGTCGCTCCCCTCCTGCACGAGCGTGTACGGCAGGAGTTGGGAGCACATGGCCCGTGCCAGCAAGCCGTTCAGCTGCCGCACGCGACGGCTGCTGGGAGGCAGAGCCCTAACCACCCCCTGGAAGGACTCGCTCAAAAGGCTCTCGCGTGGCCTTTTGCTGGCACGGGAATCAGCAGACACAGCGGAGGAGGCCACTGAGGACTGGCTGCCAGAACAGGCCTCAGTGTCGGCGGCAGGAGTTGCAGAGGGGGGAGGAGCAGTGCGTTTCCGCACTCCTGCTGGTGCTGCTGGAGGAGCAGGAGGGCGGGTGGCTGCTGTTGCTGCTGCTGCTGAAGGCTGTGCAGTGATGGGTGTGGTGCCACTGCCAGCACCAGATGCCTTCAGCCTCTGGAACTCCTGATGCTGGTGGAAATGTTTCGCAGCAAGGTGGTTGATGAGCGAGCTGGTGCAGAACTTTAAGGGGTCTGCACCTCTGCTCAACTTCCGCTGACAGTGGTTGCAAGTGGCGTACTTGCTGTACACAGTGGGCATGGTGAAAAAGCGCCAGATTGGTGACAGAAACATCCCCCTACGGCATGGAAGCGCTGCTGCCTGTCTCCCTGTGGTGGTTGGGGGGGGGGCTTGGGGGGCTTGGGTGCGGCTGGTGGTGGTACTGGCAGATGCTGCTGCTGCTGCTGCTGAGCCTGAGACACCAGCAGGCTGTGGGACCTGCCTACTGCTGCTGCCAATGCTTGCAATGATGCGCCTCCTTGCAAGGCCCACAAGAGCATCCTCCTCCTCAGAGCTGCTGAGGACGACATCCCCTGGAGGTGGTGGCACCCAGTCTCTGTCTGTCACCGGGTCATCATCATCCTCCCCCTCCTGAAACATGTCCTGCTGGGATGAGGACCCCCCAAACTCCTCTCCTGATGCATGGATGGGCTGCTTGACTGTCGCCACAGTCTTGCTGTCCAATCCCTCATCCCCCAAAGTGCCCATCAGCATCTCCTCCTCAAAATCGCCAACAACAGCAGACAATTGACTCATGATGCCTGGGGTCAAAAGACTGCTGAATGACAGGTCGCCAACTGACGGTGAACTGGCCTCCTCCCCAGGCCCTGCTGGGCGGCTGCTGCGAACAGGGGTGGTGGTGAGGGTGGAGGCCTCGGATGCAGAGCTGATGGCGGGCTGCTCATCCTCCGTCATCAGTTGCACCACAGTGTCTGCATGCTTTTCCTCAATGGGACGTTTCCGACCCGGCTGGAGGAAAATCGGAGCAGGTGCTACACGCTGCTGCTGCTGTGTCTCTGCAGCGTGAGTTGCAGATGCTCCTGCTGGGCGGCGCCCAAGGCGTCCACGGCCAGTGGCTATGGGAGGAATGTTAGCCACTGATGCTGCTGCTGCGGAACTGTGCATGGTGGCGCGCCCGCGCCCGCGGCTTGCCACAATGCTGCTCCCTCTCCTCCTGATTCCCTTGCTGCCCTTCCCCTTGCCCAAACCGCGCTGGCTGCCACTTCCAGACATCTTCGATGTTTTGGGCGTATAGACAAAAGTTTTTTAAAAGGGTGGGTGAAAAGTGGGGTACTTTAATGGAGTGGGTTGGTGGGTGAGGTGACTGAGTGAGTGTCCCTAGTACAGTAAGTAAGTAGTAACAGTCAGGAAGTACAACTAGCAGTTACAATAATCAGTAGTAATCACAAGTAAATTTAGTGTGTGTACACTACAGACAGTGAGTGCACGCACGCGCAAACACGCGCAGGAGCTAGCCTATGAACAGTGACTGAGTGAGTGTCCCTAGTACAGTAAGTAAGTAAGTAGAAACAGTCAGTAAGTACAACTAACTAATTACAATAATCAATCAGTTATCAGAAGGAAATAGAGTGTGTGTAGTGTGTGTACACAGACAGTGAGTGCACACACGCAGGAGCTAGTAGCCTATGAACAGTGACTGAGTGTCCTAGACTCCTAGTACAGTAAGTAGTAACAGTGAGTACAACTAACTAATTACAATATTCAATTACAATAATCAATCAGTTATCAGAAGGAAATAGAGTGTGTGTAGTGTGTACACAGACAGTGAGTGCACACACGCAGGAGCAGCTAGTAGCCTATGAACAGTGACAGTGAGTGTCCTAGTACAGTTACAGTATATAACTACAATACTAATACAATCAGTAGTAAAGGACAGCAGAAATACTGGTATAGAATAGAGAGAAATAAACAGAGGACAGGAGGACAGCTGCCCACACAGGCAAGGCCCTGAGGCCTAAAGCTGTAAGCCTGCAGCAGCTGGCCTGTCTCTATGTAACACAAAAGCTACTAACTAAAATACAATGTCTAACTAACTAACAACAATATAGGTGTGTATAGGAGGTGTATGTGAGCAAAAACGCTAGGTAAATGACCACAATAAAGCTCTTGCTAAGCCAAAGCACAAAGGAGCAACTCTCTCTCTATGCAAGTCTCAGGCAAGGACGGAGAAACGTAACATGGCGGACGCTATTTATAGGGTAGGGGCTGGCCAGGGTCACCCTCTGTGATTGGCTGCCGTCAGAGGGCCTGGGAGCCCTCTGATTGGCTCTAAGGACATCAATCTGGGCTATGACGCTATTCGAGCTCGGTACCGAGCTCGAATAGCGCCGTTTGCTCGAATAGCTCGAATAGTGAATGGGCTATTCGAGTGTACGAATACCGAGCTCGAATAGCTGAAAAAGAGCTTGAATATTCGAGCTACTCGAATATTCGAGCTCTGCTGAGCACCACTGGTAGGTATATGCAGTGAGCTGGGTTCACTCAACACAACAGGTAGTTATGTGCACTGATGAGGTGGGTTAAGTAAACGCAACAGGTAGTAGGTATATGTAGTGAGCTGGGTTCACTCAACACAACAGGTAGTAGGTATATGCAGTGAGCTGGGTTCACTCAACACAACAGGTAGTAGGTATATGCAGTGAGCTGGGTTCACTCAACACAACAGGTAGTAGGTATATGCAGTGAGCTGGGTTCACTCAACACTACAGGTAGTAGGTATATGCAGTGAGCTGGGTTCACTCAACACAACAGGTATTAGGTATATGCAGTGAGCTGGGTTCACTCAACACAACAGGTAGTAGGTGTATGCAGTGAGCTGGGTTCACTCAACACTACAGGTAGTTATGTGCAGTGATGAGGTGGGTTAAGTAAACACAACAGGTAGTAGTAGGATGCAGTGAGCTGGGTTCACTCAACACAAAGCTAGGTATATACAGTGATGAGGTGGGTTAAGTAAACACAACAGGTAGTAGGTATATGCAGTGAGCTGGGTTCACTCAACACAAAGCTAGGTATATACAGTGATGAGGTGGGTTAAGTAAACACAACAGGTAGTAGGTATATGCAGTGAGCTGGGTTCACTCAACACAACAGGTAGTAGGTATATGCAGTAAGCTGGGTTCACTCAACACTACAGGTAGTAGGTATATGCAGTGAGCTGGGTTCACTCAACACAACAGGTAGTAGGTATATGCAGTGAGCTGGGTTCACTCAACACAACAGGTAGTAGGTATATGCAGTGAGCTGGGTTCACTCAACACTACAGGTAGTTATGTGCAGTGATGAGGTGGGTTAAATAAACACAACAGGTAGTAGTAGGATGCAGTGAGCTGGGTTCACTCAACACAAAGCTAGGTATATGCAGTGATGAGGTGGGTTAAGTAAACACAACAGGTAGTAGGTATATACAGTGAGCTGGGTTCACTCAACACAACAGGTAGTAGGTATATGCAGTGAGCTGGGTTCACTCAACACAACAGGTAGTAGGTATATGCAGTGAGCTGGGTTCACTCAACACAACAGGTAGGTATGTGCAGTGATGAGGTGGGTTAAGTAAACACAACAGGTAGTAGTAGGATGCAGTGATCTGGGTTCACTCAACACAAAGCTAGGTATATGCAGTGATAAGGTGGGTTAAGTAAACACAACAGGTAGTAGGTATATGCAGTGAGCTGGGTTCACTCAACACAACAGGTAGTAGGTATATGCAGTGAGCTGGGTTCACTCAACACAACAGGTAGTAGGTATATGCAGTGAGCTGGGTTCACTCAACACAACATGTAGTAGGTATATGCAGTGAGCTGGGTTCACTCAACACAACAGGTAGTAGGTATATGCAGTGATAAGGTGGGTTAAGTAAACACAACAGGTAGTAGGTATATGCAGTGAGCTGGGTTCACTCAACACTACAGGTAGTAGGTATATGCAGTGAGCTGGGTTCACTCAACACAACAGGTAGTAGGTATATGCAGTGAGCTGGGTTCACTCAACACTACAGGTAGTAGGTGTATGCAGTGAGCTGGGTTCACTCAACACAACAGGTATTAGGTATATGCAGTGAGCTGGGTTCACTCAACACAAGAGGTAGTATGTGTATGCAGTGAGCTGAGTTCACTCAACACTACAGGTAGTTATGTGCAGTGATGAGGTGGGTTAAGTAAACACAACAGGTAGTAGTAGGATGCAGTGAGCTGGGTTCACTCAACACAAAGCTAGGTATATACAGTGATGAGGTGGGTTAAGTAAACACAACAGGTAGTAGGTATATGCAGTGAGCTGGGTTCACTCAACACAACAGGTAGTAGGTATATGCAGTGAGCTGGGTTCACTCAACACAACAGGTAGTAGGTATATGCAGTGAGCTGGGTTCACTCAACACTACAGGTAGTAGGTATATGCAGTGAGCTGGGTTCACTCAACACAACAGGTATTAGGTATATGCAGTGAGCTGGGTTCACTCAACACAACAGGTAGTAGGTATATGCAGTGAGCTGGGTTCACTCATCACAACAGGTAGTTATGTGCAGTGATGAGGTGGGTTAAGTAAACACAACAGGTAGTAGTAGGATGCAGTGAGCTGGGTTCACTCAACACAAAGCTAGGTATATACAGTGATGAGGTGGGTTAAGTAAACACAACAGGTAGTAGGTATATGCAGTGAGCTGGGTTCACTCAACACAACAGGTAGTAGGTATATGCAGTGAGCTGGGTTCACTCAACACTACAGGTAGTAGGTATATGCAGTGAGCTGGGTTCACTCAACACAACAGGTAGTAGGTATATGCAGTGAGCTGGGTTCACTCAACACAACAGGTAGTAGGTATATGCAGTGAGCTGGGTTCACTTAACACTACAGGTAGTTATGTGCAGTGATGAGGTGGGTTAAATAAACACAACAGGTAGTAGTAGGATGCAGTGAGCTGGGTTCACTCAACACAAAGCTAGGTATATGCAGTGATGAGGTGGGTTAAGTAAACACAACAGGTAGTAGGTATATACAGTGAGCTGGGTTCACTCAACACAACAGGTAGTAGGTATATGCAGTGAGCTGGGTTCACTCAACACAACAGGTAGTAGGTATATGCAGTGAGCTGGGTTCACTCAACACAACAGGTAGGTATGTGCAGTGATGAGGTGGGTTAAGTAAACACAACAGGTAGTAGTAGGATGCAGTGATCTGGGTTCACTCAACACAAAGCTAGGTATATGCAGTGATAAGGTGGGTTAAGTAAACACAACAGGTAGTAGGTATATGCAGTGAGCTGGGTTCACTCAACACAACAGGTAGTAGGTATATGCAGTGAGCTGGGTTCACTCAACACAACAGGTAGTAGGTATATGCAGTGAGCTGGGTTCACTCAACACAACATGTAGTAGGTATATGCAGTGAGCTGGGTTCACTCAACACAACAGGTAGTAGGTATATGCAGTGATAAGGTGGGTTAAGTAAACACAACAGGTAGTAGGTATATGCAGTGAGCTGGGTTCACTCAACACTACAGGTAGTAGGTATATGCAGTGAGCTGGGTTCACTCAACACAACAGGTAGTAGGTATATGCAGTGAGCTGGGTTCACTCAACACTACAGGTAGTAGGTGTATGCAGTGAGCTGGGTTCACTCAACACAACAGGTATTAGGTATATGCAGTGAGCTGGGTTCACTCAACACAAGAGGTAGTATGTGTATGCAGTGAGCTGGGTTCACTCAACACTACAGGTAGTTATGTGCAGTGATGAGGTGGGTTAAGTAAACACAACAGGTAGTAGTAGGATGCAGTGAGCTGGGTTCACTCAACACAAAGCTAGGTATATACAGTGATGAGGTGGGTTAAGTAAACACAACAGGTAGTAGGTATATGCAGTGAGCTGGGTTCACTCAACACAACAGGTAGTAGGTATATGCAGTGAGCTGGGTTCACTCAACACTACAGGTAGTAGGTATATGCAGTGAGCTGGGTTCACTCAACACAACAGGTAGTAGGTATATGCAGTGAGCTGGGTTCACTCAACACAACAGGTAGTAGGTATATGCAGTGAGCTGGGTTCACTCAACACTACAGGTAGTTATGTGCAGTGATGAGGTGGGTTAAGTAAACACAACAGGTAGTAGTAGGATGCAGTGAGCTGGGTTCACTCAACACAAAGCTAGGTATATGCAGTGATGAGGTGGGTTAAGTAAACACAACAGGTAGTATGTATATACAGTGAGCTGGGTTCACTCAACACAACAGGTAGTAGGTATATGCAGTGAGATGGGTTCACTCAACACAACAGGTAGTAGGTATGTGCAGTGAGCTGGGTTCACTCAACACAACAGGTAGTTATGTGCAGTGATGAGGTGGGTTAAGTAAACACAACAGGTAGTAGTAGGATGCAGTGATCTGGGTTCACTCAACACAAAGCTAGGTATATGCAGTGATAAGGTGGGTTAAGTAAACACAACAGGTAGTAGGTATATGCAGTGAGCTGGGTTCACTCAACACAACAGGTAGTAGGTATTTGCAGTGAGCTGGGTTCACTCAACACAACAGGTAGTAGGTATATGCAGTGAGCTGGGTTCACTCAACACAACAGGTAGTAGGTATATGCAGTGAGCTGGGTTCACTCAACACAACAGGTAGTAGGTATATGCAGTGAGCTGGGTTCACTCAACACAACAGGTAGTAGGTATATGCAGTGAGCTGGGTTCACTCAACACAACAGGTAGTAGGTATATGCAGTGATAAGGTGGGTTAAGTAAACACAACAGGTAGTAGGTATATGCAGTGAGCTGGGTTCACTCAACACTACAGGTAGTAGGTATATGCAGTGAGCTGGGTTCACTCAACACAACAGGTAGTAGGTATATGCAGTGAGCTGGGTTCACTCAACACTACAGGTAGTAGGTATATGCAGTGAGCTGGGTTCACTCAACACAACAGGTAGTAGGTATATGCAGTGAGCTGGGTTCACTCAACACAACAGGTAGTAGGTGTATGCAGTGAGCTGGGTTTACTCAACACAACAGGTAGTTATGTGCAGTGATGAGGTGGGTTAAGTAAACACAACAGGTAGTAGGTATAGGCAGTGAGCTGGGTTCACTCAACACAACAGGTAGTTATGTGCAGTGATGAGGTGGGTTAAGTAAACACAACAGGTAGTTGGTATATGCAGTGAGCTGGGTTCACTCAACACAAAGCTAGGTATATGCAGTGATGAGGTGGGTTAAGTAAACACAACAGGTAGTAGGTATATGCAGTGAGCTGGGTTCACTCAACACAACAGGTAGTAGGTATATGCAGTGAGCTGGGTTCACTCAACACAACAGGTAGTTATGTGCACTGATGAGGTGGGTAAAGTAAACGCAACAGGTAGTAGGTATATGTAGTGAGCTGGGTTCACTCAACACAACAGGTAGTAGGTATATGCAGTGAGCTGGGTTCACTCAACACGACAGGTAGTAGATATATGCAGTGAGCTGGGTTCACTCAACACGACAGGTAGTAGGTATATGCAGTGAGCTGGGTTCACTCAACACAATAGGTAGTAGGTATATGCAGTGAGCTGGGTTCACTCAACACAACAGGTTGTAGGTATATGCAGTGAGCTGGGTTCACTCAACACAACAGATAGTAGGTATATGCAGTGAGCTGGGTTCACTCAACACAACAGGTAGTTATGTGCAGTGATGAGGTGGGTTAAGTAAACACAACAGGTAGTAGTAGGATGCAGTGAGCTGGGTTCACTCAACACAAAGCTAGGTATATGCAGTGATGAGGTGGGTTAAGTAAACACAACAGGTAGTAGGTATATGCAGTGAGCTGGGTTCACTCAAAACAACAGGTAGTAGGTATATGCAGCGAGCTGGGTTCACTCAACACAACAGGTATTAGGTATATGCAGTGAGCTGGATTCACTCAACACAACAGGTAGTAGGTGTATGCAGTGAGCTGGGTTCACTCAACACTACAGGTAGTTATGTGCAGTGATGAGGTGGGTTAAGTAAACACAACAGGTAGTAGTAGGATGCAGTGAGCTGGGTTCACTCAACACAAAGCTAGGTATATACAGTGATGAGGTGGGTTAAGTAAACACAACAGATAGTAGGTATATGCAGTGAGCTGGGTTCACTCAACACAACAGGGAGTAGGTATATGCAGTGAGCTGGGTTCACTCAACACTACAGGTAGAAATTATATGCAGTGAGCTGGGTTCACTCAACACAACAGGTAGTAGGTATATGCAGTGAGCTGGGTTCACTCAACACAACAGGTAGTAGGTATATGCAGTGAGCTGGGTTCACTCAACACAACAGGTAGTTATGTGCAGTGATGAGGTGGGTTAAGTAAACACAACAGGTAGTAGTAGGATGCATTGAGCTGGGTTCACTCAACACAAAGCTAGGTATATGCAGTGATGAGGTGGGTTAAGTAAACACAACAGGTAGTAGGTATATACAGTGAGCTGGGTTCACTCAACACAACAGGTAGTAGGTATATGCAGTGAGCTGGGTTCACTCAACACAACAGGTAGTAGGTATATGCAGTGAGTTGGGTTCACTCAACACAACAGGTAGTTACGTGCAGTGATGAGGTGGATTAAGTAAACACAACAGGTAGTAGGTATATGCAGTGAGCTGGGTTCACTCAACACAACAGGTAGTAGGTGTATGCAGTGAGCTGGGTTCACTCAACACAACAGGTTGTAGGTATATGCAGTGAGCTGGGTTCACTCAACACAACAGGTAGTAGGTATATGTAGTGAGCTGGGTTCACTCAACACAACAGGTAGTTATGTGCAGTGATGAGGTGGGTTAAGTAAACACAACAGGTAGTAGTAGGATGCAGTGAGCTGGGTTCACTCAACACAAAGCTAGGTATATGCAGTGATGAGGTGGGTTAAGTAAACACAACAGGTAGTAGGTATATGCAGTGAGCTGGGTTCACTCAAAACAACAGGTAGTAGGTATATGCAGTGAGCTGGGTTCACTCAACACAACAGGTAGTAGGTGTATGCAGTGAGCTGGGTTCACTCAACACTACAGGTAGTTATGTGCAGTGATGAGGTGGGTTAAGTAAACACAACAGGTAGTAGTAGGATGCAGTGAGCTGGGTTCACTCAACACAAAGCTAAGTATATACAGTGATGAGGTGGGTTAAGTAAACACAACAGATAGTAGGTATATGCAGTGAGCTGGGTTCACTCAACACAACAGGTAGTAGGTATATGCAGTGAGCTGGGTTCACTCAACATTACAGGTAGTAGGTATATGCAGTGAGCTGGGTTCACTCAACACAACAGGTAGTAGGTATATGCAGTGAGATCGGTTCACTCAACACAACAGGTAGTAGGTATATGCAGTGAGCTGGGTTCACTCAACACTACAGGTAGTAGGTATATGCAGTGAGTTAGGTTCACTCAACATAACAGGTAGTAGGTATATGCAGTGAGCTGGGTTTACTCAACACAACAGGTAGGTATGTGCAGTGATGAGGTGGGTTAAGTAAACACAACAGGTAGTAGGTATAGGCAGTGAGCTGGGTTCACTCAACACAACAGGTAGTTATGTGCAGTGATGAGGTGGGTTAAGTAAACACAACAGGTAGTTGGTATATGCAGTGAGCTGGGTTCACTCAACACAAAGCTAGGTATATGCAGTGATGAAGTGGGTTAAGTAAACACAACAGGTAGTAGGTATATGCAGTGAGCTGGGTTCACTCAACACAACAGGTAGTTATGTGCACTGATGAGGTGGGTAAAGTAAACGCAACAGGTAGTAGGTATATGTAGTGAGCTGGGTTCACTCAACACAACAGGTAGTAGGTATATGCAGTGAGCTGGGTTCACTCAACACGACAGGTAGTAGATATATGCAGTGAGCTGGGTTCACTCAACACGACAGGTAGTAGGTATATGCAGTGAGCTGGGTTCACTCAACACAACAGGTAGTAGGTATATGCAGTGAGCTGGGTTCACTCAACACAACAGGTTGTAGGTATATGCAGTGAGCTGGGTTCACTCAACACAACAGGTAGTAGGTATATGCAGTGAGCTGGGTTCACTCAACACAACAGGTAGTTATGTGCAGTGATGAGGTGGGTTAAGTAAACACAACAGGTAGTAGTAGGATGCAGTGAGCTGGGTTCACTCAACACAAAGCTAGGTATATGCAGTGATGAGGTGGGTTAAGAAAACACAACAGGTAGTAGGTATATGCAGTGAGCTGGGTTCACTCAAAACAACAGGTAGTAGGTATATGCAGCGAGCTGGGTTCACTCAACACAACAGGTATTAGGTATATGCAGTGAGCTGGGTTCACTCAACACAACAGGTAGTAGGTGTATGCAGTGAGCTGGGTTCACTCAACACTACAGGTAGTTATGTGCAGTGATGAGGTGGGTTAAGTAAACACAACAGGTAGTAGTAGGATGCAGTGAGCTGGGTTCACTCAACACAAAGCTAGGTATATACAGTGATGAGGTGGGTTAAGTAAACACAACAGATAGTAGGTATATGCAGTGAGCTGGGTTCACTCAACACAACAGGTAGTAGGTATATGCAGTGAGCTGGGTTCACTCAACACTACAGGTAGTAATTATATGCAGTGAGCTGGGTTCACTCAACACAACAGGTAGTAGGTGTATGCAGTGAGCTGGGTTCACTCAACACTACAGGTAGTTATGTGCAGTGATGAGGTGGGTTAAGTAAACACAACAGGTAGTAGTAGGATGCAGTGAGCTGGGTTCACTCAACACAAAGCTAGGTATATGCAGTGATGAGGTGGGTTAAGTAAACACAACAGGTAGTAGGTATATGCAGTGAGCTGGGTTCACTTAACACAACAGGTAGTTATGTGCAGTGATGAGGTGGGTTAAGTAAACACAACAGGTAGTAGGTATATGCAGTGAGCTGGGTTCACTCAACACAACAGGTAGTAGTAGGATGCAGTGAGCTGGGTTCACTCAACACAAAGCTAGGTATATGCAGTGATGAGTTGGGTTAAGTAAACACAACAGGTAGTAGGTATATGCAGTGAGCTGGGTTCACTCAACACAACAGGTAGTAGGTATATGCAGTGAGCTGGGTTCACTCAACACAACAGGTAGTAGGTGTATGCAGTGAGCTGTGTTTACTCAACACAACAAGTAGTTATGTGCAGTGATGAGGTGGGTTAAGTAAACACAACAGGTAGTAGGTATAGGCAGTGAGCTGGGTTCACTCAACACAACAGGTAGTTGGTATATGCAGTGAGCTGGGTTCACTCAACACAAAGCTAGGTATATGCAGTGATGAGGTGGGTTAAGTAAACACAACAGGTAGTAGGTATATGCAGTGAGCTGGGTTCACTCAACACAACAGGTAGTAGGTATATGCAGTGAGCTGGGTTCACTCAACACGACAGGTAGTAGGTATATGCAGTGAGCTGGGTTCACTCAACACGACAGGTAGTAGGTATATGCAGTGAGCTGGGTTCACTCAACACAACAGGTAGTAGGTATATGCAGTGAGCTGGGTTCACTCAACACAACAGGTTGTAGGTATATGCAGTGAGCTGGGTTCACTCAACACAACAGGTAGTAGGTATATGCAGTGAGCTGGGTTCACTCAACACAACAGGTAGTTATGTGCAGTGATGAGGTGGGTTAAGTAAACACAACAGTTAGTAGTAGGATGCAGTGAGCTGGGTTCACTCAACACAAAGCTAGGTATATGCAGTGATGAGGTGGGTTAAGTAAACACAACAGGTAGTAGGTATATGCAGTGAGCTGGGTTCACTCAACACAACAGGTAGTAGGTATATGCAGTGAGCTGGGTTCACTCAACACAACAGGTAGTAGGTATATGCAGTGAGCTGGGTTCACTCAACACAACAGGTAGTAGGTGTATGCAGTGAGCTGGGTTCACTCAACACAACAGGTAGTAGGTATATGCAGTGAGCTGGGTTCACTCAACACTACAGGTAGTAGGTACATGCAGTGAGCTGGGTTCACTCAACACAACAGGTATTAGGTATATGCAGTGAGCTGGGTTCACTCAACACAACAGGTAGAAGGTGTATGCAGTGAGCTGGGTTCACTCAACACTACAGGTAGTTATGTGCAGTGATGAGGTGGGTTAAGTAAACACAACAGGTAGTAGTAGGATGCAGTGAGCTGGGTTCACTCAACACAAAGCTAGGTATATACAGTGATGAGGTGGGTTAAGTAAACACAACAGGTAGTAGGTATATGCAGTGAGCTGGGTTCACTCAACACTACAGGTAGTAGGTATATGCAGTGAGCTGGGTTCACTCAACACAACAGGTAGTAGGTATATGCAGTGAGCTGGGTTCACTCAACACAACAGGTAGTAGGTATATGCAGTAAGCTGGGTTCACTCAACACTACAGGTAGTTATGTGCAGTGATGAGGTGGGTTAAGTAAACACAACAGGTAGTAGTAGGATGCAGTGAGCTGGGTTCACTCAACACAATGCTAGGTATATGCAGTGATGAGGTGGGTTAAGTAAACACAACAGGTAGTAGGTATATGCAGTGAGCTGGGTTCACTCAACACAACAGGTAGTTATGTGCAGTGATGAGGTGGATTAAGTAAACACAACAGGTAGTAGGTATATGCAGTGAGCTGGGTTCACTCAACACAACAGGTAGTAGGTGTATGCAGTGAGCTGGGTTTACTCAACACAACAGGTAGTTATGTGCAGTGATGAGGTGGGTTAAGTAAACACAACAGGTAGTAGGTATAGGCAGTGAGCTGGGTTCACTCAACACAACAGGTAGTTGGTATATGCAGTGAGCTGGGTTCACTCAACACTACAGGTAGTTATGTGCAGTGATGAGGTGGGTTAAGTAAACACAACAGGTAGTAGGTATATGCAGTGAGCTGGGTTCACTCAACACAACAGGTAGTAGGTATATGCAGTGAGCTGGGTTCACTCAACACTACAGGTAGTAGGTATATGCAGTGAGCTGGGTTAACTCAACACTACAGGTAGTTATGTGCAGTGATGAGGTGGGTTAAGTAAACACAACAGCTAGTAGGTATATGCAGTGAGCTGGGTTCACTCAACACAAAGCTAGGTATATGCAGTGATGAGGTGGGTTAAGTAAACACAACAGGTAGTAGGTATATGCAGTGAGCTGGGTTCACTCAACACAACAGGTAGTTATGTGCAGTGATGAGGTGGGTTAAGTAAACACAACAGGTAGTAGGTATATGCAGTGAGCTGGGTTCACTCAACACAACAGGTAGTAGGTATATGCAGTGAGCTGGGTTCACTCAACACAACTGGTAGTTATGTGCACTGATGAGGTGGGTTAAGTAAACGCAACAGGTAGTAGGTATATGTAGTGAGCTGGGTTCACTCAACACAACAGGTAGTAGGTATATGCAGTGAGCTGGGTTCATTCAACACAACAGGTAGTAGGTATATGCAGTGAGCTGGGTTCACTCATCACAACAGGTAGTTATGTGCAGTGATGAGGTGGGTTAAGTAAACGCAACAGGTAGTAGTAGGATGCAGTGAGCTGGGTTCACTCAACACAAAGCTAGGTATATGCAGTGATAAGGTGGGTTAAGTAAACACAACAGGTAGTAGGTATATGCAGTGAGCTGGGTTCACTCAACACAACAGGTAGTAGGTATATGCAGTGAGCTGGGTTCACTTAACACAACAGGTAGTAGGTATATGCAGTGAGCTGGGTTCACTCAACACTACAGGTAGTAGGTATATGCAGTGAGCTGGGTTCACTCAACACAACAGGTATTAGGTATATGCAGTGAGCTGGGTTCACTCAACACAACAGGTAGTAGGTGTATGCAGTGAGCTGGGTTCACTCAACACTACAGGTAGTTATGTGCAGTGATGAGGTGGGTTAAGTAAACACAACAGGTAGTAGTAGGATGCAGTGAGCTGGGTTCACTCAACACAAAGCTAGGTATATGCAGTGATGAGGTGGGTTAAGTAAACACAACAGGTAGTAGGTATATACAGTGAGCTGGGTTCACTCAACACAACAGGTAGTAGGTATATGCAGTGAGCTGGGTTCACTCAACACAACAGGTAGTAGGTATATGCAGTGAGCTGGGTTCACTCAACACAACAGGTAGGTATGTGCAGTGATGAGGTGGGTTAAGTAAACACAACAGGTAGTAGTAGGATGCAGTGAGCTGGGTTCACTCAACACAAAGCTAGCTATATATGCAGTGATGAGGTGGGTTAAGTAAACACAACAGGTAGTAGGTATATGCAGTGAGCTGGGTTCACTCAACACAACAGGTAGTAGGTATATGCAGTGAGCTGGGTTCACTCAACACAACAGGTAGTAGGTATATGCAGTGAGCTGGGTTCACTCAACACAACATGTAGTAGGTATATGCAGTGAGCTGGGTTCACTCAACACAACAGGTAGTAGGTATATGCAGTGATAAGGTGGGTTAAGTAAACACAACAGGTAGTAGGTATATGCAGTGAGCTGGGTTCACTCAACACAACAGGTAGTAGGTATATGCAGTGAGCTGGCTTCACTCAACACAACAGGTAGGTATGTGCAGTGATGAGGTGGGTTAAGTAAACACAACAGGTAGTAGTAGGATGCAGTGATCTGGGTTCACTCAACACAAAGCTAGGTATATGCAGTGATAAGGTGGGTTAAGTAAACACAACAGGTAGTAGGTATATGCAGTGAGCTGGGTTCACTCAACACAACAGGTAGAAGGTATATGCAGTGAGCTGGGTTCACTCAACACAACAGGTAGTAGGTATATGCAGTGAGCTGGGTTCACTCAACACAACATGTAGTAGGTATATGCAGTGAGCTGGGTTCACTCAACACAACAGGTAGTAGGTATATGCAGTGAGCTGGGTTCACTCAACACTACAAGTAGTAGTTATATGCAGTGAGCTGGGTTCACTCAACACAACAGGTATTAGGTATATGCAGTGAGCTGGGTTCACTTAACACTACAGGTAGTTATGTGCAGTGATGAGGTGGGTTAAGTAAACACAACAGGTAGTAGTAGGATGCAGTGAGCTGGGTTCACTCAACACAAAGCTAGGTATATACAGTGATGAGGTGGGTTAAGTAAACACAACAGGTAGTAGGTATATGCAGTGAGCTGGGTTCACTCAACACAACAGGTAGTAGGTATATGCAGTGAGCTGGGTTCACTCAACACTACAGGTAGTAGGTATATGCAGTGAGCTGGGTTCACTCAACACAACAGGTAGTAGGTATATGCAGTGATAAGGTGGGTTAAGTAAACACAACAGGTAGTAGGTATATGCAGTGAGCTGGGTTCACTCAACACAACAGGTAGTAGGTATATGCAGTGAGCTGGGTTCACTCAACACAACAGGTAGGTATGTGCAGTGATGAGGTGGGTTAAGTAAACACAACAGGTAGTAGTAGGATGCAGTGATCTGGGTTCACTCAACACAAAGCTAGGTATATGCAGTGATAAGGTGGGTTAAGTAAACACAACAGGTAGTAGGTATATGCAGTGAGCTGGGTTCACTCAACACAACAGGTAGTAGGTATATGCAGTGAGCTGGGTTCACTCAACACAACAGGTAGTAGGTATATGCAGTGAGC
This sequence comes from Hyperolius riggenbachi, assembly GCF_040937935.1. Taxonomy (NCBI): domain Eukaryota; kingdom Metazoa; phylum Chordata; class Amphibia; order Anura; family Hyperoliidae; genus Hyperolius; species Hyperolius riggenbachi. The sequence goes on along the minus strand of NC_090649.1, from coordinate 345,918,749 downwards.
TGGGTTCACTCAACACAACAGGTAGTAGGTATATGCAGTGAGCTGGGTTCACTCAACACAACAGGTAGTAGGTATATGCAGTGAGCTGGGTTCACTCAACACTACAGGTAGTAGGTATATGCAGTGAGCTGGGTTCACTAAACACAACAGGTAGTAGGTATATGCAGTGAGCTGGGTTCACTCAACACAACAGGTAGTAGGTGTATGCAGTGAGCTGGGTTCACTCAACACTACAGGTAGTTATGTTCAGTGATGAGGTGGGTTAAGTAAACACAACAGGTAGTAGTAGGATGCAGTGAGCTGGGTTCACTCAACACAAAGCTAGGTATATACAGTGATGAGGTGGGTTAAGTAAACACAACAGGTAGTGGGTATATGCAGTGAGCTGGGTTCACTCAACACAACAGGTAGTAGGTGTATGCAGTGAGCTGGGTTTACTCAACACAACAGGTAGTAGGTATATGCAGTGAGCTGGGTTCACTCAACACAACAGGTAGTAGGTATATGCAGTGAGCTGGGTTCACTCAACACAACAGGTAGTTATGTGCAGTGATGAGGTGGGTTAAGTAAACACAACAGGTAGTAGGTATATGCAGTGAGCTGGGTTCACTCAACACTACAGGTAGTAGGTATATGCAGTGAGCTGGGTTCACTCAACACAACAGGTAGTAGGTATATGCAGTGAGCTGGGTTCACTCAACACTACAGGTAGTAGGTATATGCAGTGAGCTGGGTTCACTCAACACAACAGGTAGTAGGTATATGCAGTGAGCTGGGTTCACTCAACACAACAGGTAGTTATGTGCAGTGATGAGGTGGGTTAAGTAAACACAACAGGTAGTAGTAGGATGCAGTGAGCTGGGTTCACTCAACACAAAGCTAGGTATATGCAGTGATGAGGTGGGTTAAGTAAACACAACAGGTAGTAGGTATATGCAGTGAGCTGGGTTCACTCAAAACAACAGGTAGTAGGTATATGCAGTGAGCTGGGTTCACTTAACACAACAGGTATTAGGTATATGCAGTGAGCTGGGTTCACTCAACACAGCAGGTATTATGTGTATGCAGTGAGCTGGCTTCACTCAACACTACAGGTAGTTATGTGCAGTGATGAGGTGGGTTAAGTAAACTCAACAGGTAGTAGTAGGATGCAGTGAGCTGGGTTCACTCAACACAAAGCTAGGTATATACAGTGATGAGGTGGGTTAAGTAAACACAACAGATAGTAGGTATATGCAGTTAGCTGGGTTCACTCAACACAACAGGTAGTAGGTATATGCAGTGAGCTGGGTTCACTCAACACTACAGGTAGTAGGTATATGCAGTGAGCTGGGTTCACTCAACACAACAGGTAGTAGGTATATGCAGTGAGCTGGGTTCACTCAACACAACAGGTAGTAGGTATATGCAGTGAGCTGGGTTCACTCAACACTACAGGTAGTAGGTATATGCAGTGAGCTGGGTTCACTCAACACAACAGGTAGTTATGTGCACTGATGAGGTGGGTTAAGTAAACGCAACAGGTAGTAGGTATATGTAGTGAGCTGGGTTCACTCAACACAACAGGTAGTAGGTATATGCAGTGAGCTGGGTTCACTCAACACAACAGGTAGTAGGTATATGCAGTGAGCTGGGTTCACTCAACACAACAGGTAGTAGGTATATGCAGTGAGCCTGGTTCACTCAACACAACAGGTAGTTATGTGCAGTGATGAGGTGGGTTAAGTAAACACAACAGGTAGTAGTAGGATGCAGTGAGCTGGGTTCACTCAACACAAAGCTAGGTATATGCAGTGATGAGTTGGGTTAAGTAAACACAACAGGTAGTAGGTATATGCAGTGAGCTGGGTTCACTCAACACAACAGGTATTAGGTATGTGCAGTGATGAGGTGGATTAAGTAAACACAACAGGTAGTAGGTATATGCAGTGAGCTGGGTTCACTCAACACAACAGGTAGTAGGTGTATGCAGTGAGCTGGGTTTACTCAACACAACAGGTAGTTATGTGCAGTGATGAGGTGGGTTAAGTAAACACAACAGGTAGTAGGTATAGGCAGTGAGCTGGGTTCACTCAACACAACAAGTAGTTGGTATATGCAGTGAGCTGTGTTCACTCAACACTGCAGGTAGTTATGTGCAGTGATGAGGTGGGTTAAGTAAACACAACAGGTGGTAGTAGGATGCAGTGAGCTGGGTTCACTCAACACAAAGCTAGGTATATGCAGTGATGAGGTGGGTTAAGTAAACACAACAGGTAGTAGGTATATGCAATGAGCTGGGCTCACAAAACAACAGGTAGTAGGTATATGCAGTGAGCTGGGTTCACTCAACACTACAGGTAGTTATGTGCAGTGATGAGGTGGGTTAAGTAAACACAACAGGTAGTAGGTATATGCAGTGAGCTGGGTTCACTCAACACAAAGCTAGGTATATGCAGTGATGAGGTGGGTTAAGTAAACACAACAGGTAGTAGGTATATGCAGTGAGCTGGGTTCACTCAACACAACAGGTAGTTATGTGCAGTGATGAGGTGGGCTAAGTAAACACAACAGGTAGTAGGTATATGCAGTGAGCTGGGTTCACTCAACACAACAGGTAGTAGGTATATGCAGTGAGCTGGGTTCACTCAACACAACAGGTAGTTATGTGCACTGATGAGGTGGGTTAAGTAAACACAACAGGTAGTAGTAGGATGCAGTGAGCTGGGTTCACTCAACACAAAGCTAGGTATATGCAGTGATGAGGTGGGTTAAGTAAACACAACAGGTAGTAGGTATATGCAGTGAGCTGGGTTCACTCAACACAACAGGTAGTAGGTATATGCAGTGAGCTGGGTTCACTCAACACAACAGGTAGTAGGTATATGCAGTGAGCTGGGTTCACTCAACACAACAGGTAGTAGGTATATGCAGTGAGCTGGGTTCACTCAACACAACAGGTAGTAGGTATATGCAGTGAGCTGGGTTCACTCAACACTACAGGTAGTAGGTATATGCAGTGAGCTGGGTTCACTCAACACAACAGGTAGTAGGTATATGCAGTGAGCTGGGTTCACTCAACACAACAGGTAGTAGGTGTATGCAGTGAGCTGGGTTCACTCAACACTACAGGTAGTTATGTGCAGTGATGAGGTGGGTTAAGTAAACACAACAGGTAGTAGTAGGATGCAGTGAGCTGGGTTCACTCAACACAAAGCTAGGTATATACAGTGATGAAGTGGGTTAAGTAAACACAACAGGTAGTGGGCATATGCAGTGAGCTGGGTTCACTCAACACAACAGGTAGTAGGTGTATACAGTGAGCTGGGTTTACTCAACACAACAGGTAGTAGGTATATGCAGTGAGCTGGGTTCACTCAACACAACAGGTAGTAGGTATATGCAGTGAGCTGGGTTCACTCAACACTACAGGTAGTAGGTATATGCAGTGAGCTGGGTTCACTCAACACAACAGGTAGTAGGTATATGCAGTGAGCTGGGTTCACTCAACACAACAGGTAGTTATGTGCAGTGATGAGGTGGGTTAAGTAAACACAACAGGTAGTAGGTATATGCAGTGAGCTGGGTTCACTCAACACTACAGGTAGTAGGTATATGCAGTGAGCTGGGTTCACTCAACACAACAGGTAGTAGGTATATGCAGTGAGCTGGGTTCACTCAACACTACAGGTAGTAGGTATATGCAGTGAGCTGGGTTCACTCAACACAACAGGTAGTAGGTATATGCAGTGAGCTGGGTTCACTCAACACAACAGGTAGTTATGTGCAGTGATGAGGTGGGTTAAGTAAACACAACAGGTAGTAGTAGGATGCAGTGAGCTGGGTTCACTCAACACAAAGCTAGGTATATGCAGTGATGAGGTGGGTTAGGTAAACACAACAGGTATTAGGTATATGCAGTGAGCTGGGTTCACTCAACACAGCAGGTATTATGTGTATGCAGTGAGCTGGCTTCACTCAACACTACAGGTAGTTATGTGCAGTGATGAGGTGGGTTAAGTAAACACAACAGGTAGTAGTAGGATGCAGTGAGCTGGGTTCACTCAACACAAAGCTAGGTATATACAGTGATGAGGTGGGTTAAGTAAACACAACAGTTAGTAGGTATATGCAGTTAGCTGGGTTCACTCAACACAACAGGTAGTAGGTATATGCAGTGAGCTGGGTTCACTCAACACAACAGGTAGTAGGTATATGCAGTGAGCTGGGTTCACTCAACACTACAGGTAGTTATGTGCAGTGATGAGGTGGGTTAAATAAACACAACAGGTAGTAGTAGGATGCAGTGAGCTGGGTTCACTCAACACAAAGCTAGGTATATGCAGTGATGAGGTGGGTTAAGTAAACACAACAGGTAGTAGTAGGATGCAGTGAGCTGGGTTCACTCAACACAAAGCTAGGTATATACAGTGATGAGGTGGGTTAAGTAAACACAACAGATAGTAGGTATATGCAGTGAGCTGGGTTCACTCAACACAACAGGTAGTAGGTATATGCAGTGAGCTGGGTTCACTCAACACAACAGGTAGTAGGTATATGCAGTGAGCTGGGTTCACTCAACACTACAGGTAGTTATGTGCAGTGATGAGGTGGGTTAAGTAAACACAACAGGTAGTAGTAGGATGCAGTGAGCTGGGATCACTCAACACAAAGCTAGGTATATGAAGTGATGAGGTGGGTTAAGTAAACACAACAGGTAGTAGGTGTATGCAGTGAGCTGGGTTCACTCAACACAACAGGTAGTTATGTGCAGTGATGAGGTGGGTTAAGTAAACACAACAGGTAGTAGGTATATGCAGTGAGCTGGGTTCACTCAACACAACAGGTAGTAGGTATATGCAGTGCGCTGGGTTCACTCAACACAACAGGTAGTTATGTGCACTGATGAGGTGGGTTAAGTAAACGCAACAGGTAGTAGGTATATGTAGTGAGCTGGGTTCACTCAACACAACAGGTAGTAGGTATATGCAGTGAGCTGGGTTCACTCAACACAACAGGTAGTAGGTATATGCAGTGAGCTGGGTTCACTCAACACAACAGGTAGTAGGTATATGCAGTGAGCCTGGTTCACTCAACACAACAGGTAGTTATGTGCAGTGATGAGGTGGGTTAAGTAAACACAACAGGTAGTAGTAGGATGCAGTGAGCTGGGTTCACTCAACACAAAGCTAGGTATATGCAGTGATGAGTTGGGTTAAGTAAACACAACAGGTAGTAGGTATATGCAGTGAGCTGGGTTCACTCAACACAACAGGTAGTAGGTATATGTGGTGAGCTGGGTTCACTCAACACAACAGGTAGTAGGTATATGCAGTGAGCTGGGTTCACTCAACACAACAGGTAGTAGGTATATGCAGTGAGCTGGGTTCACTCAACACAACAGGTAGTAGGTATATGCAGTGAGCTGGGTTCACTCAACACTACAGGTAGTAGGTACATGCAGTGAGCTGGGTTCACTCAACACAACAGGTAGTAGGTATATGCAGTGAGCTGGGTTCACTCAACACAACAGGTAGTAGGTGTATGCAGTGAGCTAGGTTCACTCAACACAGCAGGTAGTAGGTATATGCAGTGAGCTGGGTTCACTCAACACTACAGGTAGTAGGTATATGCAGTGAGCTGGGTTCACTCAACACAACAGGTATTAGGTATATGCAGTGAGCTGGGTTCACTCAACACAACAGGTAGTAGGTGTATGCAGTGAGCTGGGTTCACTCAACACAACAGGTAGTAGGTATATGCAGTAAGCTGGGTTCACTCAACACTACAGGTAGTAGGAATATGCAGTGAGCTGGGTTCACTCAACACAACAGGTAGTAGGTATATGCAATGAGCTGGGTTCACTCAACACAACAGGTAGTTATGTGCACTGATGAGGTGGGTTAAGTAAACGCAACAGGTAGTAGGTATATGTAGTGAGCTGGGTTCACTCAACACAACAGGTAGTAGGTATATGCAGTGAGCTGGGTGCACTCAACACAACAGGTAGTAGGTATATGCAGTGAGCTGGGTTCACTCAACACAACAGGTAGTTATGTGTAGTGTTGGGCGAACATCTAGATGTTCGGGTTCGGGCCGAACAGGCCGAACATGGCCGCGATGTTCGGGTGTTCGACCCGAACTCCGAACATAATGGAAGTCAATGGGGACCCGAACTTTTGTGGTTTGTAAAGCCTCCTTACATGCTACATACCCCAAATTTACAGGGTATGTGCACCTTGGGAGTGGGTACAATAGGGAAAAAAAATGAGCAAAAAGAGCTTATAGTTTTTGAGAAAATCGATTTTAAAGTTTCAAAGGGAAAACTGTCTTTTAAATGCGGGAAATGTCTGTTTTCTTTGCACAGGTAACATGTTTTTTGTCGGCATGCAGTCATAAATGTAATACATATAAGAGGTTCCAGGAAAAGGGACCGGTAACGCTAACCCAGCAGCAGCAGACGTGATGGAACAGGAGGAGGCGCAGGAGGAGAAGGCCACGCTTTGTGAGACACAACAACCCAGGCCTTGCATGAGGGCAAGAAGCGTGCGGATAGCATGCTTTGTACCGCCATGCAGTCATAAATGTAATAAAGATAAGTGGTTCAATAAACAGGGACCACGCGGCAACGCTAACCCAGCAGCAGCAGACGTGATGGAACAGGAGCAGGCGCAGGAGGAGAAGGCCACGCTTTGTGAGACACAACAACCCAGGCCTTGCATGAGGGCAAGAAGCGTGCGGATAGCATGCTTTGTACCGCCATGCAGTCATAAATGTAATAAAGATAAGTGGTTCAATAAACAGGGACCACGCGGCAACGCTAACCCAGCAGCAGCAGACGTGATGGAACAGGAGCAGGCGCAGGAGGAGAAGGCCACGCTTTGTGAGACACAACAACCCAGGCCTTGCATGAGGGCAAGAAGCGTGCGGATAGCATGCTTTGTACCGCCATGCAGTCATAAATGTAATAAAGATAAGTGGTTCAATAAACAGGGACCACGCGGCAACGCTAACCCAGCAGCAGCAGATGTGATGGAACAGGAGCAGGCGCAGGAGGAGAAGGCCACGCTTTGTGAGACACAACAACCCAGGCCTTGCATGAGGGCAAGAAGCGTGCGGATAGCATGCTTTGTACCGCCATGCAGTCATAAATGTAATAAAGATAAGTGGTTCAATAAACAGGGACCACGCGGCAACGCTAACCCAGCAGCAGCAGACGTGATGGAACAGGAGCAGGCGCAGGAGGAGAAGGCCACGCTTTGTGAGACACAACAACCCAGGCCTTGCATGAGGGCAAGAAGCGTGCGGATAGCATGCTTTGTACCGCCATGCAGTCATAAATGTAATAAAGATAAGTGGTTCAATAAACAGGGAACACGCGGCAACGCTAACTCAGCAGCAGCAGACGTGATGGAACAGGAGCAGGCGCAGGAGGAGAAGGCCACGGTTTTTGAGACACAACAACCTAGGCCTTGCATGAGGACAAAAAGCGTGCGGATATAGCAGCAATGCTTTTTGCCGCCATGCAGTCATAAATGTAATACAGATGAGAGGTTCAATAAACAGGGACCGGAAACGCTACACCATCCCAGATGTTCATTGGTCATGTTACTTGGTTGGGGTCCTGGAGTGTTGCGTAGTCATTTCCAATCCAGGATTGATTCATTTTAATTTGAGTCAGACGGTCTGCATTTTCTGTAGAGAGGCGGATACGCCGATCTGTGACGATGCCTCCGGCAGCACTGAAACAGCGTTCCGACATAACGCTGGCTGCCGGGCAAGCCAGCACCTCTATTGCATACATTGCCAGTTCGTGCCAGGTGTCTAGCTTCGATACCCAATAGTTGAAGGGTGCAGATGGATTGTTCGACACAGCTACGTCATCTGACATGTAGTCCTTGACCATCTTCTCCAGGCGATCGGTGTTGGAGGTGGATCTGCACGCTTGCTGTTCAGTGGGCTGCTGCTGCATGGGTGTCAGAAAATTTTCCCACTCCAAGGACACTGCCGATACCATTCCCTTTTGGGCACTAGCTGCGGCTTGCGTTGTTTGCTGCCCTCCTGGTCGTCCTGGGTTTGCGGAAGTCAGTCTGTCTGCGTACAACTGGCTAGAGGAGGGGGAGGATGTCAATCTCCTCTCTAAAGTCTCCACAAGGGCCTGCTGGTATTCTTCCATTTTGACCTGTCTGACTCTTTCTTCAAGCAGTTTTGGAACATTGTGTTTGTACCGTGGATCCAGAAGGGTATAAACCCAGTAATTGGTGTTGTCCAGAATGCGCAAAATGCGTGGGTCACGTTCAATGCAGTCTAGCATGAATTGAGCCATGTGTGCCAGAGTCCTACCAGAATCCTCATCATCCTCTTGTGAGCGTTGTGATAGTTGTTGTGATGCATCATAGTCGTCACCTTCCTCCTGGTCTGCTTCTGCTGACCATTCGCGTTGAATTGTGGAAGTCCAACGTGCACCGCTCTGGCCCTCGTCAGTGGTGGCATGAAATTCCTGCTCCAACTCCAGCTGTTCCTCCTCCTCTTCTTCGTCATAGCTGCTGGGGCCAGCGTTCCCTGAGGCGGATGGCCTGATGTTGGTACCATCACGCTGATCGTTTTCTCCTTCAGATTCCCCCAGTTGCATCATGACAGCTGTTTCCTTGATTTTCAACATTGACCTCTTCAGTAAACACAGCAGTGGTATGGTAATGATGACTGAAGAGTTGTCACTGCTCACAAGCAACGTGGATTGCTCAAAATTTTGGAGGACTTGGCAGAGGTCCAACATGTTGGCCCAATCAGATCCACAGAAGCTTGGCAGCTGTCCGGATGCGCCTCGGTACTGCGCCGTCATGTACTGGACCACTGCACTCTTCTGCTCACAAAAGCGGGCTAGCATATGCAGCGTAGAATTCCAGCGCGCAGGGACATCACACAGCAAGCGATGGTGGGGGAGATTGAAGCGCTCCTGCATCTTGGCGAGTGCCCCCGAAGCAGTACTGGAATTTCTACAATGTTTGGCCACTCGACGCACCTTCAACAGAAGATCGGCCACGCCTGGGTATGTCCTCAGGAACCGCTGAACTACTAGGTTCATCACGTGCGCCAGGCAAGGGATGTGTGTCAGCTTAGCCAACCTTAAAGCGCGAATGAGATTACTCCCATTATCACACACAACCATGCCCGGTTTCAAGTCCAGCGGTGCCAGCCACAAATCCGTCTGTTCCTTTATTCCCTTCCAAATTTCCTCCCCTGTGTGCTGCTTATCCCCAAGGCAGATCAGCTTCAGCAACGCTTGCTGACGCATGCCAAAAGCTGTGCTGCACTGCTTCCACGATCCTACTGCTGCTGGGTTAGCGTTTCCGGATGAGGTACAGCTTTGAGATGCGTTGGAGGAGAAGGAGTCAGAGAGGTAGGTGCTGCTGTTGTTATCCAGTGGGAGGGACGGCGGTGCAGCTGTTTGCGGCGTGGGCAACACCCGCGCCGTAGCAGGTGAGGAATCGCTGCCAGGCTCCACAAGGTTCACCCAGTGCGCGGTAAGGGAGATGTATCGACCCTGTCCGAACGCACTCGTCCAAGTGTCAGTGGTGAGGTGAACCTTGCAGGCAACGGCATTCTTCAAGCTTCGGGTTATTTTGCTGACCACGTGCTCATGCAACTCAGGCACTGCAGAGCGCGCAAAGTGGTAGCGGCTGGGAACCACGTAACGTGGGATGGCCACTGACATCATGCCCTTGAAGCTGTTTGTCTCCACCACTCGATATGGCAGCATTTCGCAGGCCAGAAGCTTGGCTATGCTGGCTGTTACTGCCACGGGGGTCATTTGCTGGCAATTTCCTCTTGCGCTCAAACATCTCCGACACAGACAACTGAACCGTAGCGCTGCACACGGAAGGGCTGTTGGTTGTTGTGTTTGATGAACACTGGGAGACCTCAAGAGCACTACTCCGGAAAGTGACAGTGTCAGCGTCGTCTGATGTTTGTGAATGTTGTGAACCACGCAATGGCTGGGCTACTGCTGCTGCTGAGGCGGGTCTGGTGGTGAGTCTGGTGAACCCAAGGGAGGCAGTGTTGCTGGTACCCTGTCCTGCCGCGTTTGCCCACAGAGTGGGATGTTTGGATAGCATGTGGCGGCTCATGCTGGTGGTGGAGAGGTTGTTAATACTTTTCCCCCTGCTCAGGCGAGTCTTGCACACCTTGCAAATCGCCATGGTAACATCCTCAGTGCAGTCTTCAAAGAAAGCCCAGACTTTGGAGCACCTGCCTCCTTGCTGGCGATTTCTGTTTGCTCCTCTTTTGCCTCTCACTTGAACTTCCACGCTTGTGGTGCCTGAAATTGCGCGCCGCCTACCTTGTGGCACAAGGCGAACTCGTGCAGCAGTGGGTTCTTCAACAGACTCATCTGTGCTGCTGCTACGACGGCGATGTTCTCGTTCACAAATAAAATCTGGGTCTCTGTCCACATTGTCCATACCCTCCTCTTCCATCTCCTCAAACTCGTCATATGTCATTGTGGGGGGCCGCCGCCGTGGAGTAGAGCTCCCCAGAACAACCTCTGCGCAGCTCACTCCAACGTCGTCTTCCAGATCTTGTCGGCCGACCTCCTGCAATTGCAACCCCTCCTGCCCAACTTGCTCTGGGATTTGGGTTTCCGAGTCCTCCTCGGACTCGCCTTGTATTTCAGTGCGCGGTGCATTTCCCACAGTTAATGGTTGTGAATCCGGGCACAACATTTCTGGCTGTTCCTCCATTGACCTTTCAAAGGTGGAAGTTTGTTGGGCTGGGAATAGCTCCTGCGAATACCCCATTGTGTCCTGAGGTAATTCATAGGACTGGTTATCTGGCAGTTGTGTGCGTGGTGTCGCTGCCGGTTGTGTCAGCTTCGTGCCCACTGGCTCCTTGTAACTGGCTGAGGACTCGGACCTCGTGCGTGATGTGCTGGTGCTGCTTAACCCACTGCTGGACGCTTGAGAGGTCATCCAAGTAATTATCTGGTCCTGTTCTTTTGGATTTGTGAGGGTTGTTGTCCTGGACAACATGGGCGGTATTGAGTGGGTTTTCTTGGGTGCTCCCCTGTGGCCTGTACGTGAACCGTCAGGGGAAACACCTCTTCCCTTGCCCATTCCTCTTTCACCGGATTTCTTCCTCATTTCACTTATCCTTACAGTACACGCTGACTGGCAGCAGTACAGTGGCAGTACAGAAATGCTATACAGTACCACTATTCCCAGCAGCGACACAGAGCACAATGCTATACAGTGGCGGGTGAGCGGTGTACCACTATTCCCAGCAGCGACACAGAGCACAATGCTATACAGTGGCGGGTGAGCGGTGTACTACTGTTCCCAGGCCCAGCAGACACAGAGTGGAAGTAAACACAATGCTATATAGTCTGGCTGAGCGGTGTACACAGAGTGGCAGTACACACAATGCTATATAGTCTGGCTAAGCCGTGTACACAGAGTGTCAGAAAACACAATGCTATATATAGCGTGGCTGAGCGAGGTGCACAGTGGCAGTACACACAATGCTTTATAGTCAGGCTGAGCCGTGTACACAGAGTGTCAGTAAACAATGGTATATAGTCTGGCTGAGCGGTGTACACAGAGTGTCAGTAAACAACGGTATATAGTCTGGCTGAGCGGTGTACACAGAGTGGCAGTAAACACAATGCTATATATAGCGTGGCTGAGCGAGGTGCACAGTGGCAGTACACACAATGCTATATAGCCAGGCTAAGCCGTGTACACAGAGTGTCAGAAAACACAATGCTATATATAGCGTGGCTGAGCGAGGTGCACAGTGGCAGTACACACAATGCTTTATAGTCAGGCTGAGCCGTGTACACAGAGTGTCAGTAAACAATGGTATATAGTCTGGCTGAGCGGTGTACACAGAGTGTCAGTAAACAACGGTATATAGTCTGGCTGAGCGGTGTACACAGAGTGGCAGTAAACACAATGCTATATATAGCGTGGCTGAGCGAGGTGCACAGTGGCAGTACACACAATGCTATATAGCCAGGCTAAGCCGTGTACACAGAGTGTCAGAAAACACAATGCTATATATAGCGTGGCTGAGCGAGGTGCACAGTGGCAGTACACACAATGCTATATATAGCGTGGCTGAGCGAGGTGCACAGTGGCAGTACACACAATGCTATATATAGCGTGGCTGAGCGAGGTGCACAGTGGCAGTACACACAATGCTATATTAGTCAGGCTAAGCCGTGTACACAGAGTGTCAGAAAACACAATGCTATATATAGCGTGGCTGAGCGAGGTGCACAGTGGCAGTACACACAATGCTATATATAGCGTAGCTGAGCGAGCTGCACAGTGGCAGTACACACAATGCTATATATAGCGTGGCTGAGCGAGGTGCACAGTGGCAGTACACACAATGCTATATTAGTCAGGCTAAGCAGTGTACACAGAGTGTCAGAAAACACAATGCTATATATATAGCGTGGCTGAGCGAGGTACACAGTGGCAGTAAACAATGCTATATATAGTGTGGCTGAGCGAGCGGTGTACTACTGTTCCCAGCAGCGACACACAATGACTGGGGGGGACCCTGGCTAGCGTGGCTGGAGAGCGAACTACCCTGCCTGCCTACCCAAAGCTAAACCCACAGACAAATGGCGGAGATATGACGTGGTTCGGGTATTTATTTACCCGAACCACGTGACCGTTCGGCCAATCAGAGCGCGTTCGGGCCCGAACCACGTGACCCGTTCGGCCAATCACAGCGCTAGCCGAACGTTCGGGGAACGTTCGGCCATGCGCTCTTAGTTCTGCCATGTGGCCGAACGGTTTGGCCGAGCACCGTCAGGTGTTCGGCCGAACTCGAACATCACCCGAACAGGGTGATGTTCTGCAGAACCCGAACAGTGGCGAACACTGTTCGCCCAACACTAGTTATGTGCAGTGATGAGGTGGGTTAAGTAAACACAACAGGTAGTAGTAGGATGCAGTGAGCTGGGTTCACTCAACACAAAGCTAGGTATATGCAGTGATGAGTTGGGTTAAGTAAACACAACAGGTAGTAGGTATATGCAGTGAGCTGGGTTCACTCAACACAACAGGTAGTAGGTATATGCAGTGAGCTGGGTTCACTCAACACAAAGCTAGGTATATGCAGTGATAAGGTGGGTTGACTCAACACAACAGGTAGTAGGTATATGCAGTGAGCTGGGTTCACTCAACACAACAGGTAGTAGGTATATGCCGTGAGCTGGGTTCACTCAACACAACAGGTAGTAGGTATATGCAGTGAGCTGGGTTCACTCAACACTACAGGTAGTAGGTATATGCAGTGAGCTGGGTTCACTCAACACAACAGGTATTAGGTATATGCAGTGAGCTGGGTTCACTCAACACAACAGGTAGTAGGTGTATGCAGTGAGCTGGGTTCACTCAACACAACAGGTAGTAGGTATATGCAGTGAGCTGGGTTCACTCAACACTACAGGTAGTAGGTATATGCAGTGAGCTGGGTTCACTCAACACAACAGGTATTAGGTATAGGCAGTGAGCTTGGTTCACTCAACACAACAGGTAGTAGGTGTATGCAGTGAGCTGGGTTCACTCAACACTACAGGTAGTTATGTGCAGTGATGAGGTGGGTTAAGTAAACACAACAGGTAGTAGTAGGATGCAGTGAGCTGGGTTCACTCAACACTAAGCTAGGTATATACAGTGATGAGGTGGGTTAAGTAAACACAACAGGTAGTAGGTATATGCAGTGAGCTGGGTTCACTCAACACAACAGGTAGTAGGTATATGCAGTAAGCTGGGTTCACTCAACACAACAGGTAGTAGGAATATGCAGTGAGCTGGGTTCACTCAACACAACAGGTAGTAGGTATATGCAGTGAGCTGGGTTCACTCAACACAACAGGTAGTAGGTATATGCAGTGAGCTGGGTTCACTCAACACTACAGGTAGTTATGTGCAGTGATGAGGTGGGTTAAGTCAACACAACAGGTAGTAGTAGGATGCAGTGAGCTGGGTTCACTCAACACAAAGCTAGGTATATGCAGTGATGAGGTGGGTTAAGTAAGCACAACAGGTAGTAGGTATATGCAGTGAGCTGGGTTCACTCAACACAACAGGTAGTAGGTATATGCAGTGAGCTGGGTTCACTCAACACAACAGGTAGTTATGTGCAGTGATGAGGTGGATTAAGTAAACACAACAGGTAGTAGGTATATGCAGTGAGCTGGGTTCACTCAACACAACAGGTAGTAGGTGTATGCAGTGAGCTGGGTTTACTCAACACAACAGGTAGTTATGTGCACTGATGAGGTGGGTTAAGTAAACACAACAGGTAGTAGGTATATGTAGTGAGCTGGGTTCACTCAACACAACAGGTAGTAGGTATATGCAGTGAGCTGGGTTCACTCAACACAACAGGTAGTAGGTATATGCAGTGAGCTGGGTTCACTCAACACAACAGGTAGTAGGTATATGCAGTGAGCTGGGTTCACTCAACACTACTGGTAGTAGGTGTATGCAGTGAGCTGGGTTCACTCAGCACAACAGGTAGTAGGTATATGCAGGGAGCTGGGTTCACTCAACACTACAGGTAGTTATGTGCAGTGATGAGGTGGGTTAAGTAAACACAACAGGTGGTAGTAGGATGCAGTGAGCTGGGTTCACTCAACACAAAGCTAGGTATATGCAGTGATGAGGTGGGTTAAGGAAACACAACAGGTAGTAGGTATATGCAGTGAGCTGGGTTCACTCAACACAACAGGTAGTAGGTGTATGCAGTGAGCTGGGTTCACTCAACACAACAGGTAGTTATGTGCACTGATGAGGTGGGTTAAGTAAACGCAACAGGTAGTAGGTATATGTAGTGAGCTGGGTTCACTCAACACAACAGGTAGTAGGTATATGCAGTGAGCTGGGTTCACTCAACACAACAGGTAGTAGGTATATGCAGTGAGCTGGGTTCACTCAACACAACAGGTAGTAGGTATATGCAGTGAGCCTGGTTCACTCAACACAACAGGTAGTTATGTGCATTGATGAGGTGGGTTAAGTAAACACAACAGGTAGTAGTAGGATGCAGTGAGCTGGGTTCACTCAACACAAAGCTAGGTATATGCAGTGATGAGTTGGGTTAAGTAAACACAACAGGTAGTAGGTATATGCAGTGAGCTGGGTTCACTCAACACAACAGGTAGTAGGTATATGCAGTGAGCTGGGTTCACTCAACACAACAGGTAGTAGGTATATGCAGTGAGCTGGGTTCACTCAACACAACAGGTAGTAGGTATATGCAGTGAGCTGGGTTCACTCAACACAACAGGTAGTTATGTGCAGTGATGAGGTGGGTTAAGTAAACACAACAGTTAGTAGTAGGATGCAGTGAGCTGGGTTCACTCAACACAAAGCTAGGTATATGCAGTGATAAGGTGGGTTCACTCAACACAACAGGTAGTAGGTATATGCAGTGAGCTGGGTTCACTCAACACAACAGGTAGTAGGTATATGCCGTGAGCTGGGTTCAATCAACACAACAGGTAGTAGGTATATGCAGTGAGCTGGGTTCACTCAACACTACAGGTAGTGGGTATATGCAGTGAGCTGGGTTCACTCAACACAACAGGTATTAGGTATATGCAGTGAGCTGAGTTCACTCAACACAACAGGTAGTAGGTGTATGCAGTGAGCTGGGTTCACTCAACACAACAGGTAGTAGGTATATGCAGTGAGCTGGGTTCACTCAACACAACAGGTAGTAGGTGTATGCAGTGAGCTGGGTTCACTCAACACAACAGGTAGTAGGTATATGCAGTGAGCTGGGTTCACTCAACACTACAGGTAGTAGGTATATGCAGTGAGCTGGGTTCACTCAACACAACAGGTATTAGGTATATGCAGTGAGCTGGGTTCACTCAACACAACAGGTAGTAGGTGTATGCAGTGAGCTGGGTTCACTCAAAACTACAGGTAGTTATGTGCAGTGATGAGGTGGGTTAAGTAAACACAACAGGTAGTAGTAGCATGCAGTGAGCTGGGTTCACTCAACACAAAGCTAGGTATATACAGTGATGAGGTGGGTTAAGTAAACACAACAGGTAGTAGGTATATGCAGTGAGCTGGGTTCACTCAACACAACTAGTAGGTATATGCAGTGAGCTGGGTTCACTCAACACTACAGGTAGTAGGTGTATGCAGTGAGCTGGGTTCACTCAGCACAACAGGTAGTAGGTATTTGCAGGGAGCTGGGTTCACTCAACACTACAGGTAGTTATGTGCAGTGATGAGGTGGGTTAAGTAAACACAACAGGTGGTAGTAGGATGCAGTGAGCTGGGTTCACTCAACACAAAGCTAGGTATATGCAGTGATGAGGTGGGTTAAGGAAACACAACAGGTAGTAGGTATATGCAGTGAGCTGGGTTCACTCAACACAACAGGTAGTAGGTATATGCAGTGAGCTGGGTTCACTCAACACTACAGGTAGTTATGTGCAGTGAGGAGGTGGGTTAAGTAAACACAACAGGTAGTAGGTATATGCAGTGAGCTGGGTTCACTCAACACAAAGCTAGGTATATACAGTGATGAGGTGGGTTAAGTAAACACAACAGGTAGTAGGTATATGCAGTGAGCTGGGTTCACTCAACACAACAGGTAGTAGGTATATGCAGTGAGCTGGGTTCACTCAACACTACAGGTAGTAGGTATATGCAGTGAGCTGGGTTCACTCAACACAACAGGTAGTAGGTATATGCAGTGAGCTGTGTTCACTCAACACAACTGGTAGTTATGTGCAGTGAGGAGGTGGGTTAAGTAAACACAACAGGTAGTAGGTATATGCAGTGAGCTGGGTTCACTCAACACAAAGCTAGGTATATACAGTGATGAGGTGGATTAAGTAAACACAACAGGTAGTAGGTATATGCAGTGAGCTGGGTTCACTCAACACAACAGGTAGTAGGTATATGCAGTGAGCTGGGTTCACTCAACACTACAGGTAGTTATGTGCAGTGAGGAGGTGGGTTAAGTAAACACAACAGGTAGTAGGTATATGCAGTGAGCTGGGTTCACTCAACACAAAGCTAGGTATATACAGTGATGAGGTGGATTAAGTAAACACAACAGGTAGTAGGTATATGCAGTGAGCTGGGTTCACTCAACACAACAGGTAGTAGGTATATGCAGTGAGCTGGGTTCACTCAACACTACAGGTAGTTATGTGCAGTGATGAGGTGGGTTAAGTAAACACAACAGGTAGTAGTAGGATGCAGTGAGCTGGGTTCACTCAACACAAAGCTAGGTATATGCAGTGATGAGGTGGGTTAAGTAAGCACAACAGGTAGTAGGTATATGCAGTGAGCTGGGTTCACTCAACACAACAGGTAGTAGGTATATGCAGTGAGCTGTGTTCACTCAACACAACAGGTAGTTATGTGCAGTGATGAGGTGGATTAAGTAAACACAACAGGTAGTAGGTATAGGCAGTGAGCTGGGTTCACTCAACACAACAGGTAGTAGGTATATGCAGTGAGCTGGGTTCACTCAACACAAAGCTAGGTATATGCAGTGATGAGGTGGGTTAAGTAAACACAACAGGTAGTAGGTATATGCAGTGAGCTGGGTTCACTCAACACAATTGGTAGTTATGTGCAATGATGAGGTGGGTTAAGTAAACACAACAGGTAGTAGGTATATGCAGTGAGCTGGGTTCACTCAACACAAAAGGTAGTAGGTATATGCAGTGAGCTGGGTTCACTCAACACAACAGGTAGTTATGTGCACTGATGAGGTGGGTTAAGTAAACGCAACAGGTAGTAGGTATATGTAGTGAGCTGGGTTCATTAAACACAACAGGTAGTAGGTATATGCAGTGAGCTGGGTTCACTCAACACAACAGGTAGTAGGTATATGCAGTGAGCTGGGTTCACTCAACACAACAGGTAGTAGGTATATGCAGTGAGCTGGGTTCACTCAACACAACAGGTAGTTATGTGCACTGATGAGGTGGGTTAAGTAAACGCAACAGGTAGTAGGTATATGTAGTGAGCTGGGTTCATTAAACACAACAGGTAGTAGGTATATGCAGTGAGCTGGGTTCACTCAACACAACAGGTAGTAGGTATATGCAGTGAGCTGGGTTCACTCAACACAACAGGTAGTAGGTATATGCAGTGAGCTGGGTTCACTCAACACAACAGGTAGTTATGTGCAGTGATGAGGTGGGTTAAGTAAACACAACAGGTAGTAGTAGGATGCAGTGAGCTGGGTTCGCTCAACACAAAGCTAGGTATATGCAGTGATAAGGTGGGTTAAGTAAACACAACAGGTAGTAGGTATATGCAGTGAGCTGGGTTCACTCAACACAACAGGTAGTAGGTATATGCAGTGAGCTGGGTTCACTCAACACAACAGGTAGTAGGTATATGCAGTGAGCTGGGTTCACTCAACACAACAGGTAGTAGGTATATGCAGTGAGCTGGGTTCACTTAACACTACAGGTAGTAGGTATATGCAGTGAGCTGGGTTCACTCAACACTACAGGTATTAGGTATATGCAGTGAGCTGGGTTCACTCAACACAACAGGTAGTAGGTGTATGCAGTGAGCTGGGTTCACTCAACACTACAGGTAGTTATGTGCAGTGATGAGGTGGGTTAAGTAAACACAACAGGTAGTAGTAGGATGTAGTGAGCTGGGTTCACTCAACACAAAGCTAGGTATATACAGTGATGAGGTGGGTTAAGTAAACACAACAGGTAGTAGGTATATGCAGTGAGCTGGGTTCACTCAACACAACAGGTAGTAGGTATATGCAGTGAGCTGGGTTCACTCAACACTACAGGTAGTAGGTATATGCAGTGAGCTGGGTTCACTCAACACAACATGTAGTAGGTATATGCAGTGAGCTGGGTTCACTCAACACAACAGGTAGTAGGTATATGCAGTGAGCTGGGTTCACTCAACACTACAGGTAGTTATGTGCAGTGATGAGGTGGGTTAAGTAAACACAACAGGTAGTAGTAGGATGCAGTGAGCTGGGTTCACTCAACACAAAGCTAGGTATATGCAGTGATGAGGTGGGTTAAGTAAACACAACAGGTAGTAGGTATATACAGTGAGCTGAGTTCACTCAACACAACAGGTAGTAGGTATATGCAGTGAGCTGGGTTCACTCAACACAACAGGTATTAGGTATATGCAGTGAGCTGGGTTCACTCAACACAACAGGTAGTAGGTGTATGCAGTGAGCTGGGTTCACTCAACACTACAGGTAGTTATGTGCAGTGATGAGGTGGGTTAAGTAAACACAACAGGTAGTAGTAGGATGCAGTGAGCTGGGTTCACTCAACACAAAGCTAGGTATATACAGTGATGAGGTGGGTTAAGTAAACACAACAGGTAGTAGGTATATGCAGTGAGCTGGGTTCACTCAACACAACAGGTAGTAGGTATATGCAGTGAGCTGGGTTCACTCAACACTACAGGTAGTTATGTGCAGTGATGAGGTGGGTTAAGTAAACACAATAGGTAGTAGTAGGATGCAGTGAGCTGGGCTCACTCAACACAAAGCTAGGTATATGCAGTGATGAGGTGGGTTAAGTAAACACAACAGGTAGTAGGTATATACAGTGAGCTGGGTTCACTCAACACAACAGGTAGTAGGTATATGCAGTGAGCTGGGTTCACTCAACACAACAGGTAGTTATGTGCAGTGATGAGGTGGGTTAAGTAAACACAACAGGTAGTAGTAGGATGCAGTGATCTGGGTTCACTCAACACAAAGCTAGGTATATGCAGTGATAAGGTGGGTTAAGTAAACACAACAGGTAGTAGGTATATGCAGTGAGCTGGGTTCACTCAACACAACAGGTAGTAGGTATATGCAGTGAGCTGGGTTCATACAACACAACAGGTAGTAGGTATATGCAGTGAGCTGGGTTCACTCAACACAACAGATAGTAGGTATATGCAGTGAGCTGGGTTCACTCAACACAACAGGTAGTAGGTATATGCAGTGATAAGGTGGGTTAAGTAAACACAACAGGTAGTAGGTATATGCAGTGAGCTGGGTTCACTCAACACTACAGGTAGTAGGTATATGCAGTGAGCTGGGTTCACTCAACACAACAGGTAGTAGGTATATGCAGTGAGCTGGGTTCACTCAACACTACAGGTAGAAGGTATATGCAGTGAGCTGGGTTCACTCAACACAACAGGTAGTAGGTATATGAAGTGAGCTGGGTTCACTCAACACAACAGGTAGTAGGTATATGCAGTGAGCTGGGTTCACTCAACACTACAGGTAGTTATGTGCAGTGATGAGGTGGGTTAAGTAAACACAACAGGTAGTAGGTATATGCAGTGAGCTGGGTTCACTCAACACAACAGGTAGTTATGTGCAGTGATGAGGTGGGTTAAGTAAACACAACAGGTAGTAGGTATATGCAGTGAGCTGGGTTCACTCAACACAACAGGTAGTAGGTATATGCAGTGAGCTGGGTTCACTCAACACAACAGGTAGTTATGTGCACTGATGAGGTGGGTTAAGTAAACGCAACAGGTAGTAGGTATATGTAGTGAGCTGGGTTCACTCAACACAACAGGTAGTAGGTATATGCAGTGAGCTGGGTTCACTCAACACTACAGGTAGTTATGTGCAGTGATGAGGTGGGTTAAGTAAACACAACAGGTAGTAGTAGGATGCAGTGAGCTGGGTTCACTCAACACAAAGCTAGGTATATACAGTGATGAGGTGGGTTAAGTAAACACAACAGGTAGTAGGTATATGCAGTGAGCTGGGTTCACTCAACACAACAGGTAGTAGGTATATGCAGTAAGCTGGGTTCACTCAACACTACAGGTAGTAGGAATATGCAGTGAGCTGGGTTCACTCAACTCAACAGGTAGTAGGTATATGCAGTGAGCTGGGTTCACTCAACACAACAGGTAGTAGGTATATGCAGTGAGCTGGGTTCACTCAACACTACAGGTAGTTATGTGCAGTGATGAGGTGGGTTAAGTCAACACAACAGGTAGTAGTAGGATGCAGTGAGCTGGGTTCACTCAACACAAAGCTAGGTATATGCAGTGATGAGGTGGGTTAAGTAAGCACAACAGGTAGTAGGTATATGCAGTGAGCTGGGTTCACTCAACACAACAGGTAGTAGGTATATGCAGTGAGCTGGGTTCACTCAACACAACAGGTAGTTATGTGCAGTGATGAGGTGGATTAAGTAAACACAACAGGTAGTAGGTATATGCAGTGAGCTGGGTTCACTCAACACAACAGGTAGTAGGTGTATGCAGTGAGCTGGGTTTACACAACACAACAGGTAGTTATGTGCACTGATGAGGTGGGTTAAGTAAACGCAACAGGTAGTAGGTATATGTAGTGAGCTGGGTTCACTCAACACAACAGGTAGTAGGTATATGCAGTGAGCTGGGTTCACTCAACACAACAGGTAGTAGGTATATGCAGTGAGCTGGGTTCACTCAACACAACAGGTAGTAGGTATATGCAGTGAGCTGGGTTCACTTAACACTACAGGTAGTAGGTGTATGCAGTGAGCTGGGTTCACTCAGCACAACAGGTAGTAGGTATATGCAGGGAGCTGGGTTCACTCAACACTACAGGTAGTTATGTGCAGTGATGAGGTGGGTTAAGTAAACACAACAGGTGGTAGTAGGATGCAGTGAGCTGGGTTCACTCAACACAAAGCTAGGTATATGCAGTGATGAGGTGGGTTAAGGAAACACAACAGGTAGTAGGTATATGCAGTGAGCTGGGTTCACTCAACACAACAGGTAGTAGGTGTATGCAGTGAGCTGGGTTCACTCAACACAACAGGTAGTTATGTGCACTGATGAGGTGGGTTAAGTAAACGCAACAGGTAGTAGGTAGGTATATGTAGTGAGCTGGGTTCACTCAACACAACAGGTAGTAGGTATATGCAGTGAGCTGGGTTCACTCAACACAACAGGTAGTAGGTATATGCAGTGAGCTGGGTTCACTCAACACAACAGGTAGTAGGTATATGCAGTGAGCCTGGTTCACTCAACACAACAGGTAGTTATGTGCAGTGATGAGGTGGGTTAAGTAAACACAACAGGTAGTAGTAGGATGCAGTGAGCTGGGTTCACTCAACACAAAGCTAGGTATATGCAGTGATGATTTGGGTTAAGTAAACACAACAGGTAGTAGGTATATGCAGTGATCTGGGTTCACTCAACACAACAGGTAGTAGGTATATGCAGTGAGCTGGGTTCACTCAACACAACAGGTAGTAGGTATATGCAGTGAGCTGGGTTCACTCAACACAACAGGTAGTAGGTATATGCAGTGTGCTGGGTTCACTCAACACAACAGGTAGTTATGTGCAGTGATGAGGTGGGTTAAGTAAACACAACAGTTAGTAGTAGGATGCAGTGAGCTGGGTTCACTCAACACAAAGCTAGGTATATGCAGTGATAAGGTGGGTTCACTCAACACAACAGGTAGTAGGTATATGCAGTGAGCTGGGTTCACTCAACACAACAGGTAGTAGGTATATGCCGTGAGCTGGGTTCACTCAACACAACAGGTAGTAGGTATATGCAGTGAGCTGGGTTCACTCAACACTACAGGTAGTGGGTATATGCAGTGAGCTGGGTTCACTCAACACAACAGGTATTAGGTATATGCAGTGAGCTGGGTTCACTCAACACAACAGGTAGTAGGTGTATGCAGTGAGCTGGGTTCACTCAACACAACAGGTAGTAGGTATATGCAGTGAGCTGGGTTCACTCAACACAACAGGTAGTAGGTGTATGCAGTGAGCTGGGTTCACTCAACACAACAGGTAGTAGGTATATGCAGTGAGCTGGGTTCACTCAACACTACAGGTAGTTATGTGCAGTGATGAGGTGGGTTAAGTAAACACAATAGGTAGTAGTAGGATGCAGTGAGCTGGGCTCACTCAACACAAAGCTAGGTATATGCAGTGATGAGGTGGGTTAAGTAAACACAACAGGTAGTAGGTATATACAGTGAGCTGGGTTCACTCAACACAACAGGTAGTAGGTATATGCAGTGAGCTGGGTTCACTCAACACAACAGGTAGTTATGTGCAGTGATGAGGTGGGTTAAGTAAACACAACAGGTAGTAGTAGGATGCAGTGATCTGGGTTCACTCAACACAAAGCTAGGTATATGCAGTGATAAGGTGGGTTAAGTAAACACAACAGGTAGTAGGTATATGCAGTGAGCTGGGTTCACTCAACACAACAGGTAGTAGGTATATGCAGTGAGCTGGGTTCATACAACACAACAGGTAGTAGGTATATGCAGTGAGCTGGGTTCACTCAACACAACAGATAGTAGGTATATGCAGTGAGCTGGGTTCACTCAACACAACAGGTAGTAGGTATATGCAGTGATAAGGTGGGTTAAGTAAACACAACAGGTAGTAGGTATATGCAGTGAGCTGGGTTCACTCAACACTACAGGTAGTAGGTATATGCAGTGAGCTGGGTTCACTCAACACAACAGGTAGTAGGTATATGCAGTGAGCTGGGTTCACTCAACACTACAGGTAGAAGGTATATGCAGTGAGCTGGGTTCACTCAACACAACAGGTAGTAGGTATATGAAGTGAGCTGGGTTCACTCAACACAACAGGTAGTAGGTATATGCAGTGAGCTGGGTTCACTCAACACTACAGGTAGTTATGTGCAGTGATGAGGTGGGTTAAGTAAACACAACAGGTAGTAGGTATATGCAGTGAGCTGGGTTCACTCAACACAACAGGTAGTTATGTGCAGTGATGAGGTGGGTTAAGTAAACACAACAGGTAGTAGGTATATGCAGTGAGCTGGGTTCACTCAACACAACAGGTAGTAGGTATATGCAGTGAGCTGGGTTCACTCAACACAACAGGTAGTTATGTGCACTGATGAGGTGGGTTAAGTAAACGCAACAGGTAGTAGGTATATGTAGTGAGCTGGGTTCACTCAACACAACAGGTAGTAGGTATATGCAGTGAGCTGGGTTCACTCAACACTACAGGTAGTTATGTGCAGTGATGAGGTGGGTTAAGTAAACACAACAGGTAGTAGTAGGATGCAGTGAGCTGGGTTCACTCAACACAAAGCTAGGTATATACAGTGATGAGGTGGGTTAAGTAAACACAACAGGTAGTAGGTATATGCAGTGAGCTGGGTTCACTCAACACAACAGGTAGTAGGTATATGCAGTAAGCTGGGTTCACTCAACACTACAGGTAGTAGGAATATGCAGTGAGCTGGGTTCACTCAACTCAACAGGTAGTAGGTATATGCAGTGAGCTGGGTTCACTCAACACAACAGGTAGTAGGTATATGCAGTGAGCTGGGTTCACTCAACACTACAGGTAGTTATGTGCAGTGATGAGGTGGGTTAAGTCAACACAACAGGTAGTAGTAGGATGCAGTGAGCTGGGTTCACTCAACACAAAGCTAGGTATATGCAGTGATGAGGTGGGTTAAGTAAGCACAACAGGTAGTAGGTATATGCAGTGAGCTGGGTTCACTCAACACAACAGGTAGTAGGTATATGCAGTGAGCTGGGTTCACTCAACACAACAGGTAGTTATGTGCAGTGATGAGGTGGATTAAGTAAACACAACAGGTAGTAGGTATATGCAGTGAGCTGGGTTCACTCAACACAACAGGTAGTAGGTGTATGCAGTGAGCTGGGTTTACACAACACAACAGGTAGTTATGTGCACTGATGAGGTGGGTTAAGTAAACGCAACAGGTAGTAGGTATATGTAGTGAGCTGGGTTCACTCAACACAACAGGTAGTAGGTATATGCAGTGAGCTGGGTTCACTCAACACAACAGGTAGTAGGTATATGCAGTGAGCTGGGTTCACTCAACACAACAGGTAGTAGGTATATGCAGTGAGCTGGGTTCACTTAACACTACAGGTAGTAGGTGTATGCAGTGAGCTGGGTTCACTCAGCACAACAGGTAGTAGGTATATGCAGGGAGCTGGGTTCACTCAACACTACAGGTAGTTATGTGCAGTGATGAGGTGGGTTAAGTAAACACAACAGGTGGTAGTAGGATGCAGTGAGCTGGGTTCACTCAACACAAAGCTAGGTATATGCAGTGATGAGGTGGGTTAAGGAAACACAACAGGTAGTAGGTATATGCAGTGAGCTGGGTTCACTCAACACAACAGGTAGTAGGTGTATGCAGTGAGCTGGGTTCACTCAACACAACAGGTAGTTATGTGCACTGATGAGGTGGGTTAAGTAAACGCAACAGGTAGTAGGTAGGTATATGTAGTGAGCTGGGTTCACTCAACACAACAGGTAGTAGGTATATGCAGTGAGCTGGGTTCACTCAACACAACAGGTAGTAGGTATATGCAGTGAGCTGGGTTCACTCAACACAACAGGTAGTAGGTATATGCAGTGAGCCTGGTTCACTCAACACAACAGGTAGTTATGTGCAGTGATGAGGTGGGTTAAGTAAACACAACAGGTAGTAGTAGGATGCAGTGAGCTGGGTTCACTCAACACAAAGCTAGGTATATGCAGTGATGATTTGGGTTAAGTAAACACAACAGGTAGTAGGTATATGCAGTGAGCTGGGTTCACTCAACACAACAGGTAGTAGGTATATGCAGTGAGCTGGGTTCACTCAACACAACAGGTAGTAGGTATATGCAGTGAGCTGGGTTCACTCAACACAACAGGTAGTAGGTATATGCAGTGAGCTGGGTTCACTCAACACAACAGGTAGTTATGTGCAGTGATGAGGTGGGTTAAGTAAACACAACAGTTAGTAGTAGGATGCAGTGAGCTGGGTTCACTCAACACAAAGCTAGGTATATGCAGTGATAAGGTGGGTTCACTCAACACAACAGGTAGTAGGTATATGCAGTGAGCTGGGTTCACTCAACACAACAGGTAGTAGGTATATGCCGTGAGCTGGGTTCACTCAACACAACAGGTAGTAGGTATATGCAGTGAGCTGGGTTCACTCAACACTACAGGTAGTGGGTATATGCAGTGAGCTGGGTTCACTCAACACAACAGGTATTAGGTATATGCAGTGAGCTGGGTTCACTCAACACAACAGGTAGTAGGTGTATGCAGTGAGCTGGGTTCACTCAACACAACAGGTAGAAGGTATATGCAGTGAGCTGGGTTCACTCAACACAACAGGTAGTAGGTGTATGCAGTGAGCTGGGTTCACTCAACACAACAGGTAGTAGGTATATGCAGTGAGCTGGGTTCACTCAACACTACAGGTAGTAGGTATATGCAGTGAGCTGGGTTCACTCAACACAACAGGTATTAGGTATATGCAGTGAGCTGGGTTCACTCAACACAAAGCTAGGTATATGCAGTGATGAGTTGGGTTAAGTAAACACAACAGGTAGTAGGTATATGCAGTGAGCTGGGTTCACTCAACACAACAGGTAGTAGGTATATGCAGTGAGCTGGGTTCACTCAACACAACAGGTAGTAGGTATATGCAGTGAGCTGGGTTCACTCAACACAACAGGTAGTAGGTATATGCAGTGAGCTGGGTTCACTCAACACAACAGGTAGTTATGTGCAGTGATGAGGTGGGTTAAGTAAACACAACAGTTAGTAGTAGGATGCAGTGAGCTGGGTTCACTCAACACAAAGCTAGGTATATGCAGTGATAAGGTGGGTTCACTCAACACAACAGGTAGTAGGTATATGCAGTGAGCTGGGTTCACTCAACACAACAGGTAGTAGGTATATGCCGTGAGCTGGGTTCACTCAACACAACAGGTAGTAGGTATATGCAGTGAGCTGGGTTCACTCAACACTACAGGTAGTGGGTATATGCAGTGAGCTGGGTTCACTCAACACAACAGGTATTAGGTATATGCAGTGAGCTGGGTTCACTCAACACAACAGGTAGTAGGTGTATGCAGTGAGCTGGGTTCACTCAACACAACAGGTAGTAGGTATATGCAGTGAGCTGGGTTCACTCAACACAACAGGTAGTAGGTGTATGCAGTGAGCTGGGTTCACTCAACACAACAGGTAGTAGGTATATGCAGGGAGCTGGGTTCACTCAACACTACAGGTAGTTATGTGCAGTGATGAGGTGGGTTAAGTAAACACAACAGGTGGTAGTAGGATGCAGTGAGCTGGGTTCACTCAACACAAAGCTAGGAATATGCAGTGATGAGGTGGATTAAGGAAACACAACAGGTAGTAGGTATATGCAGTGAGCTGGGTTCACTCAACACAACAGGTAGTAGGTGTATGCAGTGAGCTGGGTTCACTCAACACAACAGGTAGTTATGTGCACTGATGAGGTGGGTTAAGTAAACGCAACAGGTAGTAGGTATATGTAGTGAGCTGGGTTCACTCAACACAACAGGTAGTAGGTATATGCAGTGAGCTGGGTTCACTCAACACAACAGGTAGTAGGTATATGCAGTGAGCTGGGTTCACTCAACACAACAGGTAGTAGGTATATGCAGTGAGCCTGGTTCACTCAACACAACAGGTAGTTATGTGCAGTGATGAGGTGGGTTAAGTAAACACAACAGGTAGTAGTAGGATGCAGTGAGCTGGGTTCACTCAACACAAAGCTAGGTATATGCAGTGATGAGTTGGGTTAAGTAAACACAACAGGTAGTAGGTATATGCAGTGAGCTGGGTTCACTCAACACAACAGGTAGTAGGTATATGCAGTGAGCTGGGTTCACTCAACACAACAGGTAGTAGGTATATGCAGTGAGCTGGGTTCACTCAACACAACAGGTAGTAGGTATATGCAGTGAGCTGGGTTCACTCAACACAACAGGTAGTTATGTGCAGTGATAAGGTGGGTTAAGTAAACACAACAGTTAGTAGTAGGATGCAGTGAGCTGGGTTCACTCAACACAAAGCTAGGTATATGCAGTGATAAGGTGGGTTCACTCAACACAACAGGTAGTAGGTATATGCAGTGAGCTGGGTTCACTCAACACAACAGGTAGTAGGTATATGCCGTGAGCTGGGTTCACTCAACACAACAGGTAGTAGGTATATGCAGTGGGCTGGGTTCACTCAACACTACAGGTAGTGGGTATATGCAGTTAGCTGGGTTCACTCAACACAACAGGTATTAGGTATATGCAGTGAGCTGGGTTCACTCAACACAACAGGTAGTAGGTGTATGCAGTGAGCTGGGTTCACTCAACACAACAGGTAGTAGGTATATGCAGTGAGCTGGGTTCACTCAACACAACAGGTAGTAGGTGTATGCAGTGAGCTGGGTTCACTCAACACAACAGGTAGTAGGTATATGCAGTGAGCTGGGTTCACTCAACACTACAGGTAGTAGGTATATGCAGTGAGCTGGGTTCACTCAACACAACAGGTATTAGGTATATGCAGTGAGCTGGGTTCACTCAACACAACAGGTAGTAGGTGTATGCAGTGAGCTGGGTTCACTCAAAACTACAGGTAGTTATGTGCAGTGATGAGGTGGGTTAAGTAAACACAACAGGTAGTAGTAGGATGCAGTGAGCTGGGTTCACTCAACACAAAGCTAGGTATATACAGTGATGAGGTGGGTTAAGTAAACACAACAGGTAGTAGGTATATGCAGTGAGCTGGGTTCACTCAACACAACTAGTAGGTATATGCAGTGAGCTGGGTTCACTCAACACTACAGGTAGTAGGTGTATGCAGTGAGCTGGGTTCACTCAGCACAACAGGTAGTAGGTATATGCAGGGAGCTGGGTTCACTCAACACTACAGGTAGTTATGTGCAGTGATGAGGTGGGTTAAGTAAACACAACAGGTGGTAGTAGGATGCAGTGAGCTGGGTTCACTCAACACAAAGCTAGGTATATGCAGTGATGAGGTGGGTTAAGGAAACACAACAGGTAGTAGGTATATGCAGTGAGCTGGGTTCACTCAACACAACAGGTAGTAGGTATATGCAGTGAGCTGGGTTCACTCAACACTACAGGTAGTTATGTGCAGTGAGGAGGTGGGTTAAGTAAACACAACAGGTAGTAGGTATATGCAGTGAGCTGGGTTCACTCAACACAAAGCTAGGTATATACAGTGATGAGGTGGGTTAAGTAAACACAACAGGTAGTAGGTATATGCAGTGAGCTGGGTTCACTCAACACAACAGGTAGTAGGTATATGCAGTGAGCTGGGTTCACTCAACACAACAGGTAGTAGGTATATGCAGTGAGCTGGTTTCACTCAACACAACAGGTAGTAGGTATATGCAGTGAGCTGTGTTCACTCAACACAACTGGTAGTTATGTGCAGTGATGAGGTGGATTAAGTAAACACAACAGGTAGTAGGTATATGCAGTGAGCTGGGTTCACTCAACACAACAGGTAGTAGGTATATGCAGTGAGCTGGGTTCACTCAACACTACAGGTAGTTATGTGCAGTGATGAGGTGGGTTAAGTAAACACAACAGGTAGTAGTAGGATGCAGTGAGCTGGGTTCACTCAACACAAAGCTAGGTATATGCAGTGATGAGGTGGGTTAAGTAAGCACAACAGGTAGTAGGTATATGCAGTGAGCTGGGTTCACTCAACACAACAGGTAGTAGGTATATGCAGTGAGCTGGGTTCACTCAACACAACAGGTAGTAGGTGTATGCAGTGAGCTGGGTTCACTCAACACAACAGGTAGTAGGTATATGCAGGGAGCTGGGTTCACTCAACACTACAGGTAGTTATGTGCAGTGATGAGGTGGGTTAAGTAAACACAACAGGTGGTAGTAGGATGCAGTGAGCTGGGTTCACTCAACACAAAGCTAGGTATATGCAGTGATGAGGTGGGTTAAGGAAACACAACAGGTAGTAGGTATATGCAGTGAGCTGGGTTCACTCAACACAACAGGTAGTAGGTGTATGCAGTGAGCTGGGTTCACTCAACACAACAGGTAGTTATGTGCACTGATGAGGTGGGTTAAGTAAACGCAACAGGTAGTAGGTATATGTAGTGAGCTGGGTTCACTCAACACAACAGGTAGTAGGTATATGCAGTGAGCTGGGTTCACTCAACACAACAGGTAGTAGGTATATGCAGTGAGCTGGGTTCACTCAACACAACAGGTAGTAGGTATATGCAGTGAGCCTGGTTCACTCAACACAACAGGTAGTTATGTGCAGTGATGAGGTGGGTTAAGTAAACACAACAGGTAGTAGGTATATGCAGTGAGCTGGGTTCACTCAACACAACAGGTAGTAGGTATATGCCGTGAGCTGGGTTCACTCAACACAACAGGTAGTAGGTATATGCAGTGAGCTGGGTTCACTCAACACTACAGGTAGTGGGTATATGCAGTGAGCTGGGTTCACTCAACACAACAGGTATTAGGTATATGCAGTGAGCTGGGTTCACTCAACACAACAGGTAGTAGGTGTATGCAGTGAGCTGGGTTCACTCAACACAACAGGTAGTAGGTATATGCAGTGAGCTGGGTTCACTCAACACAACAGGTAGTAGGTGTATGCAGTGAGCTGGGTTCACTCAACACAACAGGTAGTAGGTATATGCAGTGAGCTGGGTTCACTCAACACTACAGGTAGTAGGTATATGCAGTGAGCTGGGTTCACTCAACACAACAGGTATTAGGTATATGCAGTGAGCTGGGTTCACTCAACACAACAGGTAGTAGGTGTATGCAGTGAGCTGGGTTCACTCAAAACTACAGGTAGTTATGTGCAGTGATGAGGTGGGTTAAGTAAACACAACAGGTAGTAGTAGGATGCAGTGAGCTGGGTTCACTCAACACAAAGCTAGGTATATACAGTGATGAGGTGGGTTAAGTAAACACAACAGGTAGTAGGTATATGCAGTGAGCTGGGTTCACTCAACACAACTAGTAGGTATATGCAGTGAGCTGGGTTCACTCAACACTACAGGTAGTAGGTGTATGCAGTGAGCTGGGTTCACTCAGCACAACAGGTAGTAGGTATATGCAGGGAGCTGGGTTCACTCAACACTACAGGTAGTTATGTGCAGTGATGAGGTGGGTTAAGTAAACACAACAGGTGGTAGTAGGATGCAGTGAGCTGGGTTCACTCAACACAAAGCTAGGTATATGCAGTGATGAGGTGGGTTAAGGAAACACAACAGGTAGTAGGTATATGCAGTGAGCTGGGTTCACTCAACACAACAGGTAGTAGGTATATGCAGTGAGCTGGGTTCACTCAACACTACAGGTAGTTATGTGCAGTGAGGAGGTGGGTTAAGTAAACACAACAGGTAGTAGGTATATGCAGTGAGCTGGGTTCACTCAACACAAAGCTAGGTATATACAGTGATGAGGTGGGTTAAGTAAACACAACAGGTAGTAGGTATATGCAGTGAGCTGGGTTCACTCAACACAACAGGTAGTAGGTATATGCAGTGAGCTGGGTTCACTCAACACTACAGGTAGTAGGTATATGCAGTGAGCTGGGTTCACTCAACACAACAGGTAGTAGGTATATGCAGTGAGCTGGTTTCACTCAACACAACAGGTAGTAGGTATATGCAGTGAGCTGTGTTCACTCAACACAACTGGTAGTTATGTGCAGTGATGAGGTGGATTAAGTAAACACAACAGGTAGTAGGTATATGCAGTGAGCTGGGTTCACTCAACACAACAGGTAGTAGGTATATGCAGGGAGCTGGGTTCACTCAACACTACAGGTAGTTATGTGCAGTGATGAGGTGGGTTAAGTAAACACAACAGGTGGTAGTAGGATGCAGTGAGCTGGGTTCACTCAACACAAAGCTAGGTATATGCAGTGATGAGGTGGGTTAAGGAAACACAACAGGTAGTAGGTATATGCAGTGAGCTGGGTTCACTCAACACAACAGGTAGTAGGTGTATGCAGTGAGCTGGGTTCACTCAACACAACAGGTAGTTATGTGCACTGATGAGGTGGGTTAAGTAAACGCAACAGGTAGTAGGTATATGTAGTGAGCTGGGTTCACTCAACGCAACAGGTAGTAGGTATATGCAGTGAGCTGGGTTCACTCAACACAACAGGTAGTAGGTATATGCAGTGAGCTGGGTTCACTCAACACAACAGGTAGTAGGTATATGCAGTGAGCCTGGTTCACTCAACACAACAGGTAGTTATGTGCAGTGATGAGGTGGGTTAAGTAAACACAACAGGTAGTAGTAGGATGCAGTGAGCTGGGTTCACTCAACACAAAGCTAGGTATATGCAGTGATGAGTTGGGTTAAGTAAACACAACAGGTAGTAGGTATATGCATTGAGCTGGGTTCACTCAACACAACAGGTAGTAGGTATATGCAGTGAGCTGGGTTCACTCAACACAACAGGTAGTAGGTATATGCAGTGAGCTGGGTTCACTCAACACAACAGGTAGTAGGTATATGCAGTGAGCTGGGTTCACTCAACACAACAGGTAGTAGGTGTATGCAGTGAGCTGGGTTCACTCAACACAACAGGTAGTAGGTATATGCAGTGAGCTGGGTTCACTCAACACAACAGGTAGTAGGTGTATGCAGTGAGCTGGGTTCACTCAACACAACAGGTAGTAGGTATATGCAGTGAGCTGGGTTCACTCAACACTACAGGTAGTAGGTATATGCAGTGAGCTGGGTTCACTCAACACAACAGGTATTAGGTATATGCAGTGAGCTGGGTTCACTCAACACAACAGGTAGTAGGTGTATGCAGTGAGCTGGGTTCACTCAAAACTACAGGTAGTTATGTGCAGTGATGAGGTGGGTTAAGTAAACACAACAGGTAGTAGTAGGATGCAGTGAGCTGGGTTCACTCAACACAAAGCTAGGTATATACAGTGATGAGGTGGGTTAAGTAAACACAACAGGTAGTAGGTATATGCAGTGAGCTGGGTTCACTCAACACAACTAGTAGGTATATGCAGTGAGCTGGGTTCACTCAACACTACAGGTAGTAGGTGTATGCAGTGAGCTGGGTTCACTCAGCACAACAGGTAGTAGGTATATGCAGGGAGCTGGGTTCACTCAACACTACAGGTAGTTATGTGCAGTGATGAGGTGGGTTAAGTAAACACAACAGGTGGTAGTAGGATGCAGTGAGCTGGGTTCACTCAACACAAAGCTAGGTATATGCAGTGATGAGGTGGGTTAAGGAAACACAACAGGTAGTAGGTATATGCAGTGAGCTGGGTTCACTCAACACAACAGGTAGTAGGTATATGCAGTGAGCTGGGTTCACTCAACACTACAGGTAGTTATGTGCAGTGAGGAGGTGGGTTAAGTAAACACAACAGGTAGTAGGTATATGCAGTGAGCTGGGTTCACTCAACACAAAGCTAGGTATATACAGTGATGAGGTGGGTTAAGTAAACACAACAGGTAGTAGGTATATGCAGTGAGCTGGGTTCACTCAACACAACAGGTAGTAGGTATATGCAGTGAGCTGGGTTCACTCAACACTACAGGTAGTAGGTATATGCAGTGAGCTGGGTTCACTCAACACAACAGGTAGTAGGTATATGCAGTGAGCTGGTTTCACTCAACACAACAGGTAGTAGGTATATGCAGTGAGCTGTGTTCACTCAACACAACTGGTAGTTATGTGCAGTGATGAGGTGGATTAAGTAAACACAACAGGTAGTAGGTATATGCAGTGAGCTGGGTTCACTCAACACAACAGGTAGTAGGTATATGCAGTGAGCTGGGTTCACTCAACACAACAGGTAGTTATGTGCACTGATGAGGTGGGTTAAGTAAACGCAACAGGTAGTAGGTATATGTAGTGAGCTGGGTTCATTAAACACAACAGGTAGTAGGTATATGCAGTGAGCTGGGTTCACTCAACACAACAGGTAGTAGGTATATGCAGTGAGCTGGGTTCACTCAACACAACAGGTAGTAGGTATATGCAGTGAGCTGGGTTCACTCAACACAACAGGTAGTTATGTGCACTGATGAGGTGGGTTAAGTAAACGCAACAGGTAGTAGGTATATGTAGTGAGCTGGGTTCATTAAACACAACAGGTAGTAGGTATATGCAGTGAGCTGGGTTCACTCAACACAACAGGTAGTAGGTATATGCAGTGAGCTGGGTTCACTCAACACAACAGGTAATAGGTATATGCAGTGAGCTGGGTTCACTCAACACAACAGGTAGTTATGTGCAGTGATGAGGTGGGTTAAGTAAACACAACAGGTAGTAGTAGGATGCAGTGAGCTGGGTTCGCTCAACACAAAGCTAGGTATATGCAGTGATAAGGTGGGTTAAGTAAACACAACAGGTAGTAGGTATATGCAGTGAGCTGGGTTCACTCAACACAACAGGTAGTAGGTATATGCTGTGAGCTGGGTTCACTCAACACAACAGGTAGTAGGTATATGCAGTGAGCTGGGTTCACTTAACACTACAGGTAGTAGGTATATGCAGTGAGCTGTGTTCACTCAACACTACAGGTATTAGGTATATGCAGTGAGCTGGGTTCACTCAACACAACAGGTAGTAGGTGTATGCAGTGAGCTGGGTTCACTCAACACTACAGGTAGTTATGTGCAGTGATGAGGTGGGTTAAGTAAACACAACAGGTAGTAGTAGGATGTAGTGAGCTGGGTTCACTCAACACAAAGCTAGGTATATACAGTGATGAGGTGGGTTAAGTAAACACAACAGGTAGTAGGTATATGCAGTGAGCTGGGTTCACTCAACACAACAGGTAGTAGGTATATGCAGTGAGCTGGGTTCACTCAACACTACAGGTAGTAGGTATATGCAGTGAGCTGGGTTCACTCAACACAACATGTAGTAGGTATATGCAGTGAGCTGGGTTCACTCAACACAACAGCTAGTAGGTATATGCAGTGAGCTGGGTTCACTCAACACTACAGGTAGTTATGTGCAGTGATGAGGTGGGTTAAGTAAACACAACAGGTAGTAGTAGGATGCAGTGAGCTGGGTTCACTCAACACAAAGCTAGGTATATACAGTGATGAGGTGGGTTAAGTAAACACAACAGGTAGTAGGTATATGCAGTGAGCTGAGTTCACTCAACACAACAGGTAGTAGGTATATGCAGTGAGCTGGGTTCACTCAACACTACAGGTAGTAGGTATATGCAGTGAGCTGGGTTCACTCAACACTACAGGTAGTAGGTATATGCAGTGAGCTGGGTTCACTCAACACAACAGGTAGTAGGTATATGCAGTGAGCTGGGTTCACTCAACACAACAGGTAGTTATGTGCAGTGATGAGGTGGGTTAAGTAAACACAACAGGTAGTAGGTATATACAGTGAGCTGGGTTCACTCAACACAACAGGTAGTAGGCATATGCAGTGAGCTGGGTTCACTCAACACAACAGGTAGTTATGTGCAGTGATGAGGTGGGTTAAGTAAACACAACAGGTAGTAGTAGGATGCAGTGAGCTGGGTTCACTCAACACAAAGCTAGGTATATGCAGTGATAAGGTGGGTTAAGTAAACACAACAGGTAGTAGGTATATGCAGTGAGCTGGGTTCACTCAACACAACAGGTAGTAGGTATATGCAGTGAGCTGGGTTCATACAACACAACAGGTAGTAGGTATATGCAGTGATAAGGTGGGTTAAGTAAACACAACAGGTAGTAGGTATATGCAGTGAGCTGGGTTCAATCAACACTACAGGTAGTAGGTATATGCAGTGAGCTGGGTTCACTCAACACAACAGGTAGTAGGTATATGCAGTGAGCTGGGTTCACTCAACACTACAGGTAGTAGGTATATGCAGTGAGCTGGGTTCACTCAACACAACAGGTAGTAGGTATATGAAGTGAGCTGGGTTCACTCAATACAACAGGTAGTAGGTATATGCAGTGAGCTGGGTTCACTCAACACTACAGGTAGTTATGTGCAGTGATGAGGTGGGTTAAGTAAACACAACAGGTAGTAGTAGGATGCAGTGAGCTGGGTTCACTCAACACAAAGCTAGGTATATGCAGTGATGAGGTGGGTTAAGTAAACACAACAGGTAGTAGGTATATGCAGTGAGCTGGGTTCACTCAACACAACAGGTAGTTATGTGCAGTGATGAGGTGGGTTAAGTAAACACAACAGGTAGTAGGTATATGCAGTGAGCTGGGTTCACTCAACACAACAGGTAGTAGGTATATGCAGTGAGCTGGGTTCACTCAACACTACAGGTAGTAGGTATATGCAGTGAGCTGGGTTCACTCAACACAACAGGTAGTAGGTAT
The DNA here is from genome assembly GCF_040937935.1 of Hyperolius riggenbachi. Taxonomy (NCBI): domain Eukaryota; kingdom Metazoa; phylum Chordata; class Amphibia; order Anura; family Hyperoliidae; genus Hyperolius; species Hyperolius riggenbachi. Next base: position 345,882,599 of record NC_090649.1, on the reverse strand, counting down.
ATGCAGTGAGCTGGGTTCACTCAACACTACAGGTAGTTATGTGCAGTGATGAGGTGGGTTAAGTAAACACAACAGGTAGTAGTAGGATGCAGTGAGCTGGGCTCACTCAACACAAAGCTAGGTATATGCAGTGATGAGGTGGGTTAAGTAAACACAACAGGTAGTAGGTATATACAGTGAGCTGGGTTCACTCAACACAACAGGTAGTAGGTATATGCAGTGAGCTGGGTTCACTCAACACAACAGGTAGTTATGTGCAGTGATGAGGTGGGTTAAGTAAACACAACAGGTAGTAGTAGGATGCAGTGATCTGGGTTCACTCAACACAAAGCTAGGTATATGCAGTGATAAGGTGGGTTAAGTAAACACAACAGGTAGTAGGTATATGCAGTGAGCTGGGTTCACTCAACACAACAGGTAGTAGGTGTATGCAGTGAGCTGGGTTTACTCAACACAACAGGTAGTTATGTGCAGTGATGAGGTGGGTTAAGTAAACACAACAGGTAGTAGGTATAGGCAGTGAGCTGGGTTCACTCAACACAACAGGTAGTTGGTATATGCAGTGAGCTGGGTTTACTCAACACTACAGGTAGTTATGTGCAGTGATGAGGTGGGTTAAGTAAACACAACAGGTAGTAGGTATATGCAGTGAGCTGGGTTCACTCAACACAACAGGTAGTAGGTATATGCAGTGAGCTGGGTTCACTCAACACAACAGGTAGTAGGTATATGCAGTGAGCTGGGTTCACTCAACACTACAGGTAGTAGGTATATGCAGTGATCTGGGTTCACTCAGCACAACAGGTAGTAGGTATATGCAGGGAGCTGGGTTCACTCAACACTACAGGTAGTTATGTGCAGTGATGAGGTGGGTTAAGTAAACACAACAGGTAGTAGGTATATGCAGTGAGCTGGGTTCACTCAACACAAAGCTAGGTATATGCAGTGATGAGGTGGGTTAAGTAAACACAACAGGTAGTAGGTATATGCAGTGAGCTGGGTTCCCTCAGCACAACAGGTAGTAGGTATATGCAGTGAGCTGGGTTCACTCAACACAACAGGTAGTTATGTGCACTGATGAGGTGGGTTAAGTAAACACAACAGGTAGTAGTAGGATGCAGTGAGCTGGGTTCACTCAACACAAAGCTAGGTATATGCAGTGATGAGGTGGGTTAAGTAAGCACAACAGGTAGTAGGTATATGCAGTGAGCTGGGTTCACTCAACACAACAGGTAGTAGGTATATGCAGTGAGCTGGGTTCACTCAACACAACAGGTAGTAGGTATATGCAGTGAGCTGGGTTCACTCAACACAACAGGTAGTTATGTGCAGTGATGAGGTGGGTTAAGTAAACACAACAGGTAGTAGTAGGATGCAGTGAGCTGGGTTCACTCAACACAAAGCTCGGTATATGCAGTGATAAGGTGGGTTAAGTAAACACAACAGGTAGTAGGTATATGCAGTGAGCTGGGTTCACTCAACACAGCAGGTAGTAGGTATATGCAGTAAGCTGGGTTCACTCAACACTACAGGTAGTAGGTATATGCAGTGAGCTGGGTTCACTCAACACAACAGGTATTAGGTATATGCAGTGAGCTGGGTTCACTCAACACAACTTGTAGTAGGTGTATGCAGTGAGCTGGGTTCACTCAACACTACAGGTAGTTATGTGCAGTGATGAGGTGGGTTAAGTAAACACAACAGGTAGTAGTAGGATGCAGTGAGCTGGGTTCACTCAACACAAAGCTAGGTATATACAGTGATGAGGTGGGTTAAGTAAACACAACAGGTAGTAGGTATATGCAGTGAGCTGGGTTCACTCAACACAACAGGTAGTAGGTATATGCAGTGAGCTGGGTTCACTCAACACTACAGGTAGTAGGTATATGCAGTGAGCTGGGTTCACTCAACACAACAGGTAGTAGGTATATGCAGTGAGCTGGGTTCACTCAACACAACAGGTAGTAGGTATATGCAGTGAGCTGGGTTCACTCAACACTACAGGTAGTTATGTGCAGTGATGAGGTGGGTTAAGTAAACACAACAGGTAGTAGTAGGATGCAGTGAGCTGGGTTTACTCAACACAAAGCTAGGTATATACAGTGATGAGGTGGGTTAAGTAAACACAACAGGTAGTAGGTATATGCAGTGAGCTGGGTTCACTCAACACAACAGGTAGTAGGTATATGCAGTGAGCTGGGTTCACTCAACACAACAGGTAGTAGGTATATGCAGTGAGCTGGGTTCACTCAACACAACAGGTAGTAGGTATATGCAGTGAGCTGGGTTCACTCAACACAACAGGTAGTAGGTATATGCAGTGAGCTGGGTTCACTCAACACAACAGGTAGTAGGTATATGCAGTGAGCTGGGTTCACTCAACACAACAGGTAGTTATGTGCAGTGATGAGGTGGATTAAGTAAACACAACAGGTAGTAGGTGTATGCAGTGAGCTGGGTTCACTCAACACAACAGGTAGTAGGTGTATGCAGTGAGCTGGGTTTACTCAACACAACAGGTAGTTATGTGCAGTGATGAGGTGGGTTAAGTAAACACAACAGGTAGTAGGTATGGGCAGTGAGCTGGGTTCACTCAACACAACAGGTAGTTGGTATATGCAGTGAGCTGGGTTTACTCAACACTACAGGTAGTTATGTGCAGTGATGAGGTGGGTTAAGTAAACACAACAGGTAGTAGGTATATGCAGTGAGCTGGGTTCACTCAACACAACAGGTAGTAGGTATATGCAGTGAGCTGGGTTCACTCAACACAACAGGTAGTAGGTATATGCAGTGAGCTGGGTTCACTCAACACTACAGGTAGTAGGTATATGCAGTGATCTGGGTTCACTCAGCACAACAGGTAGTAGGTATATGCAGGGAGCTGGGTTCACTCAACACTACAGGTAGTTATGTGCAGTGATGAGGTGGGTTAAGTAAACACAACAGGTAGTAGGTATATGCAGTGAGCTGGGTTCACTCAACACAAAGCTAGGTATATGCAGTGATGAGGTGGGTTAAGTAAACACAACAGGTAGTAGGTATATGCAGTGAGCTGGGTTCACTCAGCACAACAGGTAGTAGGTATATGCAGTGAGCTGGGTTCACTCAACACAACAGGTAGTTATGTGCACTGATGAGGTGGGTTAAGTAAACACAACAGTTAGTAGTAGGATGCAGTGAGCTGGGTTCACTCAACACAAAGCTAGGTATATGCAGTGATAAGGTGGGTTCACTCAACACAACAGGTAGTAGGTATATGCAGTGAGCTGGGTTCACTCAACACAACAGGTAGTAGGTATATGCCGTGAGCTGGGTTCACTCAACACAACAGGTAGTAGGTATATGCAGTGAGCTGGGTTCACTCAACACTACAGGTAGTGGGTATATGCAGTGAGCTGGGTTCACTCAACACAACAGGTATTAGGTATATGCAGTGAGCTGGGTTCACTCAACACAACAGGTAGTAGGTGTATGCAGTGAGCTGGGTTCACTCAACACAACAGGTAGTAGGTATATGCAGTGAGCTGGGTTCACTCAACACAACAGGTAGTAGGTGTATGCAGTGAGCTGGGTTCACTCAACACAACAGGTAGTAGGTATATGCAGGGAGCTGGGTTCACTCAACACTACAGGTAGTTATGTGCAGTGATGAGGTGGGTTAAGTAAACACAACAGGTGGTAGTAGGATGCAGTGAGCTGGGTTCACTCAACACAAAGCTAGGAATATGCAGTGATGAGGTGGATTAAGGAAACACAACAGGTAGTAGGTATATGCAGTGAGCTGGGTTCACTCAACACAACAGGTAGTAGGTGTATGCAGTGAGCTGGGTTCACTCAACACAACAGGTAGTTATGTGCACTGATGAGGTGGGTTAAGTAAACGCAACAGGTAGTAGGTATATGTAGTGAGCTGGGTTCACTCAACACAACAGGTAGTAGGTATATGCAGTGAGCTGGGTTCACTCAACACAACAGGTAGTAGGTATATGCAGTGAGCTGGGTTCACTCAACACAACAGGTAGTAGGTATATGCAGTGAGCCTGGTTCACTCAACACAACAGGTAGTTATGTGCAGTGATGAGGTGGGTTAAGTAAACACAACAGGTAGTAGTAGGATGCAGTGAGCTGGGTTCACTCAACACAAAGCTAGGTATATGCAGTGATGAGTTGGGTAAGTAAACACAACAGGTAGTAGGTATATGCAGTGAGCTGGGTTCACTCAACACAACAGGTAGTAGGTATATGCAGTGAGCTGGGTTCACTCAACACAACAGGTAGTAGGTATATGCAGTGAGCTGGGTTCACTCAACACAACAGGTAGTAGGTATATGCAGTGAGCTGGGTTCACTCAACACAACAGGTAGTTATGTGCAGTGATAAGGTGGGTTAAGTAAACACAACAGTTAGTAGTAGGATGCAGTGAGCTGGGTTCACTCAACACAAAGCTAGGTATATGCAGTGATAAGGTGGGTTCACTCAACACAACAGGTAGTAGGTATATGCAGTGAGCTGGGTTCACTCAACACAACAGGTAGTAGGTATATGCCGTGAGCTGGGTTCACTCAACACAACAGGTAGTAGGTATATGCAGTGGGCTGGGTTCACTCAACACTACAGGTAGTGGGTATATGCAGTTAGCTGGGTTCACTCAACACAACAGGTATTAGGTATATGCAGTGAGCTGGGTTCACTCAACACAACAGGTAGTAGGTGTATGCAGTGAGCTGGGTTCACTCAACACAACAGGTAGTAGGTATATGCAGTGAGCTGGGTTCACTCAACACAACAGGTAGTAGGTGTATGCAGTGAGCTGGGTTCACTCAACACAACAGGTAGTAGGTATATGCAGTGAGCTGGGTTCACTCAACACTACAGGTAGTAGGTATATGCAGTGAGCTGGGTTCACTCAACACAACAGGTATTAGGTATATGCAGTGAGCTGGGTTCACTCAACACAACAGGTAGTAGGTGTATGCAGTGAGCTGGGTTCACTCAAAACTACAGGTAGTTATGTGCAGTGATGAGGTGGGTTAAGTAAACACAACAGGTAGTAGTAGGATGCAGTGAGCTGGGTTCACTCAACACAAAGCTAGGTATATACAGTGATGAGGTGGGTTAAGTAAACACAACAGGTAGTAGGTATATGCAGTGAGCTGGGTTCACTCAACACAACTAGTAGGTATATGCAGTGAGCTGGGTTCACTCAACACTACAGGTAGTAGGTGTATGCAGTGAGCTGGGTTCACTCAGCACAACAGGTAGTAGGTATATGCAGGGAGCTGGGTTCACTCAACACTACAGGTAGTTATGTGCAGTGATGAGGTGGGTTAAGTAAACACAACAGGTGGTAGTAGGATGCAGTGAGCTGGGTTCACTCAACACAAAGCTAGGTATATGCAGTGATGAGGTGGGTTAAGGAAACACAACAGGTAGTAGGTATATGCAGTGAGCTGGGTTCACTCAACACAACAGGTAGTAGGTATATGCAGTGAGCTGGGTTCACTCAACACTACAGGTAGTTATGTGCAGTGAGGAGGTGGGTTAAGTAAACACAACAGGTAGTAGGTATATGCAGTGAGCTGGGTTCACTCAACACAAAGCTAGGTATATACAGTGATGAGGTGGGTTAAGTAAACACAACAGGTAGTAGGTATATGCAGTGAGCTGGGTTCACTCAACACAACAGGTAGTAGGTATATGCAGTGAGCTGGGTTCACTCAACACAACAGGTAGTAGGTATATGCAGTGAGCTGGTTTCACTCAACACAACAGGTAGTAGGTATATGCAGTGAGCTGTGTTCACTCAACACAACTGGTAGTTATGTGCAGTGATGAGGTGGATTAAGTAAACACAACAGGTAGTAGGTATATGCAGTGAGCTGGGTTCACTCAACACAACAGGTAGTAGGTATATGCAGTGAGCTGGGTTCACTCAACACTACAGGTAGTTATGTGCAGTGATGAGGTGGGTTAAGTAAACACAACAGGTAGTAGTAGGATGCAGTGAGCTGGGTTCACTCAACACAAAGCTAGGTATATGCAGTGATGAGGTGGGTTAAGTAAGCACAACAGGTAGTAGGTATATGCAGTGAGCTGGGTTCACTCAACACAACAGGTAGTAGGTATATGCAGTGAGCTGGGTTCACTCAACACAACAGGTAGTAGGTGTATGCAGTGAGCTGGGTTCACTCAACACAACAGGTAGTAGGTATATGCAGGGAGCTGGGTTCACTCAACACTACAGGTAGTTATGTGCAGTGATGAGGTGGGTTAAGTAAACACAACAGGTGGTAGTAGGATGCAGTGAGCTGGGTTCACTCAACACAAAGCTAGGTATATGCAGTGATGAGGTGGGTTAAGGAAACACAACAGGTAGTAGGTATATGCAGTGAGCTGGGTTCACTCAACACAACAGGTAGTAGGTGTATGCAGTGAGCTGGGTTCACTCAACACAACAGGTAGTTATGTGCACTGATGAGGTGGGTTAAGTAAACGCAACAGGTAGTAGGTATATGTAGTGAGCTGGGTTCACTCAACACAACAGGTAGTAGGTATATGCAGTGAGCTGGGTTCACTCAACACAACAGGTAGTAGGTATATGCAGTGAGCTGGGTTCACTCAACACAACAGGTAGTAGGTATATGCAGTGAGCCTGGTTCACTCAACACAACAGGTAGTTATGTGCAGTGATGAGGTGGGTTAAGTAAACACAACAGGTAGTAGGTATATGCAGTGAGCTGGGTTCACTCAACACAACAGGTAGTAGGTATATGCCGTGAGCTGGGTTCACTCAACACAACAGGTAGTAGGTATATGCAGTGAGCTGGGTTCACTCAACACTACAGGTAGTGGGTATATGCAGTGAGCTGGGTTCACTCAACACAACAGGTAGTAGGTATATGCAGTGAGCCTGGTTCACTCAACACAACAGGTAGTTATGTGCAGTGATGAGGTGGGTTAAGTAAACACAACAGGTAGTAGTAGGATGCAGTGAGCTGGGTTCACTCAACACAAAGCTAGGTATATGCAGTGATGAGTTGGGTTAAGTAAACACAACAGGTAGTAGGTATATGCATTGAGCTGGGTTCACTCAACACAACAGGTAGTAGGTATATGCAGTGAGCTGGGTTCACTCAACACAACAGGTAGTAGGTATATGCAGTGAGCTGGGTTCACTCAACACAACAGGTAGTAGGTATATGCAGTGAGCTGGGTTCACTCAACACAACAGGTAGTAGGTGTATGCAGTGAGCTGGGTTCACTCAACACAACAGGTAGTAGGTATATGCAGTGAGCTGGGTTCACTCAACACAACAGGTAGTAGGTGTATGCAGTGAGCTGGGTTCACTCAACACAACAGGTAGTAGGTATATGCAGTGAGCTGGGTTCACTCAACACTACAGGTAGTAGGTATATGCAGTGAGCTGGGTTCACTCAACACAACAGGTATTAGGTATATGCAGTGAGCTGGGTTCACTCAACACAACAGGTAGTAGGTGTATGCAGTGAGCTGGGTTCACTCAAAACTACAGGTAGTTATGTGCAGTGATGAGGTGGGTTAAGTAAACACAACAGGTAGTAGTAGGATGCAGTGAGCTGGGTTCACTCAACACAAAGCTAGGTATATACAGTGATGAGGTGGGTTAAGTAAACACAACAGGTAGTAGGTATATGCAGTGAGCTGGGTTCACTCAACACAACTAGTAGGTATATGCAGTGAGCTGGGTTCACTCAACACTACAGGTAGTAGGTGTATGCAGTGAGCTGGGTTCACTCAGCACAACAGGTAGTAGGTATATGCAGGGAGCTGGGTTCACTCAACACTACAGGTAGTTATGTGCAGTGATGAGGTGGGTTAAGTAAACACAACAGGTGGTAGTAGGATGCAGTGAGCTGGGTTCACTCAACACAAAGCTAGGTATATGCAGTGATGAGGTGGGTTAAGGAAACACAACAGGTAGTAGGTATATGCAGTGAGCTGGGTTCACTCAACACAACAGGTAGTAGGTATATGCAGTGAGCTGGGTTCACTCAACACTACAGGTAGTTATGTGCAGTGAGGAGGTGGGTTAAGTAAACACAACAGGTAGTAGGTATATGCAGTGAGCTGGGTTCACTCAACACAAAGCTAGGTATATACAGTGATGAGGTGGGTTAAGTAAACACAACAGGTAGTAGGTATATGCAGTGAGCTGGGTTCACTCAACACAACAGGTAGTAGGTATATGCAGTGAGCTGGGTTCACTCAACACTACAGGTAGTAGGTATATGCAGTGAGCTGGGTTCACTCAACACAACAGGTAGTAGGTATATGCAGTGAGCTGGTTTCACTCAACACAACAGGTAGTAGGTATATGCAGTGAGCTGTGTTCACTCAACACAACTGGTAGTTATGTGCAGTGATGAGGTGGATTAAGTAAACACAACAGGTAGTAGGTATATGCAGTGAGCTGGGTTCACTCAACACAACAGGTAGTAGGTATATGCAGTGAGCTGGGTTCACTCAACACAACAGGTAGTTATGTGCACTGATGAGGTGGGTTAAGTAAACGCAACAGGTAGTAGGTATATGTAGTGAGCTGGGTTCATTAAACACAACAGGTAGTAGGTATATGCAGTGAGCTGGGTTCACTCAACACAACAGGTAGTAGGTATATGCAGTGAGCTGGGTTCACTCAACACAACAGGTAGTAGGTATATGCAGTGAGCTGGGTTCACTCAACACAACAGGTAGTTATGTGCACTGATGAGGTGGCTTAAGTAAACGCAACAGGTAGTAGGTATATGTAGTGAGCTGGGTTCATTAAACACAACAGGTAGTAGGTATATGCAGTGAGCTGGGTTCACTCAACACAACAGGTAGTAGGTATATGCAGTGAGCTGGGTTCACTCAACACAACAGGTAATAGGTATATGCAGTGAGCTGGGTTCACTCAACACAACAGGTAGTTATGTGCAGTGATGAGGTGGGTTAAGTAAACACAACAGGTAGTAGTAGGATGCAGTGAGCTGGGTTCGCTCAACACAAAGCTAGGTATATGCAGTGATAAGGTGGGTTAAGTAAACACAACAGGTAGTAGGTATATGCAGTGAGCTGGGTTCACTCAACACAACAGGTAGTAGGTATATGCTGTGAGCTGGGTTCACTCAACACAACAGGTAGTAGGTATATGCAGTGAGCTGGGTTCACTTAACACTACAGGTAGTAGGTATATGCAGTGAGCTGTGTTCACTCAACACTACAGGTATTAGGTATATGCAGTGAGCTGGGTTCACTCAACACAACAGGTAGTAGGTGTATGCAGTGAGCTGGGTTCACTCAACACTACAGGTAGTTATGTGCAGTGATGAGGTGGGTTAAGTAAACACAACAGGTAGTAGTAGGATGTAGTGAGCTGGGTTCACTCAACACAAAGCTAGGTATATACAGTGATGAGGTGGGTTAAGTAAACACAACAGGTAGTAGGTATATGCAGTGAGCTGGGTTCACTCAACACAACAGGTAGTAGGTATATGCAGTGAGCTGGGTTCACTCAACACTACAGGTAGTAGGTATATGCAGTGAGCTGGGTTCACTCAACACAACATGTAGTAGGTATATGCAGTGAGCTGGGTTCACTCAACACAACAGCTAGTAGGTATATGCAGTGAGCTGGGTTCACTCAACACTACAGGTAGTTATGTGCAGTGATGAGGTGGGTTAAGTAAACACAACAGGTAGTAGTAGGATGCAGTGAGCTGGGTTCACTCAACACAAAGCTAGGTATATACAGTGATGAGGTGGGTTAAGTAAACACAACAGGTAGTAGGTATATGCAGTGAGCTGAGTTCACTCAACACAACAGGTAGTAGGTATATGCAGTGAGCTGGGTTCACTCAACACTACAGGTAGTAGGTATATGCAGTGAGCTGGGTTCACTCAACACTACAGGTAGTAGGTATATGCAGTGAGCTGGGTTCACTCAACACAACAGGTAGTAGGTATATGCAGTGAGCTGGGTTCACTCAACACAACAGGTAGTTATGTGCAGTGATGAGGTGGGTTAAGTAAACACAACAGGTAGTAGGTATATACAGTGAGCTGGGTTCACTCAACACAACAGGTAGTAGGCATATGCAGTGAGCTGGGTTCACTCAACACAACAGGTAGTTATGTGCAGTGATGAGGTGGGTTAAGTAAACACAACAGGTAGTAGTAGGATGCAGTGAGCTGGGTTCACTCAACACAAAGCTAGGTATATGCAGTGATAAGGTGGGTTAAGTAAACACAACAGGTAGTAGGTATATGCAGTGAGCTGGGTTCACTCAACACAACAGGTAGTAGGTATATGCAGTGAGCTGGGTTCATACAACACAACAGGTAGTAGGTATATGCAGTGATAAGGTGGGTTAAGTAAACACAACAGGTAGTAGGTATATGCAGTGAGCTGGGTTCAATCAACACTACAGGTAGTAGGTATATGCAGTGAGCTGGGTTCACTCAACACAACAGGTAGTAGGTATATGCAGTGAGCTGGGTTCACTCAACACTACAGGTAGTAGGTATATGCAGTGAGCTGGGTTCACTCAACACAACAGGTAGTAGGTATATGAAGTGAGCTGGGTTCACTCAATACAACAGGTAGTAGGTATATGCAGTGAGCTGGGTTCACTCAACACTACAGGTAGTTATGTGCAGTGATGAGGTGGGTTAAGTAAACACAACAGGTAGTAGTAGGATGCAGTGAGCTGGGTTCACTCAACACAAAGCTAGGTATATGCAGTGATGAGGTGGGTTAAGTAAACACAACAGGTAGTAGGTATATGCAGTGAGCTGGGTTCACTCAACACAACAGGTAGTTATGTGCAGTGATGAGGTGGGTTAAGTAAACACAACAGGTAGTAGGTATATGCAGTGAGCTGGGTTCACTCAACACAACAGGTAGTAGGTATATGCAGTGAGCTGGGTTCACTCAACACTACAGGTAGTAGGTATATGCAGTGAGCTGGGTTCACTCAACACAACAGGTAGTAGGTATATGCAGTGAGCTGGGTTCACTCAACACTACAGGTAGTTATGTGCAGTGATGAGGTGGGTTAAGTAAACACAACAGGTAGTAGTAGGATGCAGTGAGCTGGGCTCACTCAACACAAAGCTAGGTATATGCAGTGATGAGGTGGGTTAAGTAAACACAACAGGTAGTAGGTATATACAGTGAGCTGGGTTCACTCAACACAACAGGTAGTAGGTATATGCAGTGAGCTGGGTTCACTCAACACAACAGGTAGTTATGTGCAGTGATGAGGTGGGTTAAGTAAACACAACAGGTAGTAGTAGGATGCAGTGATCTGGGTTCACTCAACACAAAGCTAGGTATATGCAGTGATAAGGTGGGTTAAGTAAACACAACAGGTAGTAGGTATATGCAGTGAGCTGGGTTCACTCAACACAACAGGTAGTAGGTGTATGCAGTGAGCTGGGTTTACTCAACACAACAGGTAGTTATGTGCAGTGATGAGGTGGGTTAAGTAAACACAACAGGTAGTAGGTATAGGCAGTGAGCTGGGTTCACTCAACACAACAGGTAGTTGGTATATGCAGTGAGCTGGGTTTACTCAACACTACAGGTAGTTATGTGCAGTGATGAGGTGGGTTAAGTAAACACAACAGGTAGTAGGTATATGCAGTGAGCTGGGTTCACTCAACACAACAGGTAGTAGGTATATGCAGTGAGCTGGGTTCACTCAACACAACAGGTAGTAGGTATATGCAGTGAGCTGGGTTCACTCAACACTACAGGTAGTAGGTATATGCAGTGATCTGGGTTCACTCAGCACAACAGGTAGTAGGTATATGCAGGGAGCTGGGTTCACTCAACACTACAGGTAGTTATGTGCAGTGATGAGGTGGGTTAAGTAAACACAACAGGTAGTAGGTATATGCAGTGAGCTGGGTTCACTCAACACAAAGCTAGGTATATGCAGTGATGAGGTGGGTTAAGTAAACACAACAGGTAGTAGGTATATGCAGTGAGCTGGGTTCCCTCAGCACAACAGGTAGTAGGTATATGCAGTGAGCTGGGTTCACTCAACACAACAGGTAGTTATGTGCACTGATGAGGTGGGTTAAGTAAACACAACAGGTAGTAGTAGGATGCAGTGAGCTGGGTTCACTCAACACAAAGCTAGGTATATGCAGTGATGAGGTGGGTTAAGTAAGCACAACAGGTAGTAGGTATATGCAGTGAGCTGGGTTCACTCAACACAACAGGTAGTAGGTATATGCAGTGAGCTGGGTTCACTCAACACAACAGGTAGTAGGTATATGCAGTGAGCTGGGTTCACTCAACACAACAGGTAGTTATGTGCAGTGATGAGGTGGGTTAAGTAAACACAACAGGTAGTAGTAGGATGCAGTGAGCTGGGTTCACTCAACACAAAGCTCGGTATATGCAGTGATAAGGTGGGTTAAGTAAACACAACAGGTAGTAGGTATATGCAGTGAGCTGGGTTCACTCAACACAGCAGGTAGTAGGTATATGCAGTAAGCTGGGTTCACTCAACACTACAGGTAGTAGGTATATGCAGTGAGCTGGGTTCACTCAACACAACAGGTATTAGGTATATGCAGTGAGCTGGGTTCACTCAACACAACTTGTAGTAGGTGTATGCAGTGAGCTGGGTTCACTCAACACTACAGGTAGTTATGTGCAGTGATGAGGTGGGTTAAGTAAACACAACAGGTAGTAGTAGGATGCAGTGAGCTGGGTTCACTCAACACAAAGCTAGGTATATACAGTGATGAGGTGGGTTAAGTAAACACAACAGGTAGTAGGTATATGCAGTGAGCTGGGTTCACTCAACACAACAGGTAGTAGGTATATGCAGTGAGCTGGGTTCACTCAACACTACAGGTAGTAGGTATATGCAGTGAGCTGGGTTCACTCAACACAACAGGTAGTAGGTATATGCAGTGAGCTGGGTTCACTCAACACAACAGGTAGTAGGTATATGCAGTGAGCTGGGTTCACTCAACACTACAGGTAGTTATGTGCAGTGATGAGGTGGGTTAAGTAAACACAACAGGTAGTAGTAGGATGCAGTGAGCTGGGTTTACTCAACACAAAGCTAGGTATATACAGTGATGAGGTGGGTTAAGTAAACACAACAGGTAGTAGGTATATGCAGTGAGCTGGGTTCACTCAACACAACAGGTAGTAGGTATATGCAGTGAGCTGGGTTCACTCAACACAACAGGTAGTAGGTATATGCAGTGAGCTGGGTTCACTCAACACAACAGGTAGTAGGTATATGCAGTGAGCTGGGTTCACTCAACACAACAGGTAGTAGGTATATGCAGTGAGCTGGGTTCACTCAACACAACAGGTAGTAGGTATATGCAGTGAGCTGGGTTCACTCAACACAACAGGTAGTTATGTGCAGTGATGAGGTGGATTAAGTAAACACAACAGGTAGTAGGTGTATGCAGTGAGCTGGGTTCACTCAACACAACAGGTAGTAGGTGTATGCAGTGAGCTGGGTTTACTCAACACAACAGGTAGTTATGTGCAGTGATGAGGTGGGTTAAGTAAACACAACAGGTAGTAGGTATGGGCAGTGAGCTGGGTTCACTCAACACAACAGGTAGTTGGTATATGCAGTGAGCTGGGTTTACTCAACACTACAGGTAGTTATGTGCAGTGATGAGGTGGGTTAAGTAAACACAACAGGTAGTAGGTATATGCAGTGAGCTGGGTTCACTCAACACAACAGGTAGTAGGTATATGCAGTGAGCTGGGTTCACTCAACACAACAGGTAGTAGGTATATGCAGTGAGCTGGGTTCACTCAACACTACAGGTAGTAGGTATATGCAGTGATCTGGGTTCACTCAGCACAACAGGTAGTAGGTATATGCAGGGAGCTGGGTTCACTCAACACTACAGGTAGTTATGTGCAGTGATGAGGTGGGTTAAGTAAACACAACAGGTAGTAGGTATATGCAGTGAGCTGGGTTCACTCAACACAAAGCTAGGTATATGCAGTGATGAGGTGGGTTAAGTAAACACAACAGGTAGTAGGTATATGCAGTGAGCTGGGTTCACTCAGCACAACAGGTAGTAGGTATATGCAGTGAGCTGGGTTCACTCAACACAACAGGTAGTTATGTGCACTGATGAGGTGGGTTAAGTAAACACAACAGGTAGTAGTAGGATGCAGTGAGCTGGGTTCACTCAACACAAAGCTAGGTATATGCAGTGATGAGGTTGGTTAAGTAAACACAACAGGTAGTAGGTATATGCAGTGAGCTGGGTTCACTCAACACAACAGGTAGTAGGTATATGCAGTGAGCTGGGTTCACTCAACACAGCAGGTAGTAGGTATATGCAGTAAGCTGGGTTCACTCAACACTACAGGTAGTAGGTATATGCAGTGAGCTGGGTTCACTCAACACAACAGGTATTAGGTATATGCAGTGAGCTGGGTTCACTCAACACAACAGGTAGTAGGTGTATGCAGTGAGCTGGGTTCACTCAACACTACAGGTAGTTATATGCAGTGATGAGGTGGGTTAAGTAAACACAACAGGTAGTAGTAGGATGCAGTGAGCTGGGTTCACTCAACACAAAGCTAGGTATATACAGTGATGAGGTGGGTTAAGTAAACACAACAGGTAGTAGGTATATGCAGTGAGCTGGGTTCACTCAACACAACAGGTAGTAGGTATATGCAGTGAGCTGGGTTCACTCAACACTACAGGTAGTAGGTATATGCAGTGAGCTGGGTTCACTCAACACAACAGGTAGTAGGTATATGCAGTGAGCTGGGTTCACTCAACACAACAGGTAGTAGGTATATGCAGTGAGCTGGGTTCACTCAACACTACAGGTAGTTATGTGCAGTGATGAGGTGGGTTAAGTAAACACAACAGGTAGTAGTAGGATGCAGTGAGCAGGGTTCACTCAACACAAAGCTAGGTATATACAGTGATGAGGTGGGTTAAGTAAACACAACAGGTAGTAGGTATATGCAGTGAGATGGGTTCACTCAACACAACAGGTAGTAGGTATATGCAGTGAGCTGGGTTCACTCAACACAACAGGTAGTAGGTATATGCAGTGAGCTGGGTTCACTCAACACAACAGGTAGTAGGTATATGCAGTGAGCTGGGTTCACTCAACACAACAGGTAGTAGGTATATGCAGTGAGCTGGGTTCACTCAACACAACAGGTAGTAGGTATATGCAGTGAGCTGGGTTCACTCAACACAACAGGTAGTTATGTGCAGTGATGAGGTGGATTAAGTAAACACAACAGGTAGTAGGTGTATGCAGTGAGCTGGGTTCACTCAACACAACAGGTAGTAGGTGTATGCAGTGAGCTGGGTTTACTCAACACAACAGGTAGTTATGTGCAGTGATGAGGTGGGTTAAGTAAACACAACAGGTAGTAGGTATAGGCAGTGAGCTGGGTTCACTCAACACAACAGGTAGTTGGTATATGCAGTGAGCTGGGTTTACTCAACACTACAGGTAGTTATGTGCAGTGATGAGGTGGGTTAAGTAAACACAACAGGTAGTAGGTATATGCAGTGAGCTGGGTTCACTCAACACAACAGGTAGTAGGTATATGCAGTGAGCTGGGTTCACTCAACACAACAGGTAGTAGGTATATGCAGTAAGCTGGGTTCACTCAACACAACAGGTATTAGGTATATGCAGTGAGCTTGGTTCACTCAACACAACAGGTAGTAGGTGTATGCAGTGAGCTGGGTTCACTCAACACTACAGGTAGTTATGTGCAGTGATGAGGTGGGTTAAGTAAACACAACAGGTAGTAGTAGGATGCAGTGAGCTGGGTTCACTCAACACAAAGCTAGGTATATACAGTGATGAGGTGGGTTAAGTAAACACAACAGGTAGTAGGTATATGCAGTGAGCTGGGTTCACTCAACACAACAGGTAGTAGGTATATGCAGTGAGCTGGGTTCACTCAACACTACAGGTAGTAGGTATATGCAGTGAGCTGGGTTCACTCAACACAACAGGTAGTAGGTATATGCAGTGAGCTGGGTTCACTCAACACAACAGGTAGTAGGTATATGCAGTGAGCTGGGTTCACTCAACACTACAGGTAGTTATGTGCAGTGATGAGGTGGGTTAAGTAAACACAACAGGTAGTAGTAGGATGCAGTGAGCTGGGTTCACTCAACACAAAGCTAGGTATATACAGTGATGAGGTGGGTTAAGTAAACACAACAGGTAGTAGGTATATGCAGTGAGCTGGGTTCACTCAACACAACAGGTAGTAGGTATATGCAGTGAGCTGGGTTCACTCAACACAACAGGTAGTAGGTATATGCAGTGAGCTGGGTTCACTCAACACAACAGGTAGTAGGTATATGCAGTGAGCTGGGTTCACTCAACACAACAGGTAGTAGGTATATGCAGTGAGCTGGGTTCACTCAACACAACAGGTAGTAGGTATATGCAGTGAGCTGGGTTCACTCAACACAACAGGTAGTTATGTGCAGTGATGAGGTGGATTAAGTAAACACAACAGGTAGTAGGTGTATGCAGTGAGCTGGGTTCACTCAACACAACAGGTAGTAGGTGTATGCAGTGAGCTGGGTTTACTCAACACAACAGGTAGTTATGTGCAGTGATGAGGTGGGTTAAGTAAACACAACAGGTAGTAGGTATAGGCAGTGAGCTGGGTTCACTCAACACAACAGGTAGTTGGTATATGCAGTGAGCTGGGTTTACTCAACACTACAGGTAGTTATGTGCAGTGATGAGGTGGGTTAAGTAAACACAACAGGTAGTAGGTATATGCAGTGAGCTGGGTTCACTCAACACAACAGGTAGTAGGTATATGCAGTGAGCTGGGTTCACTCAACACAACAGGTAGTAGGTATATGCAGTGAGCTGGGTTCACTCAACACTACAGGTAGTTATGTGCAGTGATGAGGTGGGTTAAGTAAACACAACAGGTAGTAGGTATATGCAGTGAGCTGGGTTCACTCAACACAAAGCTAGGTATATGCAGTGATGAGGTGGGTTAAGTAAACACAACAGGTAGTAGGTATATGCAGTGAGCTGGGTTCACTCAGCACAACAGGTAGTAGGTATATGCAGTGAGCTGGGTTCACTCAACACAACAGGTAGTTATGTGCACTGATGAGGTGGGTTAAGTAAACACAACAGGTAGTAGTAGGATGCAGTGAGCTGGGTTCACTCAACACAAAGCTAGGTATATGCAGTGATGAGGTGGGTTAAGTAAACACAACAGGTAGTAGGTATATGCAGTGAGCTGGGTTCACTCAACACAACAGGTAGTAGGTATATGCAGTGAGCTGGGTTCACTCAACACAACAGGTAGTAGGTATATGCAGTGAGCTGGGTTCACTCAACACAACAGGTAGTAGGTATATGCAGTGAGCTGGGTTCACTCAACACAACAGGTAGTTATGTGCAGTGATGAGGTGGGTTAAGTAAACACAACAGGTAGTAGTAGGATGCAGTGATCTGGGTTCACTCAACACAAAGCTAGGTATATGCAGTGATAAGGTGGGTTAAGTAAACACAACAGGTAGTAGGTATATGCAGTGAGCTGGGTTCACTCAACACAACAGGTAGTAGGTATATGCAGTGAGCTGGGTTCATACAACACAACAGGTAGTAGGTATATGCAGTGAGCTGGGTTCACTCAACACAACAGATAGTAGGTATATGCAGTGAGCTGGGTTCACTCAACACAACAGGTAGTAGGTATATGCAGTGATAAGGTGGGTTAAGTAAACACAACAGGTAGTAGGTATATGCAGTGAGCTGGGTTCAATCAACACTACAGGTAGTAGGTATATGCAGTGAGCTGGGTTCACTCAACACAACAGGTAGTAGGTATATGCAGTGAGCTGGGTTCACTCAACACTACAGGTAGTAGGTATATGCAGTGAGCTGGGTTCACTCAACACAACAGGTAGTAGGTATATGAAGTGAGCTGTGTTCACTCAACACAACAGGTAGTAGGTATATGCAGTGAGCTGGGTTCACTCAACACTACAGGTAGTTATGTGCAGTGATGAGGTGGGTTAAGTAAACACAACAGGTAGTAGTAGGATGCAGTGAGCTGGGTTCACTCAACACAAAGCTAGGTATATGCAGTGATGAGGTGGGTTAAGTAAACACAACAGGTAGTAGGTATATGCAGTGAGCTGGGTTCACTCAACACAACAGGTAGTTATGTGCAGTGATGAGGTGGGTTAAGTAAACACAACAGGTAGTAGGTATATGCAGTGAGCTGGGTTCACTCAACACAACAGGTAGTAGGTATATGCAGTGAGCTGGGTTCACTCAACACTACAGGTAGTAGGTATATGCAGTGAGCTGGGTTCACTCAACACAACAGGTAGTAGGTATATGCAGTGAGCTGGGTTCACTCAACACAACAGGTAGTAGGTATATGCAGTGAGCTGGGTTCACTCAACACTACAGGTAGTTATGTGCAGTGATGAGGTGGGTTAAGTAAACACAACAGGTAGTAGTAGGATGCAGTGAGCTGGGCTCACTCAACACAAAGCTAGGTATATGCAGTGATGAGGTGGGTTAAGTAAACACAACAGGTAGTAGGTATATACAGTGAGCTGGGTTCACTCAACACAACAGGTAGTAGGTATATGCAGTGAGCTGGGTTCACTCAAC
Source organism: Hyperolius riggenbachi (assembly GCF_040937935.1). NCBI lineage: Eukaryota > Metazoa > Chordata > Amphibia > Anura > Hyperoliidae > Hyperolius > Hyperolius riggenbachi. Next base: position 345,863,914 of record NC_090649.1, on the reverse strand, counting down.
ACAACAGGTAGTTATGTGCAGTGATGAGGTGGGTTAAGTAAACACAACAGGTAGTAGTAGGATGCAGTGATCTGGGTTCACTCAACACAAAGCTAGGTATATGCAGTGATAAGGTGGGTTAAGTAAACACAACAGGTAGTAGGTGTATGCAGTGAGCTGGGTTTACTCAACACAACAGGTAGTTATGTGCAGTGATGAGGTGGGTTAAGTAAACACAACAGGTAGTAGGTATAGGCAGTGAGCTGGGTTCACTCAACACAACAGGTAGTTGGTATATGCAGTGAGCTGGGTTTACTCAACACTACAGGTAGTTATGTGCAGTGATGAGGTGGGTTAAGTAAACACAACAGGTAGTAGGTATATGCAGTGAGCTGGGTTCACTCAACACAACAGGTAGTAGGTATATGCAGTGAGCTGGGTTCACTCAACACAACAGGTAGTAGGTATATGCAGTGAGCTGGGTTCACTCAACACTACAGGTAGTAGGTATATGCAGTGATCTGGGTTCACTCAGCACAACAGGTAGTAGGTATATGCAGGGAGCTGGGTTCACTCAACACTACAGGTAGTTATGTGCAGTGATGAGGTGGGTTAAGTAAACACAACAGGTAGTAGGTATATGCAGTGAGCTGGGTTCACTCAACACAAAGCTAGGTATATGCAGTGATGAGGTGGGTTAAGTAAACACAACAGGTAGTAGGTATATGCAGTGAGCTGGGTTCACTCAGCACAACAGGTAGTAGGTATATGCAGTGAGCTGGGTTCACTCAACACAACAGGTAGTTATGTGCACTGATGAGGTGGGTTAAGTAAACACAACAGGTAGTAGTAGGATGTAGTGAGCTGGGTTCACTCAACACAAAGCTAGGTATATGCAGTGATGAGGTGGGTTAAGTAAGCACAACAGGTAGTAGGTATATGCAGTGAGCTGGGTTCACTCAACACAACAGGTAGTAGGTATATGCAGTGAGCTGGGTTCACTCAACACAACAGGTAGTAGGTATATGCAGTGAGCTGGGTTCACTCAACACAACAGGTAGTAGGTATATGCAGTGAGCTGGGTTCACTCAACACAACAGGTAGTTATGTGCAGTGATGAGGTGGGTTAAGTAAACACAACAGGTAGTAGTAGGATGCAGTGAGCTGGGTTCACTCAACACAAAGCTCGGTATATGCAGTGATAAGGTGGGTTAAGTAAACACAACAGGTAGTAGGTATATGCAGTGAGCTGGGTTCACTCAACACAGCAGGTAGTAGGTATATGCAGTGAGCTGGGTTCACTCAACACTACAGGGAGTAGGTATATGCAGTGAGCTGGGTTCACTCAACACAACAGGTATTAGGTATATGCAGTGAGCTGGGTTCACTCAACACAACAGGTAGTAGGTGTATGCAGTGAGCTGGGTTCACTCAACACTACAGGTAGTTATGTGCAGTGATGAGGTGGGTTAAGTAAACACAACAGGTAGTAGTAGGATGCAGTGAGCTGGGTTCACTCAACACAAAGCTAGGTATATACAGTGATGAGGTGGGTTAAGTAAACACAACACGTAGTAGGTATATGCAGTGAGCTGGGTTCACTCAACACAACAGGTAGTAGGTATATGCAGTGAGCTGGGTTCACTCAACACTACAGGTAGTAGGTATATGCAGTGAGCTGGGTTCACTCAACACAACAGGTAGTAGGTATATGCAGTGAGCTGGGTTCACTCAACACAACAGGTAGTAGGTATATGCAGTGAGCTGGGTTCACTCAACACTACAGGTAGTTATGTGCAGTGATGAGGTGGGTTAAGTAAACACAACAGGTAGTAGTAGGATGCAGTGAGCTGGGTTCACTCAACACAAAGCTAGGTATATACAGTGATGAGGTGGGTTAAGTAAACACAACAGGTAGTAGGTATATGCAGTGAGCTGGGTTCACTCAACACAACAGGTAGTAGGTATATGCAGTGAGCTGGGTTCACTCAACACAACAGGTAGTAGGTATATGCAGTGAGCTGGGTTCACTCAACACAACAGGTAGTAGGTATATGCAGTGAGCTGGGTTCACTCAACACAACAGGTAGTAGGTATATGCAGTGAGCTGGGTTCACTCAACACAACAGGTAGTTATGTGCAGTGATGAGGTGGATTAAGTAAACACAACAGGTAGTAGGTGTATGCAGTGAGCTGGGTTCACTCAACACAACAAGTAGTAGGTGTATGCAGTGAGCTGGGTTTACTCAACACAACAGGTAGTTATGTGCAGTGATGAGGTGGGTTAAGTAAACACAACAGGTAGTAGGTATAGGCAGTGAGCTGGGTTCACTCAACACAACAGGTAGTTGGTATATGCAGTGAGCTGGGTTTACTCAACACTACAGGTAGTTATGTGCAGTGATGAGGTGGGTTAAGTAAACACAACAGGTAGTAGGTATATGCAGTGAGCTGGGTTCACTCAACACAAAGCTAGGTATATGCAGTGATGAGGTGGGTTAAGTAAACACAACAGGTAGTAGGTATATGCAGTGAGCTGGGTTCACTCAGCACAACAGGTAGTAGGTATATGCAGTGAGCTGGGTTCACTCAACACAACAGGTAGTTATGTGCAGTGATGAGGTGGATTAAGTAAACACAACAGGTAGTAGGTATATGCAGTGAGCTGGGTTCACTCAACACTACAGGTAGTTATGTGCAGTGATGAGGTGGGTTAAGTAAACACAACAGGTAGTAGTAGGATGCAGTGAGCTGGGTTCACTCAACACAAAGCTAGGTATATACAGTGATGAGGTGGGTTAAGTAAACACAACAGGTAGTAGGTATATGCAGTGAGCTGGGTTCACTCAACACAACAGGTAGTAGGTATATGCAGTGAGCTGGGTTCACTCAACACAACAGGTAGTAGGTATATGCAGTGAGCTGGGTTCACTCAACACAACAGGTAGTTATGTGCAGTGATGAGGTGGATTAAGTAAACACAACAGGTAGTAGGTGTATGCAGTGAGCTGGGTTCACTCAACACAACAGGTAGTAGGTATATGCAGTGAGCTGGGTTCACTCAACACAACAGGTAGTTATGTGCAGTGATGAGGTGGATTAAGTAAACACAACAGGTAGTAGGTATATGCAGTGAGCTGGGTTCACTCAACACAACAGGTAGTAGGTATATGCAGTGAGCTGGGTTCACTCAACACTACAGGTAGTAGGTATATGCAGTGAGCTGGGTTCACTCAACACAACAGGTAGTAGGTATATGCAGTGAGCTGGGTTCACTCAACACAACAGGTAGTAGGTATATGCAGTGAGCTGGGTTCACTCAACACTACAGGTAGTTATGTGCAGTGATGAGGTGGGTTAAGTAAACACAACAGGTAGTAGTAGGATGCAGTGAGCTGGGTTCACTCAACACAAAGCTAGGTATATACAGTGATGAGGTGGGTTAAGTAAACACAACAGGTAGTAGGTATATGCAGTGAGCTGGGTTCACTCAACACAACAGGTAGTAGGTATATGCAGTGAGCTGGGTTCACTCAACACAACAGGTAGTAGGTATATGCAGTGAGCTGGGTTCACTCAACACAACAGGTAGTAGGTATATGCAGTGAGCTGGGTTCACTCAACACAACAGGTAGTAGGTATATGCAGTGAGCTGGGTTCACTCAACACAACAGGTAGTTATGTGCAGTGATGAGGTGGATTAAGTAAACACAACAGGTAGTAGGTGTATGCAGTGAGCTGGGTTCACTCAACACAACAGGTAGTAGGTGTATGCAGTGAGCTGGGTTTACTCAACACAACAGGTAGTTATGTGCAGTGATGAGATGGGTTAAGTAAACACAACAGGTAGTAGGTATAGGCAGTGAGCTGGGTTCACTCAACACAACAGGTAGTTGGTATATGCAGTGAGCTGGGTTTACTCAACACTACAGGTAGTTATGTGCAGTGATGAGGTGGGTTAAGTAAACACAACAGGTAGTAGGTATATGCAGTGAGCTGGGTTCACTCAACACAACAGGTAGTAGGTATATGCAGTGAGCTGGGTTCACTCAACACAACAGGTAGTAGGTATATGCAGTGAGCTGGGTTCACTCAACACTACAGGTAGTAGGTATATGCAGTGATCTGGGTTCACTCAGCACAACAGGTAGTAGGTATATGCAGGGAGCTGGGTTCACTCAACACTACAGGTAGTTATGTGCAGTGATGAGGTGGGTTAAGTAAACACAACAGGTAGTAGGTATATGCAGTGAGCTGGGTTCACTCAACACAAAGCTAGGTATATGCAGTGATGAGGTGGGTTAAGTAAACACAACAGGTAGTAGGTATATGCAGTGAGCTGGGTTCACTCAGCACAACAGGTAGTAGGTATATGCAGTGAGCTGGGTTCACTCAACACAACAGGTAGTTATGTGCACTGATGAGGTGGGTTAAGTAAACACAACAGGTAGTAGTAGGATGCAGTGAGCTGGGTTCACTCAACACAAAGCTAGGTATATGCAGTGATGAGGTGGGTTAAGTAAACACAACAGGTAGTAGGTATATGCAGTGAGCTGGGTTCACTCAACACAACAGGTAGTAGGTATATGCAGTGAGCTGGGTTCACTCAACACAACAGGTAGTAGGTATATGCAGTGAGCTGGGTTCACTCAACACAACAGGTAGTAGGTATATGCAGTGAGCTGGGTTCACTCAACACAACAGGTAGTTATGTGCAGTGATGAGGTGGGTTAAGTAAACACAACAGGTAGTAGTAGGATGCAGTGAGCTGGGTTCACTCAACACAAAGCTTGGTATATGCAGTGATAAGGTGGGTTAAGTAAACACAACAGGTAGTAGGTATATGCAGTGAGCTGGGTTCACTCAACACAGCAGGTAGTAGGTATATGCAGTGAGCTGGGTTCACTCAACACTACAGGTAGTAGGTATATGCAGTGAGCTGGGTTCACTCAACACAACAGGTATTAGGTATATGCAGTGAGCTGGGTTCACTCAACACAACAGGTAGTAGGTGTATGCAGTGAGCTGGGTTCACTCAACACTACAGGTAGTTATGTGCAGTGATGAGGTGGGTTAAGTAAACACAACAGGTAGTAGTAGGATGCAGTGAGCTGGGTTCACTCAACACAAAGCTAGGTATATACAGTGATGAGGTGGGTTAAGTAAACACAACAGGTAGTAGGTATATGCAGTGAGCTGGGTTCACTCAACACAACAGGTAGTAGGTATATGCAGTGAGCTGGGTTCACTCAACACTACAGGTAGTAGGTATATGCAGTGAGCTGGGTTCACTCAACACAACAGGTAGTAGGTATATGCAGTGAGCTGGGTTCACTCAACACAACAGGTAGTAGGTGTATGCAGTGAGCTGGGTTCACTCAACACTACAGGTAGTTATGTGCAGTGATGAGGTGGGTTAAGTAAACACAACAGGTAGTAGTAGGATGCAGTGAGCTGGGTTCACTCAACACAAAGCTAGGTATATACAGTGATGAGGTGGGTTAAGTAAACACAACAGGTAGTAGGTATATGCAGTGAGCTGGGTTCACTCAACACAACAGGTAGTAGGTATATGCAGTGAGCTGGGTTCACTCAACACTACAGGTAGTAGGTATATGCAGTGAGCTGGGTTCACTCAACACAACAGGTAGTAGGTATATGCAGTGAGCTGGGTTCACTCAACACAACAGGTAGTAGGTATATGCAGTGAGCTGGGTTCACTCAACACTACAGGTAGTTATGTGCAGTGATGAGGTGGGTTAAGTAAACACAACAGGTAGTAGTAGGATGCAGTGAGCTGGGTTCACTCAACACAAAGCTAGGTATATACAGTGATGAGGTGGGTTAAGTAAACACAACAGGTAGTAGGTATATGCAGTGAGCTGGGTTCACTCAACACAACAGGTAGTAGGTATATGCAGTGAGCTGGGTTCACTCAACACAACAGGTAGTAGGTATATGCAGTGAGCTGGGTTCACTCAACACAACAGGTAGTAGGTATATGCAGTGAGCTGGGTTCACTCAACACAACAGGTAGTAGGTATATGCAGTGAGCTGGGTTCACTCAACACAACAGGTAGTTATGTGCAGTGATGAGGTGGATTAAGTAAACACAACAGGTAGTAGGTGTATGCAGTGAGCTGGGTTCACTCAACACAACAGGTAGTAGGTGTATGCAGTGAGCTGGGTTTACTCAACACAACAGGTAGTTATGTGCAGTGATGAGGTGGGTTAAGTAAACACAACAGGTAGTAGGTATATGCAGTGAGCTGGGTTCACTCAACACAGCAGGTAGTAGGTATATGCAGTGAGCTGGGTTCACTCAACACTACAGGTAGTAGGTATATGCAGTGAGCTGGGTTCACTCAACACAACAGGTATTAGGTATATGCAGTGAGCTGGGTTCACTCAACACAACAGGTAGTAGGTGTATGCAGTGAGCTGGGTTCACTCAACACTACAGGTAGTTATGTGCAGTGATGAGGTGGGTTAAGTAAACACAACAGGTAGTAGTAGGATGCAGTGAGCTGGGTTCACTCAACACAAAGCTAGGTATATACAGTGATGAGGTGGGTTAAGTAAACACAACAGGTAGTAGGTATATGCAGTGAGCTGGGTTCACTCAACACAACAGGTAGTAGGTATATGCAGTGAGCTGGGTTCACTCAACACTACAGGTAGTAGGTATATGCAGTGAGCTGGGTTCACTCAACACAACAGGTAGTAGGTATATGCAGTGAGCTGGGTTCACTCAACACAACAGGTAGTAGGTATATGCAGTGAGCTGGGTTCACTCAACACTACAGGTAGTTATGTGCAGTGATGAGGTGGGTTAAGTAAACACAACAGGTAGTAGTAGGATGCAGTGAGCTGGGTTCACTCAACACAAAGCTAGGTATATACAGTGATGAGGTGGGTTAAGTAAACACAACAGGTAGTAGGTATATGCAGTGAGCTGGGTTCACTCAACACAACAGGTAGTAGGTATATGCAGTGAGCTGGGTTCACTCAACACAACAGGTAGTAGGTATATGCAGTGAGCTGGGTTCACTCAACACAACAGGTAGTAGGTATATGCAGTGAGCTGGGTTTACTCAACACTACAGGTAGTAGGTATATGCAGTGAGCTGGGTTCACTCAACACAACAGGTAGTTATGTGCAGTGATGAGGTGGATTAAGTAAACACAACAGGTAGTAGGTGTATGCAGTGAGCTGGGTTCACTCAACACAACAGGTAGTAGGTGTATGCAGTGAGCTGGGTTTACTCAACACAACAGGTAGTTATGTGCAGTGATGAGGTGGGTTAAGTAAACACAACAGGTAGTAGGTATAGGCAGTGAGCTGGGTTCACTCAACACAACAGGTAGTTGGTATATGCAGTGAGCTGGGTTTACTCAACACTACAGGTAGTTATGTGCAGTGATGAGGTGGGTTAAGTAAACACAACAGGTAGTAGGTATATGCAGTGAGCTGGGTTCACTCAACACAACAGGTAGTAGGTATATGCAGTGAGCTGGGTTCACTCAACACAACAGGTAGTAGGTATATGCAGTGAGCTGGGTTCACTCAACACTACAGGTAGTAGGTATATGCAGTGATCTGGGTTCACTCAGCACAACAGGTAGTAGGTATATGCAGGGAGCTGGGTTCACTCAACACAACAGGTAGTTATGTGCACTGATGAGGTGGGTTAAGTAAACACAACAGGTAGTAGTAGGATGCAGTGAGCTGGGTTCACTCAACACAAAGCTAGGTATATGCAGTGATTAGGTGGGTTAAGTAAACACAACAGGTAGTAGGTATATGCAGTGAGCTGGGTTCACTCAGCACAACAGGTAGTAGGTATATGCAGTGAGCTGGGTTCACTCAACACAACAGGTAGTTATGTGCACTGATGAGGTGGGTTAAGTAAACACAACAGGTAGTAGTAGGATGCAGTGAGCTGGGTTCACTCAACACAAAGCTAGGTATATGCAGTGATGAGGTGGGTTAAGTAAACACAACAGGTAGTAGGTATATGCAGTGAGCTGGGTTCACTCAACACAACAGGTAGTAGGTATATCCAGTGTGCTGGGTTCACTCAACACAACAGTTAGTAGGTATATGCAGTGAGCTGGGTTCACTCAACACAACAGGTAGTAGGTATATGCAGTGAGCTGGGTTCACTCAACACTACAGGTAGTAGGTATATGCAGTGATCTGGGTTCACTCAGCACAACAGGTAGTAGGTATATGCAGGGAGCTGGGTTCACTCAACACAACAGGTAGTTATGTGCAGTGATGAGGTGGGTTAAGTAAACACAACAGGTAGTAGGTATATGCAGTGAGCTGGGTTCACTCAATACAAAGCTAGGTATATGCAGTGATTAGGTGGGTTAAGTAAACACAACAGGTAGTAGGTATATGCAGTGAGCTGGGTTCACTCAGCACAACAGGTAGTAGGTATATGCAGTGAGCTGGGTTCACTCAACACAACAGGTAGTTATGTGCACTGATGAGGTGGGTTAAGTAAACACAACAGGTAGTAGTAGGATGCAGTGAGCTGGGTTCACTCAACACAAAGCTAGGTATATGCAGTGATGAGGTGGGTTAAGTAAACACAACAGGTAGTAGGTATATGCAGTGAGCTGGGTTCACTCAACACAACAGGTAGTAGGTATATCCAGTGTGCTGGGTTCACTCAACACAACAGTTAGTAGGTATATGCAGTGAGCTGGGTTCACTCAACACAACAGGTAGTAGGTATATGCAGTGAGCTGGGTTCACTCAACACAACAGGTAGTTATGTGCAGTGATGAGGTGGGTTAAGTAAACACAACAGGTAGTAGTAGGATGCAGTGAGCTGGGTTCACTCAACACAAAGCTCGGTATATGCAGTGATAAGTTGGGTTAAGTAAACACAACAGGTAGTAGGTATATGCAGTGAGCTGGGTTCACTCAACACAGCAGGTAGTAGGTATATGCAGTGAGCTGGGTTCACTCAACACTACAGGTAGTAGGTATATGCAGTGAGCTGGGTTCACTCAACACTACAGGTAGTTATGTGCAGTGATGAGGTGGGTTAAGTAAACACAACAGGTAGTAGTAGGATGCAGTGAGCTGGGTTCACTCAACACAAAGCTAGGTATATACAGTGATGAGGTGGGTTAAGTAAACACAACACGTAGTAGGTATATGCAGTGAGCTGGGTTCACTCAACACAACAGGTAGTAGGTATATGCAGTGAGCTGGGTTCACTCAACACTACAGGTAGTAGGTATATGCAGTGAGCTGGGTTCACTCAACACAACAGGTAGTAGGTATATGCAGTGAGCTGGGTTCACTCAACACAACAGGTAGTAGGTATATGCAGTGAGCTGGGTTCACTCAACACTACAGGTAGTTATGTGCAGTGATGAGGTGGGTTAAGTAAACACAACAGGTAGTAGTAGGATGCAGTGAGCTGGGTTCACTCAACACAAAGCTAGGTATATACAGTGATGAGGTGGGTTAAGTAAACACAACAGGTAGTAGGTATATGCAGTGAGCTGGGTTCACTCAACACAACAGGTAGTAGGTATATGCAGTGAGCTGGGTTCACTCAACACAACAGGTAGTAGGTATATGCAGTGAGCTGGGTTCACTCAACACAACAGGTAGTAGGTATATGCAGTGAGCTGGGTTCACTCAACACAACAGGTAGTAGGTATATGCAGTGAGCTGGGTTCACTCAACACAACAGGTAGTTATGTGCAGTGATGAGGTGGATTAAGTAAACACAACAGGTAGTAGGTGTATGCAGTGAGCTGGGTTCACTCAACACAACAGGTAGTAGGTGTATGCAGTGAGCTGGGTTTACTCAACACAACAGGTAGTTATGTGCAGTGATGAGGTGGGTTAAGTAAACACAACAGGTAGTAGGTATAGGCAGTGATCTGGGTTCACTCAACACAACAGGTAGTAGGTATATGCAGTGAGCTGGGTTCACTCAACACTACAGATAGTAGGTATATGCAGTGAGCTGGGTTCACTCAGCACAACAGGTAGTAGGTATATGCAGGGAGCTGGGTTCACTCAACACTACAGGTAGTTATGTGCAGTGATGAGGTGGGTTAAGTAAACACAACAGGTGGTAGTAGGATGCAGTGAGCTGGGTTCACTTAACACAAAGCTAGGTATATGCAGTGATGAGGTGGGTTAAGTAAACACAACAGGTAGTAGGTATATGCAGTGAGCTGGGTTCACTCAACACAGCAGGTAGTAGGTATATGCAGTGAGCTGGGTTCACTCAACACTACAGGTAGTAGGTATATGCAGTGAGCTGGGTTCACTCAACACTACAGGTAGTTATGTGCAGTGATGAGGTGGGTTAAGTAAACACAACAGGTAGTAGGTATATGCAGTGAGCTGGGTTCACTCAACACAAAGCTAGGTATATGCAGTGATGAGGTGGATTAAGTAAACACAACAGGTACTGGGTATATGCAGTACTGGGTAGTACAATGTGCAGCTCCCTGTCACACACACAGGCAGTCAGTCACTGAATGTGCTGGGCTGCTGGCAGTGGCTCACACACACTATCAATTAGCAAGGCTGTGCATGCAACAAAAGTGTCAGTTTGACACACAGTAAAAAAAAAAAAGTACAGGATGAGCTTTGACAAGAGCTAGGGTGCTATAAAAGCAATAACAATCAGCCAGGAGCAAACTAAGCAGCCAAGAACCTAACTAATCTGTCTCTAGAAGAACAAGTCTGCAGCAACTGTCCCTTTCCTCTCACTAGCAGGCACACAAGTGAGTGTAATGGCCGCCAGACCCTGCCTTATATAAGGGGGGTGGGGGGGGTGGGGCTCCAGGGCTTACTGTAGCCTGAATGGCTACAATGTGCCTGCTGACTGTGATGCAGAGGGTCAAAGTTGACCCTCATAGTGCATTATGGGGCGAATCGAACTTCCGGAAAAGTTCGCGAACCCCCAATGTTCGCCTGGAACCGTTCGCCGGTGAACCGTTCGCTACATCTCTAGAACAGACCCCACCAACAAAGAGCTCTGTCTGTAGGGGGGGGGGAAAGGAGGGGGAAACACTCCTGTGCTGTGTTGTGTGGCCCTGCCGCTTTGCCTTAAAGCTGCAGTGGCCAGTTAAGTAAAAAAATAGCCTGGTCACTAGAGGTGTACCGAACGGTTCGCCGGCGAACGGTTCCAGGCGAACATTGGGGGTTCGCGTTCGCCTGCGACAGGCGAACTTTTCCGGAACTTCGATTCGCCCCATAATGCACTATGAGGGTCAACTTTGACCCTCTGCATCACAGTCAGCAGGCACATTGTAGCCATTCAGGCTACAGTAAGCCCTGGAGCCCCACCCCCCCTTATATAAGGCAGCCTCCGGCGGCCATTACAGTCACTCGTGTGCCTGCTAGAGAGAGGAAAGGGACAGCTGCTGCAGACTTTTTCTCTTAGGGACAGATTAGTTAGGTTCTAGGCTGCTTTGCTTGTTCCTGACTGATTAATATTGCTTTTAAAGCACCCAGCAACAGCTCTTTTCAGAGCTCAACCTGTACATTTTTTTTTCTGACACTTTTGTTGCATGCACAGCCTTGCTAATTGATAGTGTGTGTGCCACTGCCAGCAGCCCAGCACATTCAGTGACTGACTGCCTGTGTGTGTGACAGGGAGCTGCACATTGTACTACCCAGTACTGCATATACCCCAGTACCTGTTGTGTTTACTTAACCCACCTCATCACTGCACATAACTACCTGTTGTGTTGAGTAAACCCAGCTCACTGCATACACCTACTACCTGTTGTGTTGAGTGAACCCAGCTCACTGCATACACCTACTACCTGTTGTGTTTACTTAATCCACCTCATCACTGCACATAACTACCTGTTGTGTTGAGTGAACCCAGCTCACTGCATATACCTACTACCTGTTGTGTTGAGTGAACCCAGCTCACTGCATATACCTACTACCTGTTGTGTTGAGTGAACCCAGCTCACTGCATATACCTACTACCTGTTGTGTTGAGTGAACCCAGCTCACTGCATATACCTACTACCTGTTGTGTTGAGTGAACCCAGCTCACTGCATATACCTACTACCTGTTGTGTTTACTTAACCCACCTCATCACTGTATATACCTAGCTTTGTGTTGAGTGAACCCAGCTCACTGCATCCTACTACTACCTGTTGTGTTTACTTAACCCACCTCATCACTGCATATACCTAGCTTTGTGTTGAGTGAACCCAGCTCACTGCATCTAACTACCCAGTACCTGTTGTGTTTACTTAACCCACCTCATCACTGCATATACCTAGCGTTGTGTTAAGTGAACCCAGCTCACTGCATCTAAGTCTAACTACCTGTTGTGTTGAGTGAGAACCCACCTCACTGCATCTTAAGTACCTTTACTGTATACTGTTCAGTGAACCCAGCTCACTGCATCTAACTACCCAGTACCTGTTGTGTTTACTTAACCCACATCATCACTGCATATACCTAGCGTGGTGTTGAGTGAACCCAGCTCACTGCATCTAACTACCTGTTGTGTTGAGTGTGAACCCACCTGGCCACCTCACTGCATCTAACTACCTGTTGTGTTGAGTGAGAACCCACCTCACTGCATCTTAAGTACCTTTACTGTTGAGTGAACCCAGCTCACTGCATCTAACTACCCAGTACCTGTTGTGTTTACTTAACCCACCTCATCACTGCATATACCTAGCGTTGTGTTGAGTGAACCCAGCTCACTGCATCTAAGTCTAACTACCTGTTGTGTTGAGTGAGAACCCACCTCACTGCATCTTAAGTACCTTTACTGTTGAGTGAACCCAGCTCACTGCATCTAACTACCTGTTGTGTTGAGTGTGAACCCACCTGGCCACCTCACTGCATCTAACTACCTGTTGTGTTGAGTGAGAACCCACCTCACTGCATCTTAAATACCTTTACTGTTGAGTGAACCCAGCTCACTGCATCTAACTACCCAGTACCTGTTGTGTTTACTTAACCCACCTCATCACTGCATATACCTAGCCTTGTGTTGAGTGAACCCAGCTCACTGCATCTAATTACCTGTTGTGTTGAGTGTGAACCTACCTGGCCACCTCACTGCATCTAACTACCTGTTGTGTTGAGTGAGAACCCACCTCACTGCATCTTAAGTACCTTTACTGTTGAGTGAACCCAGCTCACTGCATCTAACTACCTGTTGTGTTGAGTGAGAACCCACCTCACTGCATATAGCTAGCATACCCCCGAGATGGACAAAATGGACAAACCAGGTAGAGGAAGAGGTAGAGGCAGACCCAGAGGAAGGCCACCAGGCACCGGCAGGTCTGTGGCTGTGCGAGGTGGTGTTGCTGTGATTTCATGCGGACCTGCCCCAAAATACAGTGCTCAGAAGAAGGCACGTGCCATCACTTCCCAAAATCGTGAGGAGGTGATTGAGTATTTAACACAGAACACCTCATCTCCCGCAGCCACCAGCGCTACAACAAGCACCACATCCGCTGCATTTGACACTTCGCAGGAGTTATTTGGTGGTGGTGGTGGTGAAATCACTGATTCCCAGCCACTACTGCAACAACAACAAGAAGGCGCAGGTACACCACCTCATACGTCTGAGTTAGGTGGCGATAGTATGGACGTAACGTGTGTGGATGGGGATGATGGTGGACCACCTGAAGTTGGTGCACTTGAGGAGGTGTCTGAGGAAAGCGCAGCTGGCCAGGAGGATTATGATGACGATTATACGGATACCACATATGTTCCCAGTAGAGGAGATGACCAGGGGGACAGTTCAGAGGAGGAGTCAGAGAGGAGTAGGAGGAGACGACTCCATGATAGAAGCAGAGGGAGCTCGTCCTCAGAAACAGCTGGGGGCAGTGTCCGGTGCCATGTATCGCCAGCTATGGCCAGGGAGCACACATGCCCTTCAACGTCAGCTGCTGCTGATGCCACCGTAGCGCCATCACCCCAGGGGGCCTCAGCGGTTTGGAAATTTTTTCACGTGTGTGTCTCAGATCGGAGCAAAGCCATCTGTTGTCTCTGCCAGCAAAAATTGAGCCGTGGAAAGGCCAACTGTCACGTAGAGACAAGTGCTTTACGAAGGCACCTGGAGAGAAGGCACAAACAGCTATGGCAAGAACACCTGAGGAAAAGAAGCACCCCTCAAAAGACAAGCAGCGGAGAACAACCGTGGCAGCCGTCACAGGGGGCTTCTGCTGCTCCACGTTCCCATGGTATTGTTCGTGGCTGGGGGGGAGGAAGAATGGATACACTTTTAAACAATTTAAAAATACAACCATCTAAACTTTCAAACAATTTAAAAATACAACCATCTATCATTTTCAAAAAATTAAAAAAAAAGGACAAAAAAACTTGCCCTCCGTAAAACATTCTTGGCAAATGCTTTCGACTTGGTTTGTCTTCCGCTGGCTCAAGGGTCCATCTGACCACAGATGCCTGGTCTGCAAAGCACGGTCAGGGCAGCTACAGCATGGGTCTCAGCAGGCTCCCACTTCGGGCCGCAATCCAACCTTCATTCCCCGCGGTGACAATGGCAGACTTGCCCTCCATAACGGATTCCCGTTAAAGGATTTAAAGTTAATTCATTTCAAATACACAGCAGGGCCTCGAAAGTCCGCCTCCTGTATTGTTATTTTTGATCACTACCTCGGGGCGGGCGTGCATGCCTACCTGCTGCCCTCCTTGGATGTGTAGTGGTAGCCGTTTCTCAGGCTCCACACCGGATTCCATCCCTCATTTCCCCGCCATTACCCGGGGTCACAAATGACAGACTTGCCCGCCTCCATATGATTCTCATGAAAGGAATGTGGTGTCATCTTTGCCCGCCATAACTGGTTCTCGTTAAAGGATTTAAAGTACATTCATTTCAAATACACAGCAGGGCCTCGAAAGTCCGCCTCCTGTATTGTTATTTTTGGTCACTACCTCGGGGCGGGCGTGCATGCCTACCTGCTGCCCTCCTTGGATGTGTGGTGGTAGCCGTTTCTCAGGCTCCACACCGGATTCCATCCCTCATTCCCCGGCCATTACCCGGGGTCACAAATGACAGACTTGCCCGCCTCCATATGATTCTCGTGAAAGGAATGTGGTGTCATCTTTGCCCGCCATAACTGGTTCTCATTAAAGAATTTAAAGTACATTCATTTCAAATACACAGCAGGGCCTCGAAAGTCCTCCTCCTGTATTGTTATTTTTGGTCACTACCTCGGGGCGGGCGGGCGTGCATGCCTGCCCGCTGCCCTCCTTGGATGTGTAGTGGTAGCCGTTGCTCAGGCTCCACACCGGATTCAAACCTCTCATTCCCCGGCCATTACCCGGGGTCACAATGGCAGACTTGCCCGCCTCCACAGGATTCTCATTGTAGCGGTACTGAACAAGTACACAGCAAGTAGAAAATGTAAATTAAAAACAAAACGTAAGCTTTTTAACAATGCCATGGAAAGTTGAGAAGGAAGTCACACATTACCTGACATCACTGAGTGAGGAAGAGCAATCACGCCATGTTGCGCAGTAGTCCAGCATGGCCGTCACTACACAAACAGCTGTTTGCGGTGCGTTACACAGTGAGTTTGGTGTGTCAGTGTGAAGCAGTACTCTAATTACACTCCCTGTTTGATGTATACACATGCAAGATGTTTGAAAGCACGTTAGGCCTGCAATTTAGCATTCAATGTGATTTCTGCCCTTTAAAACGCTGCTTTGCGTCACATCCAGATTTTTCACCGGGACTTTTGGCATGTATCCCACTCCGCCATGCCCCCCTCCAGGTGTTAAACCCCTTGAAACATCTTTTCCATCACTTTTGTGGCCAGCATAATTTTTTCTATTTTTCAAAGTTCGCCTCCCCATTGAAGTCTATTGCGGTTCGCGAATTTTTCCGCGAACCGAACCTTCTGCGGAAGTTCGCGAACCCGGTTCGCGAACCGAAAATCGGAGGTTCGCGACATCTCTACTGTTCACTAGGTTGGTTTAACACCATGGTCCTCAAGAGGTTAATAATAACAATAATATTGTGCTAAACATGGCACGTGAGGAATGTTGCAATCATTAAAGGAGTCATCAGCCAAAGTAAAGTAAAATGAGTGGTACTTACCGGGGACTTCCTCCAGCTCTGTCAATCACCACCACGTGGGGCGGAGCGGACTGCGCAAGCGCAGAACTACTGCGCCTGTGCAGTCCGCTCCGGCCCATGTCGCAGTGATTGACAGCGTCGCTCACGCAGGCGCAGTACAGAGTGACCTGGAGGTCGCCCTGACATCATCGCCGGGGACTGGGACGGACCTGCGGCGAATGGCTGTGGGGAGAGCTGCGGCGAGGGACATCCTGGGAGCTTGGAGCTGGAGGAAGCCCCCGGTAAGTACCACTCATTTTACTTTACTTTGGCTGATGACTTCTGTAAGGGCAGCCAGCAAAGCTGCAGTATTGTCACAGACAACATGGCCAACCAGGAGTCTTCTAGGGGTCAGCCATTTTTGGACCTGTTCCTGGAGGAGGGCCAGAAGATTAGATGCTGTGAGCCTTTACTCCCCTATGCTCACCAGCTTGAGCACCGCTTGACACCATTAGTGACACATTCTGGTGTAGCAATGGGGCTGCTTACTAGGTGGCTTGGCAGTAGAGTCACGAGCAGAGGGGAGAGCAGACCTGTTCCCCTTGACCCCATGGGGTGGCACAACCAGCTCACTAGGTGCACCAGGACTGGAACTCTCCTGCTCACTATGGAGGGTGACCCAGTGAGCTGTAAATGAGGCGTCTAGTTAAAAATGGTGCCAGCAAAAAAATGGCGCCCCCTTCTGCCCGATATATGTTTAAAACGATATTTATCGTTTTAAAGGTTAAAATAGTGCAGACCTTTTGAACGAAATTTATCGTTTTAAAACTTTTTTTTTTTTTGTCCTGCCTGAACGATATTTATCGTTTTAACCCTTGCTTTGCTGCCGTTTGGAAAATATCTGCCTGCCGGCTTTAATGTTTAATAGCAAAGCCCCCTTAAAAGCTAAAAACACCAAATTTGCAGGGAATGTTAAGAAGAAAATTGTGAACAAGAGGAAAACATTTTTTTTCAAAAAGACCTTATAGTTTTTGAGAAAATCGATTTTGAATATTCTTCTTCTGACCGAGGAAAAATTAAACGCCCGCCGACTTTAGCGGTTAATAGCAAAGCCCCTTTAAATGCCAGAAACACCAAATGTGTAAGGAATGTTAAGAAGAATAGTGGGAACACGAAGACAAAAAAATTGTTCAAAAAGACCTTATAGTTTTTGAGAAAATCGATTTTAAATCTTCAAAGAGGAAATGTATCTATTTAAATCGCGTACTGACATTTCCGTGGAAACTTTTTCCGCCGACTTTAGCAGTTAATAGCAAAGTCCCCTTAAATCCTAGCAACACCAAATTTGCAGGATATGTTAAAAAGATACTGGGAAACAATATTTAAAAAAAAAAATGAAAAATTGTATTTATTTATTTTTTTAAATTAAAATTTGTGGGTTATGTTCAGAGTGTGGGAAATGTTTTGACAAAAATGACGTGGGGTCCCCCCTCCCGAGCCTCTGTAACCCCTTGTCCCCCATGCAGGCTGGGATAGCCAGAATGCGGAGCCCCGGCCGACTGGGGCTTCGCACCCTGAGCTATACCAGCCCGCATGGTCCATGGTGTGGGGGGGCTCTGGGGGGGAGGGGCAGCCAAGCCTCCCCCTCCCCCCCGGAGCCCCTTGTCCAATCCATGGACAAGGGGCTCTTCCTCGCCTCCCTTGCCCCAGGTGGAGACGGGGGGCAACGACTCCCTGGGGGGGGTACATGGTGGCATCTGGGAGTCCCCTTTAAGAAGGGGACCCCCAGATGCCCACCCCCCTCCCAGGAGAAATGAGTATAGAGGTACAAAGTGCGCCTTACCCATTTCCACAAAGGGTTAAATGAAATAAAAACACAACCACGAGAAAAGTCCTTTAATGTTCTAAATTAACCACAAATACTTACCTGTACCTTTAAGAAAAAAATCCCACTCCAATCAGGTCCCACGACAGTATCCTCCATCTTGCGATCTTCTGATACATCTTGATTGAAGATCTCCGCGGCCCCGACACCACACACGCCGCCTCCGCCGCACTGCTCTCAGCTATACTAAGTATAGCTGAGAGTTGCGTCTATGCGTCTATATAGACGCATTAGCGCTAGCTGCCGCTGCCCTCCCTGCCTCCCCCCACCTGTCACCCTCACCCATGCTGACACCCAATGCACCCATGGGTGCCAGCATGGGTGAGGGTGACAGGTGGGGGAGGCAGGGAGGGCAGCGGCAGCTAGCGCTAATGCGTCTATATAGATGCATAGACGCAACTCTCAGCTATACTAAGTATAGCTGAGAACAAAAAGCATCTTTAAATTTTGGCTCCAAGGCTCCCCATTGGTTCCTTATCGACCAATGGGGATCCTCCTGATCCCCATTGGTCTGTTAAGGAACCAATGGGGACCATTGGAGCTAAAATTTAAAGATGCTTTTTGCTCTTAGCTATACTAAGTATAGCTAAGAGCAGTGCGGCGGAGGCGGCGTGTGTGGCGTCGGGGCGGCGGAGATCTTCAATCAAGATGTAACAGAAGGTCGCAAGACAGAGGATACTGTCGTGGGACCTAATTGACGTGGGATTTTTTTCTTAAAGGTACAGGTAAGTATTTCTGGTTAATTTAGAACATTAAAGGACTTTTCACGTTGTTGTGTTTTTATTTCATTTAACCCTTTGTGGAAATGGGTAAGGGGTACAAAGTAGCCCTATACTCATTTCTCCTGGGAGGGGGGTGGGCATCTGGGGGTCCCCTTCTTAAAGGGGACTCCCAGATGCCACCATGAACCCCCCCCCCCAGGGAGTCGTCGTCCCCCACCTCCTCCTGGGGCACCGGAGGTGGGGAAGAGCCCCTTGTCCATGAATTGGACAAGGGCTCCGGGGGGGAGGGGAAGGCTTGGCCGCCCCTCCCCCCCAAAGCCCCCCCATACCATAGACCATGCGGGCTGGTATAGCTCAGGGTGCGAAGCCCCAGTCGGCCGGGGCTCCGCATTCTGGCTATCCCAGCCTGCATGGGAGACAAGGGGTTACAGAGGCTCGGGAGGGGGGACCCCACGTCATTTTTTTCAAAACATTTCCCACACTCTGAACATAACCCACAAATTTTAATTTAAAAAAAAAATAAATTCAATTTTTCATTTTTTTTTTAAATATTGTTTCCCAGTATCTTTTTAACATACCCTGCGAATTTGGTGTTGCTAGGATTTAAGGGGACTTTGCTATTAACTGCTAAAGTCGGCGGAAAAAGTTTCCACGGAAATGTCAGTACGCAATTTAAATAGATACATTTCCTCTTTGAAGATTTAAAATCGATTTTCTCAAAAACTATAAGGTCTTTTTGTACAATTTTTTTTCTTCGTGTTCCCACTATTCTTCTTAACATTCCCTACACATTTGGTGTTTCTGGCATTTAAAGGGGCTTTGCTATTAACCGCTAAAGTCGGCGGGTGTTTAATTTTCCCACGGTCAGAAGAAGAATATTCAAAATCGATTTTCTCAAAAACTATAAGGTCTTTTTGAAAAAAAAAATTCCCTCTAGTTCACAATTTTTTTCTTAACATTCCCTGCAAATTTGGTGTTTGTAGCTTTTAAGGGGGCTTTGCTATTAAACATTAAAGCCGGCGGGCAGATATTTTTCAAACGGCAGCAAAGCAAGGGTTAAAACGATAAATATCATTTGGGAGCAATACAAATATAAATATAAACGATAAATATCGTTTTTAAAGCCGGTGCCATTTTTTAGCTGTCAAAAACGAAAAATAACTAGCGATAGTGGTTCTCTATGGGGCGCCGTTTTTTAACTACGATAACTGCCGCCATTTTTAACGGACCCCGTAAATGAGACATATCACCCCTGACCATGCTTGCTGCTCCACCCATCAATGGTGAGATGTACCCTGTCACTTATGGAACAATCTAGTGATAGGGCAACATTCTCAACTATATGGCGGTGCAGGGTAGGGATTCCAGTCCAGGCAAAATAGTGCCGGCTGGGGATTTAACATTCTGGAATGGCATACTCCAGCGGGTTGCAAACGGCTGCTCTCTTCTCCACAATGGAGTAGGGCAGCAGCTGCTGGGCCATAGCCTGTGCCAAAATGATCCTCCGGATCCTGTGGCTACAGGGAGGCAGTGCCCTTGTTGATCTTATTGCCTCAGCTGGTGGGCACTATTGGTACACAGTAACTGAATGGTTTTGCTAAACCTCACCAGAGGAGCTGGTGGGTCCTATTACAGAGCACCTCACCAGTGACAGGGCTCACTGGTGAGTAGAATGGTCAGACAGGCTAGGATCAGCAATAGGCGGGCAGGTACAGTACAAAATTGACAGGCAAGAGAGTAGTGAGATATCAGGCAGAGTTCAGCAACAGATTAAACACATTTAAGACCTTGTCTAGAGACTCAAATAAAACATAACCTTTATTAAATTGTTATAAAATCATTGCCATGATTTATAATGTTGCAATTTCATTATTTAGTACATAAACCTAATTGGGAGATTCAAAATTTGTTTAATAGAGATTGTATCTATGATTATCTCCTCACATCTCCCTAACTAGGCACTAATATATATCTATGCTGAGTTACTTTAAAAATAAAGAGACCCTCCACCTAAAACCGACATGTTTCGGCTCCTTGAAAATAGAGCCGTCGTCAGGGCTATGAAAAAGTGCTTAGGGTGCAAAGTGCATAATAAAGAAAACACAGCTATCTATAAATACATAGTTAAGGAAAACAACAAATGAGAGCTATGCTCTCCAGCAATGTCAGCAAAGGAGTTCAGCAACAGAGTCAGATGGGCAGAAGTACAGAATCGATAAGCAAGAGCAGGGTCAGAGGATAGACAGAGTCATACACAGAATATCAAATATACAATAATACAATAATCCTAGTCTTGTGTGAAATCCCTGGTTTCCTCCCAGATCAAAGCACACCGGATACTATCTAAGGTCTGAGCGCTAACAAATAAGTATTCGCAACAGCAGACAGATTGCGAGTGAAGACTGAAGGCTTTTGAAGCAGAGGAGACCCCAAGGCCATGCCCACCACCAATCAGCCAATCATGAGCGCCGTGAGTCTCCTCTGACGTCAGCCGACCTGCCGGTCAGCTGACACGCCTCCTCCCCGCATAAAGGTCCTGTCTCCGCACGCGCCCGCGCGATACAGCAACCCTATGAGCAGTGGACAACCCCGTCCTCGGCGTACTAGACGCCAGAGGAACGGGCGAAGTCCCAGAGCAGGGAAGCGATGCTGCGTGCCCGCAGCTGCTGCTTTCATGGATGTTACACCCTTCATCTCCAACTCATACTTCTCCAAAACATCCCTGTACATGGTCACAGTCTCAGGGGCGAAGAGCGTGCTCGTTAAGGGCAAGCTGGTCGATGGGGGTCACCATGAACATGGCCTCAAGCGGTGGTGGAGGCCTGCTGCGGACCGGAGTGCTGGTGGTGGTGGTGGCACTGGTCTCGCTGGTGCTGGAGGCATGGCTGGAAACGGTGGCTTCCTGCTCCGCCATCATTTCCACCACAGCCTGCACCTGACTCTCCACAATGGGCCGTGGGCGACGACCTGTCTCAAAGATGGGCGCAACGCGCTGCTGTTGCGCCTCTGCTCCCTCCTCCACAACTCTGCGGTCAGTGACTGGCGGCGGACCAGTCACAGACCTGCTGCTGCGGGCAGTGGCTGCTGCAATGCCGCTGCCTCTCCTGGTGGTGCCTCGCCCTCTACCTCTGCCAGTCATTGTACAATTAAAGAAATACAGAAAAAAAAATGTACAAGAGTGCAGTAAACTTTAATAAAGTCTGTGTTGGTGGTGACTTCGTGGTGACTGCTGGTGGTGACTGGTGTTGAGTGACAACAAAAAATGAAAGTTTTTTTTCTATTTTTATTTAAATAGTAGTATTAAATAGTAGTAGTAGTACTACTACTAACAGCAGTAGTGTAGTATACTACAGTACTAACTAACTCGTGTGACGGACAGTGACAATTAAAGTCAGACACACACGGTCAGACGCAATCAATCAATAGGGTCGGGCAGGTGACAGTCACAGGTCACTCAACGGATGCTGGCCTGTGATGTGACTAACTATTTATTATTACACAGTACAGAAGCTAATAAAATCACACACTAACAGTGGAAAAAATTAACGGAACGGGTAGTAGTAGTAGACAGTAGTAGTAGTAGTAGTAGTAGTAGTAGTAGTAGTAGTAGTAGTAGTAGTAGTAGTAGTAGTAGTAGTACGCACGCAGGTAACTAAGAAATCCCTAGCGTACTAAAATAACTAAGTCGTGCTGCAGACAGTTAGTGACCAGGGTTGCTCAGCAGGACCCCGAATGCGAAGTTTCCCTGAAAAATTCGGGTGTTTTTTTAGGTTTGCCGCATGCGAACCCGAACCCGAATGCTGCGATCCAAGCCGAACCCGATTACGAACGCATGCCGAATGCGCGCGCTGGAATTCGGCCGGATGGAGCTGTGGGTTCGGTTTCGGCTTCGGGATTCGGGGATGACGTGATTGGGCCAATCAGAAGTCCTCCTGCCCAGGAGCTGGCAACCCTAGCAACCAATCAGATAAGGGGAGCCTGGCCCTCCCCTCCTGTATATAAGGCGGCGGCCATGTTGCGGAGCCACGCACTTGTGTGACTGCTGCTGGTACTGAGAGATTCTCCAGTGCTGTGCTGTGTCTGAGCAAGTGCTTTTCACTGCTAAACCTAGCGTTTTGCTTCCTAAACACCTCCTAAACACATTTATTGTTGTCTTATATAGTTAGCTAGTATTTTGACTGTGCTAGGCTAGTGTTAGTCTGTGAGCAGGCTAGGCCTGCTAGCCTAGGTAGCCTTAGCCTACTACTAGCTTAGGTAGGTTAGGGATTCTAGTTAGTTGTGTACTAGTAGTACTAGTTTCGTTAATTATTACTGCTGTAGTCTGTTACTTTATTAGTTTCAGTACTGTGTTAGTTAGTTACTGACTGTGAGTGACAGGTCACCACCAGCATCCATTGTAAGTGACCTGACCTGTGACTGTCTGTCACCTCACCTGTCCGAGCCTATTGATTGATTGCGTCTGACCGTGTGTGACCGTTATTAATTGTCACCGATTGTCTGCCGCATGACTTACTTGTAGCGTAGTACGCTAGGTGTTTCTTAGTTACCTGCGTGCGTGCGTGCATGCTTCTAGTGTCTACTACTATACTACTAGTCTACTAGTCTAGTACCCGTTCACTAATTTTTTTTTCTATTTTACTGTGTGATTTTATTCTCATCTGTAGTGTGTGTAATAAATAAGAGTTACAACACATACAGGCCACCACACCAGCATCCGTTGTGAGTGACCTGTGACTGTCTGTCACCTCACCTGCCCGAGCCTATTGATTGATTGCGTCTGACCGTGTGTGACCTTTATTAATTGTCACCGATTGTCTGCCGCACGACTTACTTGTAGCGTAGTACGCTAGGTGTTTCTTAGTTACCTGCGTGCGTGCATACTACTAGTGTCTACTACTGTACTACTAGTCACCACCAAGTCACCACCAACACAGACTTTATTAAAGTTTACACCCTTTCCCGCCCTCTTCTACTTATTTATTTTTTTACTGTATTTGTATAGTGCACTATGACTGGCAGAGGTAGAGGTAGAGGGCGAGGCACCACCAGTAGAGGAAGCGCCATTGCAGGAGCCACTGCCAGCAGCAGCAGGTCTGGGAATGGTGCGCCGCCAGCCACTGACCACAGGGAGGAGGGAGCAGAGGCGCAACAGCAGTGTGTTGCGCCCATCTTTGAGATGGGTCGTCGCCCACAGCCCATTGGGGAGAGTCAGGTGCAGGCTGTGGTGGAAATGATGGCGGGGCAGGAAGCCACCTTTTCCAGCCAGGCCTCCAGCAGCAGCGAGACTAGTGCCACCAGCACTCCTGTCCGCAGCAGGCCTCCACCAGCGCTTGAGGCCATGGTCACGGTGACCCCATCGACCAGCCTGTCCTCAAAGAGCATGCTCTTCTCCCCTGAGACTGTGACCATGTACAGGGATGTTTTGGAGAAGTATGAGTTGGAGATGATGGGGCCATGCAAGGAGGAGGAGGAGTTACAGGTGCAGAAGTTTGTTGTTGGTGCTGAGGAGGAGGGGCGTGATGCAGGGGATGTTGGGGTAGAGGAGTTGGTTGAGTCGGGCTCGCAGGATTTGTTTGGGGTTGATGATGATGACTTGATAGATCCTTCATACAGTATGTGACACCAGTACCACCAGCACAGTTGGTTGAAGGCAGCTCATCATCGGAGGAGGAGGCGTCTCTGGCACAGAGGCGCGGCAGCAGCAAGGCGGCCAGCACAGGGCGTGGAAGGCAGGAGCCACAGCCTACTGCTTCAGTCGCTACCACCACTCGCAGCAAACCTCTAACTACAACCAAAAAGGCACAATCCTCCAAGGGCACCCAAAAACTCCAGCCCTCAAGCGCAAAGAGCAGGTTGAAGTCCCCAGTCTGGCGGTACTTCACCAAGTGCCCAGTGGACCCGACCCGTGCAATTTGCAACAGTTGCAATCTCGGTCTCAGCAGAGGTCGCGATATCCACAAATTGAGTATCTCGTGCCTGCAGACCCACTTACAGAGCAGACATTTTGAGGACTTTAATGAGTTGGAGAAGCTTATGGTGCAGGAAGTGGTCAGAGCCAGACAGCGACTGCACAGATTTCAGCAGCAGCAGCAGCAGCCGACCCTCCTGCCCATCCATCAGCAGCAGGAGCACAGCAGCAACTCAATCCCCCCCCCCCCCGCCCGGGCAGCCAGTCCTCAGTGGCCTCATCAGCTCCCTCCACAGTGGCCTCCTCGCCGCCAGACCCTGCTCAGCGAAGCATTCCCCAGTGTGACCAAGGTGCTGCCTCCCGCCCACAGGCGCATCCGGTTGCTGAACGGGTTGCTTGCCCGGACCATGTGCTCCCAGCTCCTGCCATATTCCTTTGTGCAGGAGGGGAGTGACATCAGAGCGCTGCTGCAGGTTGGGATCCCGGAGTGGCAAGTCCCCAGCCGCCACTATTTTTCCCGCAGGGCAATCCCAGCACTGCACCGCTCTGCCATGGAGAACGTGGGCCGCGCGCTGGATCACGCTGTCAGTGCGCGGATCCACATAACCATGGATTCCTGGAGCAGCCGGTTTGGAACAGAGCGCTATCTGTCCTTTACGGCCCACTGGGTCAGCCTGGTGGAAAGCCCGAGCGAGGAAGCAGCAGGTCCATCCTCGGGCACAGCAGCACCAGTTGCCCACTATGTGGTGCCACCGCGCGGGGTCAGGGGAGAAGCAGCAGCTCCCACCGCCAAGCGATCCCGTCTCTCCAGCAGCGTGAACGCCCACCACTGCCAAGCGCTGCTGGAGATGAAAAGCCTGGGGAAACACTCCTTGACGGCAACTAACGTGCTCCGGTACCTCAGGGAGCAGGAGAGGACGTGGCTGACCCCCAGAGGCCTCACTGTGGGATTGGTGGTGTCCGACAATGCCGCCAACCTGCTGTCTGCCATCAGCAGTGGAGACTTGTTCCACGTCCCTTGCTTGGCCCACGCCCTGAACCTGGTGGTGCGCACCTACCTGGGGATGGAGGAGCTGTTAGAAGCGGCGCGGAAAATTGTGCGCACTTTCCGCCGCTCAGCAGCTGCCGCAGCAAAACTGGCAGACATCCAGCAGTAGGAGGGCCTGCCACGACACCGCCTTATCATAGATGTGCCAACTCGCTGGAACTCCACCCTGGCGATGTTGGAGCGGCTGGTTGAGCAGAGGAGGGCTGTCAACCGGTACATCTATGATGCCACTGTCGCCGGCACCGGCAGCAGAAGCAGCACCACACTCCAGCTCCTCACCAACGCGCAATGGGGGCAGATGCAGCAGGTCTGCTTGGTGTTGGCTCCCTTCCTGCAGGGAACCAACCTGGTGAGTGAACAACGGGCATCCCTCTGCCAGTGGGTGCCCTTTGTTTGTCTGCTGGACAGGGCACTTGGAGATTTGGTGGATTTGGGAGAGGAGGCCCTGAAGCAGCTGGAACAGCAGCCACCTGTGCAGTCCACTGCTCCGCAGGTATTTGAGTCCCTGGAGGAGGAGGAGGAGTTGCAGGTGCTGGACGTTGCTGCTGGGGGGGGAACATCGGAGTGCAGCAGCAGTGGTGCGAGGGTGGAGAGAGGAGGAAGAGTCTCAGGGGCAAGAGGAGGAGGAGGAGGACGCTGACCCTGATGTCTCTGTTAGACGGTCCACCCTGTTCCCCATGGCAGCGCACATGCTGTGCTGCCTGCGCACAGACCCCAGGGTCAAGCGGATGCAAGTGAGGGAGGACGCCTGCATCAGCATGATCCTGGACCCACGGCTGAGGGGGAGGTGGGATCAGTTTCTGCCTGCCAGAGACCGTGAGCAGCGAGCAAGGGAGTTGCAGGAGATCCTTGTTCGGCGACTGGAGGAAGCCTTCCCCCCGCCTTCCACTCCCTCTGTCCCTGTCCAGCAGCCAGCAGCACAGCAGCAGGTCAGCAGCAGCATCAGGCGCCCAGGAGACCTTCTGTCATTGACGCAGGCGTTCTACATGAAGGTACAGCAGCCGAGAGAGGAGGTGCGGGCAGCAGCCACCTTCGGTGAGAGTCACAGCCAGCGCATGATCCGGATGGTGGCCGACTACATGGGGTCCTTCAGTGGGCTTGACACCGGCAGCGAAGAGCCTGTGGACCCCATGGAGTACTGGGTGGAGCGCTTGCACATCTGGAGGGAGCTTGCGCAGTACGCCCTGGAGGTATTGTCTTGCCCCCCTTACAGCGTGCTGTCTGAGAGGTGCTTCAGTGCGGCCGGTGGCGTGGTCACCGAGAAGCGCTCTCGTCTGTCCACAGAGGGCGTGGACAGACTGACATTTTTGAAGATTAACCAGGCCTGGATAGAAGGCACGTTCCTGGCACCTGTTGTCGGCGAAAGGAGGACATGAGGTGCCTGCCTGGGAATTACAATACATTGCCTGCTGCCTGCCATACGTGACAACTCCTGCTCCTCCTACTGGCCTGCTGCATTGATTTACCTATGAATTTATTTATGTATTTATTTATTTATTGTATTTCTACCGGACTCCTCCTCCTGCTGCTGGCCTGCTGCATTGATTTACCTATGAATTTATTTATGTATTTATTTATTTATTGTATTTCTACCGGACTTCTCCTCCTCCTGCTGGCCTGCTGCATTGATTTACCTATGAATTTATTTATGTATTTATTTATTTATTGCAAACAAGTGGTTTGACCCAGCACTCTCAATGGAGACAAGCGTGCTATAGCTGATCAGAACTTGTTGCTCATCAAGTTCAAAAATAGCAAAAAAAGAGATATCAGCAGCACAAATACAATAACTAACTAAATAAATACATAAATAAATTCATAGGTAAATCAATGCAGCAGGCCAGCAGCAGGAGGAGGAGGAGTCTGGTAGAAATACAATAAATAAATAAAAAAAGAGATATCAGCATCATTATGAGCTTGCAACCTGAAGAAGAAGCATGTCGCTTCGAAACAGCGGGCTGTAGTTGCCTCCAGCTCTATCTTTGCCACATGATTTTACTGCACTAATAAAAGAGCTAACTTTTTCACTGTAGCAGTGCTGCTGATATCTCTTTTTTTTATTTATTTATTGTATTTCTACCGGACTCCTCCTCCTCCTGCTGCTGGCCTGCTGCATTGATTTACCTATGAATTTATTTATGTATTTATTTAGTTATTGTATTTCTACCGGACTCCTGCTGCTGCTGCTGCTGGCCTGCTGCATTGATTTACCTATCAATTTATTTATGTATTTATTTATTTATTGTATTTCTACCAGACTCCTCCTCCTCCTGCTGCTGGCCTGCTGCATTGATTTACCTATGAATTTATTTATGTATTTATTCATTTATTGTATTTCTACCAGACTCCTGCTGCTGCTGCTGCTTGCCTGCTGCATTGATTTACCTATGAATTTATTTATGTATTTATTTATTTATTGTATTTCTACCGGACTCCTGCTGCTGCTGCTGCAGGCCTGCTGCATTGATTTACCTATGAATTTATTTATGTATTTATTGTATTTCTAAAGCGGCAACATATTACACTGCGCTCATTTTCATCCTGCTGCTGTCAGTGGTCCCACCACCAGGGTCCTCACTATGCATTGCCTGCTGTCAGTGCCACATGTCACTCCTCCTCCTGCTGCTGTTGTATTTATCCTGCTGCTGTCAGAGGTCCCACCGCCAGGGTCCACACTATGCATTGCCTGCTGTCAGTGCCACACATCACTCCTCCTCCTACTGCTGCTGTTGTATTTATCCTGCTGCTGTCTGTGTGGTCCCACCGCCAGGGTCCACACTATGCATTGCCTGCTGCCAGTGCCACACGTCACTCCTCCTCCTGCTGCTATTGTATTTATCCTGCTGCTGTCAGTGTGGTCCCATCGCCAGAGTCCACACTATGCATTGCCTGCTGTCAGTGCCACACGTCACTCCTCCTCCTGCTGCTGTTGTTGTATTTATCCTGCTGCTGTCAGTGTGGTCCCACCGCCAGGGTCCACACTATGCATTGCCTGCTGTCAGTGCCACACGTCACTCCTCCTCCTACTGTTGCTGTTGTATTTATCCTGCTGCTGTCAGTGTGGTCCCACCGCCAGGGTCCACACTATGCATTGCCTGCTGTCAGTGCCAAACGTCACTCCTCCTCCTGCTGCTGTTGTATTTATCCTGCTGCTGTCAGTGGTCCCACCACCAGGGTCCACACTATGCATTGCCTGCTGTCAGTGCCACACGTCACTCCACCTCCTGCTGCTGTTGTATTTATCCTGCTGCTGTCAGTGGTCCCACCACCAGGGTCCACACTATGCATTGCCTGCTGTCAGTGCCACATGTCACTCCTCCTCCTGCTGCTGTTGTATTTATCATGCTGCTGTCAGAGGTCCCACACTATGCATTGCCTGCTGCCAGTGCCACACGTCACTCCACCTCCTCCTGCTGCTGCTGTTGTATTTATCCTACTGCTGTCAGAGGTCCCACCGCCAGAGTCCACACTATGCATTGCCTGCTGTCAGTGCCACACGTCACTCCACCTCCTCCTGCTGCTGTTGTATTTATCCTGCTGCTGTCAGTGGTCCCACCACCAGGGTCCACACTATGCATTGCCTGCTGTCAGTGCCACACATCACTCCTCCTCCCACTGCTGCTGTTGTATTTATCCTGCTGTTGTCAGTGGTCCCACCGCCAGAGTCCACACTATGCATTGCCTGCTGT
This sequence comes from Hyperolius riggenbachi, assembly GCF_040937935.1. NCBI lineage: Eukaryota > Metazoa > Chordata > Amphibia > Anura > Hyperoliidae > Hyperolius > Hyperolius riggenbachi. The sequence goes on along the minus strand of NC_090649.1, from coordinate 345,834,624 downwards.
CAGTGCCACACGTCACTCCTCCTCCTACTGCTGCTGTTGTATTTATCCTGCTGCTGTCAGTGTGGTCCCACCACCAGGGTCCACACTATGCATTGCCTGCTGTCAGTGCCACACGTCACTCCACCTCCTCCCACTGCTGCTGTTGTATTTATCCTGCTGCTGTCAGTGGTCCCACCGCCAGGGTCCACACAATGCATTGCCTGCTGCCAGTGACACATGTCACGTTTTCAGTTTTGTTCTTTTAAGTACACCTATTTCAATGTGAATTCACTTAAAAGAAAACACACAAAAAAAACCCGAATTCACGAATACAAATTTTTAACGAATTTTTAGGCGTAACCTCGAACCGAATATGAACTCAAATCGAATTTCGTGGTCGAAGGCGAATTCGAATGTCATGCGGACCCGAATTCGAATGTACCCAAACTGAATTTTGGTACATCTGAACATGTCTGTTAGTGACAATTAAAATCGGTCACACACGGTCAGACGCAAACAATCAATAGGGTCGGGCAGGTGACAGTCACAGGTCACTCAACGGATGCTGGCCTGTGATGTGACTAACTATTATTTATTATTACACAGTACAGAAGCTAATAAAATCACACACTAACAGTGGAAAAAATTAACGGAACGGGTAGTAGTAGTAGTAGTAGACAGTAGTAGTAGTAAGCATGCAGGTAACTAAGAAATCCCTAGCGTACTAAAATAACTAAGTCGTGCTGCAGACAGTTAGTGATAATTTAAATCTGTCACACACGGTTAAAGGGACTCCGAGCAGTGCAGAAACTATGGAAAGATGCACATCATTTTAAAGCTCTCTTTCTCCTCTTTCCAATGATATATAAATCACCACCCTACGTCTTTTAGTTTTCGATATTTTCGCGATTGAAATTGCCGTGGTCGCGAATTCGATCGCGAAAATAGAGAAAACTAAAAGGTGTAGGGCGACGATTTAGGTGTAGTCAGAAAGAGGAGAAAGAGAGCTTTAAAATGATATCCATCAAGCCATAGTTATATTGTATTACACAGGGCGACACTTTCCCCAGTGTCAGCAGCTCCATTCTGCTGAATGCAGCTGCTGACTTTGACAAAAAGTCGCCCTGTGTAATACAATATAACTATGGCTTGATGGATATCATTTTAAAGCTCTCTTTCTCCTCTTTCTGACGACACCTAAATCGTTGCCCTACGCCTTTTAGTTTTCTCTATTTTCGCGATTGAAATCGTGGCCACGGCAATTTCAATTGCAAAAATAGCGAAAACTAAAAGGCGTAGGGTGGCGGTTTATATATCATTGGAAAGAGGAGAAAGAGAGCTTTAAAATGATGTGCATCTTCCCATAGTTTCTGCACTGCTCGGAGTCCCTTTAAATGCAAACAATCAATAGGGTCGGGCAGGTGACAGTCACAGGTCACTCAACGGATGCTGGCCTGTGATGTGACTAATAGAGATGTAGCAAACGGTTCGCCGGCGAACGGTTCCAGGTGAACTTTGGTGGTTCGCGTTCGCCTGGACCAGGCGAACATTTGCGGAAGTTCGATTTGCCCCATAATGCACTATGCGGATCAACTTTGACCCTCTGCATCACAGTCAGCAGGCACATTGTAGCCATTCAGGCTACACTAAGCCCTGGAGCCCCACCCCCCCTTATATAAGGCAGCCTCCGGCGGCCATTAGTCACTCGTCTGCCTGCTATTAGACAGACTAGGGCGAGCTGCTGCAGATTGTTCTCCTAGGGACAGATTAGTTAGGTTCTTGGCTGCTTAGCTTGCTCCTGGCTGATTATTATTGCTTTTACAGCATCCCTCAACAGCTCTTTTCAGAGCTAATCCTGTTTTTTTTTTTTGTGTGTGTGCGTCAAACTAACACTTTTTTTGCATACACAGCCTTGCTAATTCATACTGTGTGTGCCACTGCCAGCAGCCCAGCACATTCAGTGACTACCTGTGTGTGTGACAGGGAGCTGCACATTGTACTACCCAGTACTGCATATACCTAGTACCTGTTGTGTTTACTTAACCCACCTCATCACTGCATATACCTAGCTTTGTGTTGAGTGAACCCAGCTCACTGCATCTAACTACCTGTTGTGTTCAGTGAACCCAGCTCACTGCATATAAATACCTTTATTGTTCAGTGAACCCAGTTCACTGCATCTAACTACCTGTAGTGTTGAGTGAACCCACCTCACTGCATCTAACTACCTGTTGTGTTGAGTGAACCCATCTCACTGCATATAACTACCTGTTGTGTTGAGTGAACCCACCTCACTGCATATAACTGCCTTTATTGTTCAGTGAACCCAGCTCACGGCATCTAACTACCTGTTGTGTTGAGTGAACCCACCTCACTGCATCTAACTACCTGTTGTGTTGAGTGAACCCACCTCACTGCATATATAACTACCTGTAGTGTTGAGTGAACTTACCTCACTGCATCTAACTACCTGTTGTGTTGAGTGAACCCACCTCACTGCATATAACTAGCTTTTGTCTTCAGTGAACCCACCTCACTGCATCGAACTACCTTTTGTGTTGAGTGAACCCAGCTCACTGCATTTAACTACCTTTATTGTTCAGTGAACGAAGCTCACTGCATCTAACTATCTGTTGTGTTGAATGAACCCACCTCACTGCATATATAACTACCTTTTGTAATGAGTGAACCCACCTACCTACATCTAACTACCTGTTGTGTTAAGTGAACCCACCTCACTGCATATAACTACCTTTATTGTTCAGTGAACCCACCTCACTGCATCTAACTGCCTGTTGTGTTGAGTGAACCCACTTCACTGCATATAACTACCCGTTGTGTTGAGTGAACCCACCTCACTTCATCTAACTACCTTTGTTGTTCAGTGAACCCAGCTCACTGCATCTAACTACCTGTTGTGCACGATTAGCCTCCGAAGAAGCAAGGCTCACCCCAACGTGAAACGGCTGTAAGGCCGTGCACCCTCTGGCGCCCACAGTTGCCTTCCCACCCTCAGCAGAAGCACGATAAGTACCAGCACCATCAGCATCACTTGAACTTTGTATTTTGCATATGTTCACTGCCACTTCATTGTACACCTGCTGTGTTGAATTAAAGCTACAGTGCCAGACGCTTTCCACTCTCTCCTTTGTATGATATGGTCACCATGCTTATACTGTATGCGTCTTGAGCACGTAGATGCTGCTGAGGCTTCCTGCACTATACCCGATGGTACGATTTCAATCTGCAATTATACTGAGTGCCTACCTACCCCTTCTTGAGTTTAACTACCTGTTGTGTTGAGTGAACCCACCTCACTGCATATAACTAGCTTTTGTGTTCAGTGAACCCACCTCACTGCATCTAACTACCTGTTGTGTTGAGTGAACCAAGGTCACTGCATATAACTACCTGTTGTGTTGAGTGAACCCACCTCACTGCATATAACTACCTGTTGAGTTGAGTAAACCCACCTCACTGCATATAACTACCTTTATTGTTCAGTGAACCCAGCTCACTGCATCTAACTACCTATTGTGTTGAGTGAACCCACCTCACTGCATCTAACTACCTGTTGTGTTGAGTGAACCCACCTCACTGCATATAACTACCTGTAGTGTTGAGTGAACCCACCTCACTGCATCTAACTACCTATTATATGCAGTGAGGTGGATTCAGTCAACACAATAGGTAGTTAGATGCAGTGAGGTGGGTTCACTCAACACTACAGGTAGTTATATGCAGTGAGGTGGGTTCACTCAACACAACAGGTAGTTAGATGCAGTGAGGTGGGTTCACTGAACACAAAAGGTAGTTATATGCAGTGAGGTGGGTTCACTGAACAATAAAGGTAGTTATATGCAGTGAGGTGGGTTCACTCAACACAGCAGGTAGTTAGATGCAGTGAGGTGGGTTCACTCAACACTACAGGTAGTTATATGCAGTGAGCTGGGTTCACTCAACACAACAGGTAGTTAGATGCAGTGAGGTGGGTTCACTCAACACAACAGGTAGTTAGATGCAGTGAGGTGGGTTCACTCAACACAACAGGTAGTTAGATGCAGTGAGCTGGGTTCACTCAACACAACAGGTAGTTATATGCAGTGAGGTGGGTTCACTCAACACAACTACCTGTTGTGTTAGGTGAACCTACCTTACTGCATATAATTACCTTTATTGTTCAGTGAACCCACCTCACTGCATATAACTACCTTTATTGTTCAGCAAACCCACCTCACTGCATCTAACTACCTGTTGTGTTGAGTGAACCCACCTCACTGCATATAACTACCTGTTGTGTTGAGTGAACCCACCTAACTGCATATAACTACCTTTATTGTTCAGTGAACCCAGCTCACTGCATCTAACTACCTGTTGTGTTGAGTGAACCCACCTCACTGCATATAACTACCTTTATTGTTCAGTGAACCCACCTCACTGCATCTAACTATCTGTTGTGTTGAGTGAACCCACCTAACTGCATATAACTACCTTTACTGTTCAGTGAACCCAGCTCACTGCATCTAACTACCTGTTGTGTTGAGTGAACCCACCTCACTGCATATATAACTACCTGTAGTGTTGAGTGAACTTACCTCACTGCATCTAACTACCTGTTGTGTTGAGTGAACCCACCTCACTGCATATAACTACCTTTTGTGTTCAGTGAACCCACCTCACTGCATCTAACTACCTATTGTGTTGAGTGAACCCACCTCACTGCATCTAACTACCTGTTGTGTTGAGTGAACCCACCTCACTGCATATAACTACCTGTTGTGTTGAGTGAACCCACCTCACTGCATCTAACTACCTGTTGTGTTGAGTGAACCCACCTAACTGCATATAACTACCTTTATTGTTCAGTGAACCCAGCTCACTGCATCTAACTACCTGTTGTGTTGAGTGAACCCACCTCACTGCATATAACTACCTTTATTGTTCAATGAACCCAGCTCACTGCATCTAACTACCTGTTGTGTTGAGTGAACCCACCTAACTGCATATAACAACCTTTATTGTTCAGTGAACCCAGCTCACTGCATCTAACTACCTGTTGTGTTGAGTGAACCCACCTCACTGCATATAACTACCTGTTGTGTTGAGTGAACCCACCTCACTGCATCTAACTACCTGTTGTGTTGAGTGAACCCACCTCACTGCATATATAACTACCTGTAGTGTTGAGTGAACTTACCTCACTGCATCTAACTACCTGTTGTGTTGAGTGAACCCACCTCACTGCATATAACTAGCTTTTGTCTTCAGTGAACCCACCTCACTGCATCGAACTACCTGTTGTGTTGAGTGAACCCACCTCACTGCATCTAACTACCTGTAGTGTTGAGTGAACCCACCTCACTGCATATAACTACCTTTATTGTTCAGTGAACCCACCTCACTGCATCTAACTACCTGTTGTGTTGAGTGAACCCACCTAACTGCATATAACTACCTGTTGTGTTGAGTGAACCCACCTCACTGCATCTAACTACCTGTTGTGTTGAGTGAACCCACCTAACTGCATATAACTACCTTTATTGTTCAGTGAACCCAGCTCACTGCATCTAACTACCTGTTGTGTTGAGTGAACCCACCTCACTGCATATAACTACCTTTATTGTTCAGTGAACCCACCTCACTGCATCTAACTACCTGTTGTGTTGAGTGAACCCACCTCACTGCATATAACTACCTGTTGTGTTGAGTGAACCCACCTCACTGCATCTAACTACCTGTTGTGTTGAGTGAACCCACCTAACTGCATATAACTACCTTTATTGTTCAGTGAACCCAGCTCACTGCATCTAACTACCTGTTGTGTTGAGTGAACCCACCTCACTGCATATAACTACCTTTATTGTTCAGTGAACCCACCTCACTGCATCTAACTACCTGTTGTGTTGAGTGAACCCACCTAACTGCATATAACTACCTTTACTGTTCAGTGAACCCAGCTCACTGCATCTAACTACCTGTTGTGTTGAGTGAACCCACCTCACTGCATCTAACTACCTGTTGTGTTGAGTGAACCCACCTCACTGCATATATAACTACCTGTAGTGTTGAGTGAACTTACCTCACTGCATCTAACTACCTGTTGTGTTGAGTGAACCCACCTCACTGCATATAACTACCTTTTGTGTTCAGTGAACCCACCTCACTGCATCTAACTACCTATTGTGTTGAGTGAACCCACCTCACTGCATCTAACTACCTGTTGTGTTGAGTGAACCCACCTCACTGCATATAACTACCTGTTGTGTTGAGTGAACCCACCTCACTGCATCTAACTACCTGTTGTGTTGAGTGAACCCACCTAACTGCATATAACTACCTTTATTGTTCAGTGAACCCAGCTCACTGCATCTAACTACCTGTTGTGTTGAGTGAACCCACCTCACTGCATATAACTACCTTTATTGTTCAATGAACCCAGCTCACTGCATCTAACTACCTGTTGTGTTGAGTGAACCCACCTAACTGCATATAACAACCTTTATTGTTCAGTGAACCCAGCTCACTGCATCTAACTACCTGTTGTGTTGAGTGAACCCACCTCACTGCATCTAACTACCTGTTGTGTTGAGTGAACCCACCTCACTGCATATATAACTACCTGTAGTGTTGAGTGAACTTACCTCACTGCATCTAACTACCTGTTGTGTTGAGTGAACCCACCTCACTGCATATAACTAGCTTTTGTCTTCAGTGAACCCACCTCACTGCATCGAACTACCTGTTGTGTTGAGTGAACCCACCTCACTGCATCTAACTACCTGTTGTGTTGAGTGAACCCACCTCACTGCATATAACTACCTGTAGTGTTGAGTGAACCCAGCTCACTGCATCAATCTACCTGTTGTGTTGAGTGAACCCACCTCACTGCATATAACTACCTGTTGTGTTGAGTAAACCCAGCTCACTGCATATAACTACCTGTTGTGTTGAGTGAACCCACCTCACTGCATATAACTACCTGTTGTGTTGAGTAAACCCACCTCACTGCATATAACTACCTGTTGTATTGAGTGAACCCACCTCACTGCATATAACTACCTTTATTGTTCAGTGAACCCAGCTCACTGCATCTAACTACCTGTTGTGTTGAGTGAACCCACCTCATTGCATATAACTGCCTTTTGTGTTCAGTGAACCCACCTCACTGCATCTAACTACCTATTGTGTTGAGTGAACCCACCTCACTGCCTCTAACTACCTGTTGTGTTAAGTGAACCCACCTCACTGCATCTAACTACCTATTATATGCAGTGAGGTGGGTTCAGTCAACACAATAGGTAGTTAGATGCAGTGAGGTGGGTTCACTCAACACTACAGGTAGTTATATGCAGTGAGCTGGGTTCACTGAACACAACAGGTAGTTTGATGCAGTGAGCTGGGTTCACTGAACACAACAGGTAGTTAGATGCAGTAAGGTGGGTTTACTCAACACAACAGGTAGTTATATGCAGTGAGGTGGGTTCACTCAACACTACAGGTAGTTATATGCAGTGAGGTGGGTTCACTGAACAATAAAGGTAGTTATATGCAGTGAGGTGGGTTCACTCAACACAACAGGTAGTTAGATGCAGTGAGCTGGGTTCACTGAAAAATAAAGGTAGTTATATGCAGTGAGGTGGGTTCACTCAACACAACAGGCAGTTAGATGCAGTGAGGTGGGTTCACTCAACACAACAGGTAGTTAGATGCAGTGAGCTGGGTTCACTGAACAAAAAAGGTAGTTATATGCAGTGAGGTGGGTTCACTCAACACAACAGGTAGTTATATGCAGTGAGGTGGGTTCACTCAACACAACTACCTGTTGTGTTGAGTGAACCCACCTCACTGCATATAACTACCTTTATTGTTCAGTGAACCCACCTCACTGCATATAACTACCTTTATTGTTCAGTGAACCCAGTTCACTGCATATAACTACCTGTTGTGTTGAGTGAACCTACCATACTGCATATAACTATCTTTATTGTTCAGTGAACCCACCTCACTGCATATAACTACCTTTATTGTTTAGTGAACCCAGCTCACTGCATCTAACTACCTGTTGTGCTCAGTGAACCAAGCTCACTGCATCAAACTACCTGTTGTGTTGAGTGAACCCAGCTCACTGCATCTAACTACCTGTTGTGTTGAGTGAACCCACCTCACTGCATATAACTACCTGTAGTGTTGAGTGAACCCACCTCACTGCATCTAACTACCTATTATATGCAGTGAGGTGGGTTCAGTCAACACAATAGGTAGTTAGATGCAGTGAGGTGGGTTCACTCAACACTACAGGTAGTTATATGCAGTGAGGTGGGTTCACTCAACACAACAGGTAGTTAGATGCAGTGAGGTGGGTTCACTGAACACAAAAGATAGTTATATGCAGTGAGGTGGGTTCACTCAACACAACAGGTAGTTATATGCAGTGAGCTGGGTTCACTGAACACAACAGGTAGATTGATGCAGTGATCTGGGTTCACTGAACACAACAGGTAGTTAGATGCAGTTAGGTGGGTTTACTCAACACAACAGGTAGTTATATGCAGTGAGGTGGGTTCACTCAACACTACAGGTAGTTGTATGCAGTGAGGTGGGTTACTGAACAATAAAGGTAGTTATATGCAGTGAGGTGGGTTCACTTAACAATAAAGGCAGTTATATGCACTGAGGTGGGTTCACTCAACACAACAGGTAGTTAGATGCAGTGAGCTGGGTTCACTGAACAATAAAGGTAGTGATATGCAGTGAGGTGGGTTCACTCAACACAACAGGTAGTTAGATGCAGTGAGGTGGGTTCACTCAATACAACAGGTAGTTAGGTGCAGTGAGCTGGGTTCACTGAACAATAAAGGTACTTATATGCAGCGAGGTGGGTTCACTCAACACAGCAGGTAGTTAGATGCAGTGAGCTGGGTTCACTGAACAAAAAAGGAAGTTATATGGAGTGAGGTGGGTTCACTCAACACAACCAGTAGTTATATGCAGTGAGGTGGGTTCACTCAACACAACTACCTGTTGTGTTGAGTGAACCCACCTCACTGCATATAACTACTTGTATTGTTCAGAGAACCCAGCTCACTGCATATAACTACCTGTTGTGTTGAGTGGACCTACCTTACTGCATATAACTACCTTTATTGTCCAGTGAACCCACCTCACTGCATCTAACTACCTGTTGTGCTGAGTGAACCCACCTCCCTGCATCTAACTACCTGTTGTGTTGAGTGAACCCACCTCACTGCATCTAACTACCTTTTGTGTTGAGTGAACCCAGCTCACTGCATTTAACTACCTGTAGTATTGAGTGAACCCACCTCACTGCATCTAACTACCTGCTGTGTTGAGTGAACCCACCTCACTGCATATAACTACCTTTTATTGTTCAGTGAACTCAGCTCACTGCATCTAACTACCTGTTGTGTTGAGTGAACCCACCTCACTGCATATAACTACCTTTATTGTTCAGTGAACCCACCTCGCTGCAAATAACTACCTGTAGTGTTTAGTGAACCCACCTCACTGCATATAACTACCTGTGTGTTGAGTGAACCCACCTCCCTGCATATAATTACCTGTTGTGTTGAGTGAACCCACCTCACTGCATCTAACTACCTGTTGTGTTGAGTGAACCCACCTAACTGCATATAGCTACCTTTTATTGTTCAGTGAACCCAGCTCACTGCATCTAACTATCTGTTGTGTTGAGTGAACCCACCTCACTGCATATAACTACCTTTATTGTTCAGTGAACCCAGCTCACTGCATCTAACTATCTGTTGTGTTGAGTGAACCCACCTCACTGCATATAACTACCTTTATTGTTTAGTGAACCCAGCTCACTGCATCTAACTACCTGTTGTGCTCAGTGAACCAAGCTCACTGCATCAAACTACCTGTTGTGTTGAGTGAACCCAGCTCACTGCATTTAACTACCTGTTGTGTTGAGTGAACCCACCTCACTGCATACAACTACCTGTTGTGTTGAGTGAACCCACCTCACTGCATATTACTACCTTTTTTGTTCAGTGAACCCACCTCACTGCATCTAACTACCTGTTGTGTTGAGTGAACCCACCTCACTGCATATAACTACCTTTATTGTTCAGTGAACCCAGCTCACTGCATCTAACTACCTGTTGTGTTGAGTGAACCCAGCTCACTGCATTTAACTACCTGTTGTGTTGAGTGAACCCACCTCACTGCATATAACTACCTGTTGTGTTGAGTGAACCCACCTCACTGCATATTACTACCTTTTTTGTTCAGTGAACCCACCTCACTGCATCTAACTACCTGTTGTGTTGAGTGAACCCACCTCACTGCATATAACTACCTTTATTGTTCAGTGAACCCAGCTCACTGCATCTGACTACCTGTTGTGTTGAGTGAACCCACCTCACTGCATCTAACTACCTGTTGTGTTGAGTGAACCCACCTCACTGCATATAACTACCTTTATTGTTCAGTGAACCCACCTCGCTGCATATAACTACCTGTAGTGTTTAGTGAACCTACCTTACTGCATATAACTACCTTTATTGTTCAGTGAACCCACCTCACTGCATATAACTACCTTTATTGTTCAGTGAACCCGCCTCACTGCATCTAACTACCTGTTGTGTTGAGTGAACCCACCTCACTGCATCTTACTACCTGTTGTGTTGAGTGAACCCACCTCACTGCATCTAACTACCTGTTGTGTTGAGTGAACCCACCTCACTGCATCTAACTACCTGTTGTGTTGAGTGAACCCACCTCACTGCATATAACTAAGTGTTGTGTTGAGTGAACCCAGCTCACTGCATATACTTACCTGTTGTGTTGGGTGAACCCACCTCACTGCATATAACTACCTGTTGTGTTGAGTGAACCCACCTCACTGCATCTAACTACCTGTTGTGTTGAGTGAACCCAGCTCACTGCGTCAAACTACCTGTTGTGTTGAGTGAACCCAGCTCACTGCATATAACTTCCTGTTGTGTTGAGTGAACCCACCTCAGTGCATATAACTACTTTTATTGTTTAGTGAACCCAGCTCACTGCATCTAACTACCTGTTGTGTTGAGTGAACCCACCTCACTGCATCTAACTACCTGTTGTGTTGAGTCAACCCACCTCACTGCATCGAACTACCTGTTGTGTTGAGTGAACCCACCTCACTGCATATAACTACCTTTATTGTTCAGTGAACCCAGCTCACTGCATATAACTACCTGTTGTGTTGAGTGAACCTACCTTACTGCATATAACTACCTTTTATTGTTCAGTGAACCCAGCTCACTGCATATTACTTCCTGTTGTGTTGAGTGAACCCACCTCAGTGCATATAACTACTTTTATTGTTCAGTGAACCCAGCTCACTTTATCTAACTACCCGTTGTGTTGAGTGAACCCACCTCACTGCATCTAACTACCTGTTGTGTTGAGTCAACCCACCTCACTGCATCGAAATACCTGTTGTGTTGAGTGAACCCACCTCACTGCATATAACTACCTTTATTGTTCAGTGAACCCAGTTCACTGCATATAATTACCTTTTGTGTTGAGTGAACCCACCTCACTGCATATAACTACCTTTATTGTTCAGTGAACCCACCTCACTGTATCTAACCACCTGTTGTGTTGAGTGAACCCACCTCACTGCATATACTTACCTGTTGTGTTGAGTGAACCCACCTCACTGCATATAACTACCTTTATTGTTCATTAAACCCAGCTTACTGCATATAACTACCTGTTGTGTTGAGTGAACCTACCTAACTGCAAACAACTACCTTTATTGTTCAGTGAACCCACTTCACTGCATCTAACTACCTGTTGTGTTGAGTGAACCCACCTCACTGCATCTAACTACCTGTTGTGTTGAGTGAACCCAGCTGACTGCATATAACTACCTGTAGTGTTGAGTGAACCCACATCACTGCATCTAACTACCTGCTGTGTTGAGTGAACCCACCTCACTGCATATAACTACCTTTATTGTTCAGTGAACCCAGCTCACTGCATCTAACTACCTGTTGTGTTAAGTGAACCCACCTCACTGCATATAACTACCTTTATTGTTCAGTGAACCCACCTCACTGCATATAACTACCTGTAGTGTTGAGTGAACCCACCTCACTGCATATAACTACCTGTTGTGTTGAGTGAACCCACCTCACTGCATATAACTACCTTTATTGTTCAGTGAACCCAGCTCACTGCATATAATTACCTTTTGTGTTGAGTGAACCCACCTCACGGCATCTAACTACATGTTGTGTTGAGTCAACCCACCTCACTGCATCTAACTACCTGTTGTGTTAAGTGAACCCAACTCACTGCATCTAACTATCTGTTGTGTTAAGTGAACCCACCTCACTGCATATATAACTACCTTTAGTGTTGAATGAATCCAGCTCACGGCATCTAACTACCTGTTGTGTTGAGTGAACCCACCTCACTGCATCTAACTACCTGTTGTGTTGAGTCAACCCACCTCACTGCATCTAACTACCTGTTGTGTTGAGTGAGCCTACCTTACTGCATATAACTACCTTTATTGTTCAGTGAACCCAGTTCACTGCATATAATTACCTGTTGTGTTGAGTGAACCCACCTCACTGCATATAACCACCTTTATTGTTCAGTGAACCCACCTCACTGTATCTAACTACCTGTTGTGTTGAGTGAACCCACCTCACTGCATATCTACCTGTTGTGTTGAGTGAACCCACCTCACTGCATATACTTACCTGTTGTGTTGAGTGAACCCACCTCACTGCATATAACTACCTTTATTGTTCATTAAACCCAGCTTACTGCATATAACTACCTGTTGTGTTGAGTGAACCTACCTAACTGCATACAACTACCTTTATTGTTCAGTGAACCCAGTTCACTGCATATAATTACCTGTTGTGTTGAGTGAACCCACCTCACTGCATATAACCACCTTTATTGTTCAGTGAACCCACCTCACTGTATCTAACTACCTGTTGTGTTGAGTGAACCCACCTCACTGCATATAACTACCTGTTGTGTTGAGTGAACCCACCTCACTGCATATACTTACCTGTTGTGTTGAGTGAACCCACCTCACTGCATATAACTACCTTTATTGTTCATTAAACCCAGCTTACTGCATATAACTACCTGTTGTGTTGAGTGAACCTACCTAACTGCATACAACTACCTTTATTGTTCAGTGAACCCACCTCACTGCATCTAACTACAAGTTGTGTTGAGTGAACCCAGCTGACTGCATATAACTACCTGTAGTGTTGAGTGAACCCACCTCACTGCATCTAACTACCTGCTGTGTTGAGTGAACCCACCTCACTGCATATAACTACCTGTATTGTTCGGTGAACCCAGCTCACTGCATCTAACTACCTGTTGTGTTAAGTGAACCCACCTCACTGCATCTAACTACCTGTTGTGTTGAGTGAACCCACCTCACTGCATCTAACTACCTGTTGTGTTGAGTCAACCCACCTCACTGCATCTAACTACCTGTTGTGTTGAGTGAACCTACCTTACGGCATATAACTACCTTTATTGTTCAGTGAACCCAGCTCACTGCATCTAACTACCTGTTGTGTTAAGTGAACCCACCTCACTGCATCTAACTATCTGTTGTTTTGAGTGAACCCACCTCACTGCATATAACTACCTTTATTGTTTAGTGAACCTAGCTCACTGCATCTAACTACCTGTTGTGTTGAGTGAACCCACCGCACGGTATCTAACTATCTGTTGTGTTAAGTGAACCCACCTCATTGCATATATAACTACCTTTAGTGTTGAATGAACCCAGCTCACTGCATCTAACTACCTGTTGTGTTGAGTGAACCCACCTCACTGCATATAACTACCATTATTGTTCAGTGAACCCAGCTCACTGCATCTAACTACCTGTTGTGTTGAGTGAACCCACCTCACTGCATCTAACTGCTTGTTGTGTTGAGTGAACCGACCTCGCTGCATATAACTACCTGTTGTGTTGAGTGAACCCACCTCACTTCATCTAACTACCTTTATTGTTCAGTGAACCCACCTCACTGCATCTAACTACCTGTTGTGTTGAGTGAACCCACCTCACTGAATATAACTACTTGTTGTGTTAAATGAACCAACCTCACTGCATCTAACTACCTGTTGTGTTGAGTGAACCCACCTCACTGCATCTAACTACCTGTTGTGTTGAGTGAACCCACCTCACTGCATATAACTACCTTTATTGTTCTGTGAACCCAGCTCACTGCATCTAACTACCTGTTGTGTTGAGTGAACCTACCTTACTGCATCTAACTACCCGTTGTGTTGAGTGAACCCACCTCACCTGTTGTGTTGAGTGAACCCACCTCACTGCATATAACTACCTTTATTGTTCAGTGAACCCACCTCACTGCATCTAATTACCTGTTGTGTTGAGTGAACCCAGCTCACTGCATATAACTACCTGTTGTGTTGAGTGAACCCACCTCAGTGCATATAAATACTTTTATTGTTCAGTGAACCCATCTCACTGCATCTAACTACCCGTTGTGTTCAGTGAACCCACCTCACTGCATCTAACTACCTGTTGTGTTGAGTGAACCCACCTCACTGCATATAACTACCTTTATTGTTCAGTGAACCCAGTTCACTGCATATAACTGCCTGTTGTGTTGAGTGAAACCACCTCACTGCATATAACTACCTGTTGTGTTGAGTGAACCCACCTCACTGCTTAAAACTACCTGTTGTGTTGAGTGAACCCACCTCACTGCATCTAACTACCTATTGTGTTGAGTGAACCCACCTCACTGCATCTAACTACCTGTTGTGTTGAGTGAACCCACCTCACTGCATATAACTACCTGTAGTGTTTAGTGAACCCACCTCACTGCATTTAACTACCTGTTGTTTTGAGTGAACCCACCTCACTGCATATAACTACTTTTATTTTTCAGTGAACCCAGCTCACTGCAACTAACTACCCATTGTGCTGAGTGAACCCACCTCACTGCATCTAACTACCTGTTGTGTTGAGTGAACCTACCTTACGGCATATAACTACCTTTATTGTTCAGTGAACCCAGCTCACTGCATCTAACTACCTGTTGTGTTGAGTGAACCTACCTTACTGCATATAACTACCTTTATTGTTCAGTGAACCCACCTCACAGCATATAACTACCTTTATTGTTCAGTGAACCTACCTCACTGTATCTAACTACCTGTTGTGTTGAGTGAACCCACCTCACTTCATCTAACTACCTTTATTGTTCAGTGAACCCAGCTCACTGCATATAACTACCTGTTGTGTTGAGTGAACCCACTTCACTTCATCTAACTACCTTTATTGTTCAGTGAACCCACCTCACTGCATCTAACTACCTGTTGTGTTGAGTGAACCCACCTCACTGAATATAACTACTTGTTGTGTTAAATGAACCAACCTCACTGCATCTAACTACCTGTTGTGTTGAGTGAACCCACCTCACTGCATCTAACTACCTGTTGTGTTGAGTGAACCCACCTCACTGCATATAACTACCTTTATTGTTCAGTGAACCCACCTCACTGCATCTAATTACCTGTTGTGTTGAGTGAACCTACCTTACTGCATCTAACTACCTGTTGTGTTGAGTGAACCCACCTCACTGCATATAACTACCTGTTGTGTTGAGTGAACCCACCTCACTGCATATAACTACCTTTATTGTTCAGTGAACCCACCTCACTGCATCTAATTACCTGTTGTGTTGAGTGAACCCAGCTCACTGCGTCAAACTACCTGTTGTGTTGAGTGAACCCAGCTCACTGCATATAACTACCTGTTGTGTTGAGTGAACCCTCCTCGCTGCATATAACTACCTTTATTGTTCAGTGAACCCACCTCACTGCATATAACTACCTGTAGTGTTGAGTGAACCCACCTCACTGCATATAACTATCTGTTGTGTTGAGTGAACCCACCTCACTGCATATTACTACCTTTATTGTTTAGTGAACCTAGCTCACTGCATCTAACTACCTGTTGTGTTGAGTGAACTCACCTCACGGCATATATAACTACCTTTAGTGCTGAATGAACCCAGCTCACTGCATCTAACTACCTGTTGTGTTGAGTGAACCCACCTCACTGCATCTAACTGCCTGTTGTGTTGAGTGAACCCACCTCGCTGCATCTAACTACCTGTTGTGTTGAGTGAACCCACCTCACTGCATCTAACTGCCTGTTGTGTTGAGTGAACCCACCTCACTGCATCTAACTGCCTGTTGTGTTGAGTGAACCCACCTCACTGCATCTAACTACCTGTTGTGTTGAGTGAACCCACCTCACTTCATCTAACTACCTTTATTGTTCAGTGAACCCAGCTCACTGCATCTAACTACCTGTTGTGTTGAGTGAACCCACCTCACTGCATCTAACTGCCTGTTGTGTTGAGTGAACCCACCTCACTGCATCTAACTGCCTGTTGTGTTGAGTGAACCCACCTCACTGCATCTAACTACCTGTTGTGTTGAGTGAACCCACCTCACTTCATCTAACTACCTTTATTGTTCAGTGAACCCAGCTCACTGCATCTAACTACCTGTTGTGTTGAGTGAACCCACCTCACTGCATATAACTACCTTTATTGTTCAGTGAACCCACCTCACTGCATCTAACTACCTGTTGTGTTGAGTGAACCCACCTCACTGAATATAACTACTTGTTGTGTTAAATGAACCAACCTCACTGCATCTAACTACCTCATGTGTTGAGTGAACCCACCTCACTGCATCTAACTACCTGTTGTGTTGAGTGAACCCACCTCACTGCATATAACTACCTTTATTGTTCAGTGAACCCAGCTCACTGCATATAACTACCTGTTGTGTTGAGTGAACCTACCTTACTGCATATAACTACGTTTATTGTTCAGTGAACCCACCTCACTGCATATAACTACCTTTATTGTTCAGTGAACCCACCTCACTGCATCTAACTACCTGTTGTGTTGAGTGAACGCACCTCACTGCACATAACTACCTGTTGTGTTGAGTGAACCCAGCTCACTGCATATAACTACCTGTAGTGTTGAGTGAACCCACCTCACTGCATCTAACTACCTGCTGTGTTGAGTGAACCCACCTCACTGCATATAACTACCTTTATTGTTCAGTGAACCCACCTCACTGCATCTAATTACCTGTTGTGTTGAGTGAACCCAGCTCACTGCGTCAAACTACCTGTTGTGTTGAGTGAACCCAGCTCACTGCATATAACTACCTGTTGTGTTGAGTGAACCCTCCTCGCTGCATATAACTACCTTTATTGTTCAGTGAACCCACCTCACTGCATATAACTACCTGTAGTGTTGAGTGAACCCACCTCACTGCATATAACTATCTGTTGTGTTGAGTGAACCCACCTCACTGCATATTACTACCTTTATTGTTTAGTGAACCTAGCTCACTGCATCTAACTACCTGTTGTGTTGAGTGAACTCACCTCACGGCATATATAACTACCTTTAGTGCTGAATGAACCCAGCTCACTGCATCTAACTACCTGTTGTGTTGAGTGAACCCACCTCACTGCATCTAACTGCCTGTTGTGTTGAGTGAACCCACCTCGCTGCATCTAACTACCTGTTGTGTTGAGTGAACCCACCTCACTGCATCTAACTGCCTGTTGTGTTGAGTGAACCCACCTCACTGCATCTAACTGCCTGTTGTGTTGAGTGAACCCACCTCACTGCATCTAACTACCTGTTGTGTTGAGTGAACCCACCTCACTTCATCTAACTACCTTTATTGTTCAGTGAACCCAGCTCACTGCATCTAACTACCTGTTGTGTTGAGTGAACCCACCTCACTGCATCTAACTGCCTGTTGTGTTGAGTGAACCCACCTCACTGCATCTAACTGCCTGTTGTGTTGAGTGAACCCACCTCACTGCATCTAACTACCTGTTGTGTTGAGTGAACCCACCTCACTTCATCTAACTACCTTTATTGTTCAGTGAACCCAGCTCACTGCATCTAACTACCTGTTGTGTTGAGTGAACCCACCTCACTGCATATAACTACCTTTATTGTTCAGTGAACCCACCTCACTGCATCTAACTACCTGTTGTGTTGAGTGAACCCACCTCACTGAATATAACTACTTGTTGTGTTAAATGAACCAACCTCACTGCATCTAACTACCTCATGTGTTGAGTGAACCCACCTCACTGCATCTAACTACCTGTTGTGTTGAGTGAACCCACCTCACTGCATATAACTACCTTTATTGTTCAGTGAACCCAGCTCACTGCATATAACTACCTGTTGTGTTGAGTGAACCTACCTTACTGCATATAACTACGTTTATTGTTCAGTGAACCCACCTCACTGCATATAACTACCTTTATTGTTCAGTGAACCCACCTCACTGCATCTAACTACCTGTTGTGTTGAGTGAACGCACCTCACTGCACATAACTACCTGTTGTGTTGAGTGAACCCAGCTCACTGCATATAACTACCTGTAGTGTTGAGTGAACCCACCTCACTGCATCTAACTACCTGCTGTGTTGAGTGAACCCACCTCACTGCATATAACTATCTTTATTTGTCAGTGAACCCAGCTCACTGCATCTAACTACCTGTTGTGTTGAGTGAACCCACCTCACTGCATATAACTACCTTTATTGTTCAGTGAACCCACCTCACTGCATATAACTACCTGTAGTGTTGAATGAACCCAGCTCACTGCATCTAACTACCTGTTGTGTTGAGTGAATCCACCTCACTGCATATAACTACCATTATTGTTCAGTGAACCCAGCTCACTGCATCTAACTACCTGTTGTGTTGAGTGAACCCACCTCACTGCATCTAACTGCCTGTTGTGTTGAGGGAACCCACCTCGCTGCATATAACTACCTGTTGTGTTGAGTGAACCCACCTCACTGCATCTAACTACCGGTTGTGTTGAGTGAACCCACCTCACTGCATATAACTACCTTTATTGTTCAGTGAACCCACCTCACTGCATATAACTACCTGTAGTGTTAAGTCAACCCACCTCACTGCATATAACTACCTTTATGTTTCAGTGAACCCAGCTCACTGCATCTAACTATCTGTTGTGTTAAGTGAACCCACCTCACTGCATATATAACTACCTGAAGTGTTGAGTGAACCCACCTCAATGCATCTAACTACCTGTTGTGTTGAGTGAACCCACCTCACTGCATATAACTGCCTGTTGTTTTGAGTGAACCCACCTCACTGCATATAACTACCTGTTGTGTTGAGTGTACCCACCTCACTTCATCTAACTACCTTTATTGTTCAGTGAACCCAGCTCACTGCATATAACTACCTGTAGTGTTGAGTGAACCCATCTCACTGCATCTAACTACCTGTTGTGTTGAGTGAACCCACCTCACTGCATATAACTACCTTTTTTGTTCAGTGAACCCAGCTCACGGCATATACCTAGCATCTCCCTCGAGATGGACAAAATGGACAAACCAGGTAGAGGAAGAGGTAGAGGCAGACCCAGAGGAAGGCCACCAGGCATCGGCAGGTCTGTGCAAGGTGGTGTTCCTGTGATTTCGTGCGGACCTGGCCCAAAATACAGTGCTCAGAAGAAGGCACGTGTTATCACTTCCCAAAATTGTGAGGACGTGCTTGACTATTTAATACAGAACACCTCATCTCCCGCAGCCAGTGCCACCTGCGCTAGTACAAGCACCACATCCGCTGCATTTGACACTTCGCAGGAGTTATTTGGTGGTGGTGGTGGTGAAATCACTGATTCACAGCCACTACTGCAACAACAAGAAGAAGGCGCAGGTACACCACCTCATACATCTGAGTTAGGTGGCGATAGTATGGACGTAACGTGTGAGAAGGGGGATGATGAACCACCTGAAGTTGGTGCAGTTGTGGAGGTGTCTGAGGAAAGCGAAGCTGGGCAGGAGGATTATGATGACGATTATACGGATGCTTCGTATGTTCCCAGTAGAGGAGATGACCAGGGGGACAGTTCAGAGGGGGAGTCAGAGAGGAGTAGGAGGAGACAACTCCATGATAGAAGCAGAGGGAGCTCATCCTCAGAAACAGCTGGGTGCAGTGTCCAGCGCCATGTATCGCCAGCTATGGACAGGCAGCCAACATGACCTTCAACATCAGCTGCTGATGCCACCGTAGCGCCATCACCCCAGGGTGCCTCAGCGGTTTGGAAATGTTTTAACATGTGTGTCTCAGATCGGAGCAAAGCCATCTGTTCTCTCTGCCAGCAAAAATTGAGCCGTGGAAAGGCCAACTCTCACGTAGGGACAAGTGCCTTACGAAGGCACCTGGAGAAAAGGCACACACAGCTATGGCAAGAACACCTGAGGAAAAGCAGCACCCAAAAGACAAGCCACCCTCCTTCTCCTCTTACGCCTTCAGGTGCATCATCTTCATCCGCTTTCTCCCTTGCCGCTTCACAGCCACCCTCCTCCACACCGCCTCTGCCCTTGAGCGGTTCCTGCTCCTCTGCCCACAGCAGTAGCCAGGTGTCCGTAAAGGAAGTCTTTGAGCGGAAGAAGCCCATTTCTGCCAGTCACCTTCTTGCCCAGCGTCTGACAGCTGGCGTGGCGAAACTATTAGCTCGCCAGCTATTACCATACAAGCTGGTGGATTCAGAGGCTTTCCGTAAGTTTGTGGCCATTGGTACACCACAGTGGAAGATACCAGGCCGCAATTATTTTTCACAAAAGGCCATACCCAAACTGTACCGTGCAGTTGAGAGGCAAGTGGTGTCATCTATTGCGAAGAGCGTTGGGTAAAGGGTCCACCTGACCACGGATGCCTGGTCTGCCAAGCACGGGCAGGGCCGCTACATTACGTACACAGCCCATTGGGTCAACCTAGTGATCGATGGCAGCAAGCAGGGAGTACGTGGCTGCGCAGTGGACCGACTTGTCACACCTCCATGGCTTGCAGGCAGGCCTCCTGCTACCTCCTCTCCACCTGCTACATACTCTTCGCTGTCGTCATCCTCCTCCTCCTCCTTGGCTGGTGCTGCGATCTCCACTCCAGCTACACAGCCCCTGCACCCCAGGGCCTATGCTGCATGCCAGGTACGACGGTGTCACGCAGTGTTAGACATGGCTTGCCTCAAAGCAGAGAGTCACAGTGGAGCAGCTCTCCTGGCTGCTCTTAAGAAACAGGTGGAGCAATCGCTTACCCCGCACAAGCTGGAGATCGGCAACGTGGTGTATGACAACGGCAGCAACCTAATTTCTGCGTTGAATTTGGGAAAGCTGACACATGTACCCTGCATGGCACATGTGCTGAATCTGGTCGTGCAAAGATTTGTGTCCAAGTACCCAGGCTTAGAGGACGTCCTGAAGCAGGCCAGGAAGTTGTGTGGGCATTTCAGGTGGTCTTACATGGCCATGGCACGCTTTGCGGACATTCAGCATGGAAACAGCAGCAGAAGCCAGCCTCCTGCCCCAGCTGTCCTCGCAACAGGCAGTCCAGAGATGTGTGTGTGAGATCGGCCTGGTAGTGTCAGGTGCTGCCTCACTTCCTCTTCCTGTTTCCTGCTCCAGAGCAGAGCGGTGTCTCTGAGTAGCAATGTGTAACGATGCTGAGCTGCTGTGCACGCTGGTCTGCTGAGACGTACTCCTGAGCCAGATGATTAGGCGTCCAATTAAGCTACTGTTCGAGCTTCGAGCTTCTGTCTGTGTCACTATAACTCACTCCCGTCCATGAGTCAAGCTTCCCTGAGGAGATACCTGCTTCAGACTGTGTGCGCACGAACTGCAGAGGTTAATTAACAGAAGGCTGCCTGTTTATTGCCTGTTTATTTACCTAAGGAGGCCAGCAAAGAGCGTGGAGGGAAGGACTGGAGAAGCAGCATCTAAATCACTCCCTCACCACCCTTCACCTTCCTGCCGCAGAATGTCAGAGTATTTACTTTGCCAGCGTTCCAGATTGTCTGCTGGTCAGAAATAGCTATTAAGAGAGAGATCAAGCAGAGGTCAGGCAGAGATCGTGAACATCCCCTCCGCATCTGATCTGGTGTAGTATAACCCTGTTCAACACTCATCTGCATGAGCCGACTTACAAAATGTTTCCTTGCTCTGTCTCTGCTGTACCTTCTGCCTTATTGCATCTACTGATTCTATTTCAATACACAACTGATGCTTGATGCTATCTCTGCGTTTTCAAGGTTTGCTTGATGCATGATGCTATCTCTGTTTAACAATGATGCCTGATACTATTGC
Organism: Hyperolius riggenbachi; assembly: GCF_040937935.1. Classification (NCBI taxonomy): domain Eukaryota; kingdom Metazoa; phylum Chordata; class Amphibia; order Anura; family Hyperoliidae; genus Hyperolius; species Hyperolius riggenbachi. The sequence goes on along the minus strand of NC_090649.1, from coordinate 345,812,408 downwards.
ATATACTGAAACTAATGCATGGCAACTGTATTGCTTAATTGCCTAATTGCCTCTATTGACGCCTGACTCCATCTCTGTATACAACTGATGCTTGATGCCATCTCTGCTTATCTGCTTATCAACAGTTGTTTGATGTTGTCTCTGTTTATCAGCTGGTGCCTGATACTATTTGCATAGCAACTGTATCAAGCTGGCACCCTTACTTTATTGCAGCGGTTGATCTCCTTGCTTTCGCCACTATATTGCTGTCATTGGTAAGTTGCTACACTAATGTGAGTGAATGTAGCAGGCTCTGGCAGTTTAAATTTTCTAATTTTCTAATTTTTCTCTCTGACTCTTTCCCGCGATAAACAGAGCCACTCCACTACCACCAACTACTTTTTAAACGTAATTAGAAGGCCCACACTCTTCTACTTATTGTGGGGGTCAGTGGCAGATGGCAGCTGGGACTAGACAGAGACAGAAAGTAAGGCAAACAGACAAAGAGAAAGGTCTCAGCAACTTTGGTTTTCATATTATCTCTGACACATCAAAACTTGGCAAGATGAACAACGATAAACCATCGGCCGCACTAACTCCTCTAAAGCAAAATACAGGAATTTTGGGCCCACAGGGGTCTGTAACACCAAAAGACATAAATAAACATATAAAAAAAAATTCTGAACTTTGTGACGCTTCTCAACAATCAGCAAAATCCACAAAAACACACGCTACAACTGCAGCTGCTAACCCGCAAGCTCAGCCAACCGCCCCTAGCCAGACAACCGCGGCTTACGAAAATCCCAGTGAAACGTTCTATGACGAAAAAATAAAAAGGATGTTGGAGGACTTCACGGTAAAGATTAAAGGGACTCCGAGCTCAGAAAAAAAAGGAAAGTTGTACTCACCAGGGGCTTTTTCCAGCCCAGTGCTGGTCGGGAGGTCCCACGCCGGCGTCCTGGCTCCTCTCCTTCTCCCCGCTCCGGAATGGCTGGCAGGCCGCAGCCCGGGCGACACTCTCCCGAGTGTCGGGCTGCTTCTTCCGCATATGACGCGGATTACGTCACACGCCGGCCGCCTCGCGTCATCACGGCGGCCGGCGTGAAAGTACTGCGCATGCGCGAACAAAGCGCTCATGCGCAGTACTTTCACGCCGGCCGCCGTGATGACGCGAGGCGGCCGGCGTGTGACGTAATCCGCGTCATATGCGGAAGAAGCAGCCCGACACTCGGGAGAGTGTCGCCCGGGCTGCGGCCTGCCAGCCATTCCGGAGCGGGGAGAAGGAGAGGAGCCAGGACGCCGGCGTGGGACCTCCCGACCAGCAATGGGCTGGAAAAAGCCCCTGGTGAGTACAACTTTCCTTTTTTTTCTGAGCTCGGAGTCCCTTTAAGGAAACGGTGGTGGAAACAGTTCAATCCTCAATAAGAGACGCTATGAGCAGCGAGCTCAAATCGATTAAGGAGGAAATGTTACAGTTGTCTGATAGGGTAGGCATCTTGGAAAAAAACTCAGAAGAGAATACTAAACATGTTGGATCTTATAATGCAGAGATAGCAACACATAAAAAGGTATTAAAAGATCTTACGCATAAAATAGACGACCTGGAGAATAGGAGCCGTAGGAACAACATTAAAATTCGTGGGCTCCCCTCATCGATTCCCTCCAAGGATTTACATGAAACTGCCGCAAGGCTTTTTAAAGAGATAACCGGCAACGACTCACCATCAGGCATCATAATCGATAGAATCCACAGAATTGGTAAAGAAAAAGAAATCTCAAGCTTCAAAAGCACAGACGTCCTATGCAGAGTGCACTTTTTTCATGCAAAGGAACAGATTCTAACTAAAGCACGCGCCCTAGGCTCTCTTAAGTTCAACAAATGGAAAATCGAGCTATTCCCAGACCTGTCCAAAAGAACAATTGATCGTAGGAGACTACTGAAACCATTGCTAGAAAAAATCAAGCAAAAGGGGGGAATCTATAAGTGGGGTTTCCCTCTTTCCCTGAGAGCCACGATTGATGGGAAGACATGCATTCTTAATGATGGAGAACCACCGCAAAAGTTCCTAAACAACCTCGGCCTACCATTGGTGACGATCCCAGGATGGGAGGACATTTAAAACGCATAGTAATTTTGTTATGTTATTTTTTTTTATGTTTGTTCTCCCTTCTCTCCTTTTTGCACTTTCCCTCACCGCTCTAAACATATTACCAAATAGGAGGAATTGTAGGCATCTTCCCTGATAAGCGGGGCTCTGTTCCAGTTGATGTCAATCAATATTGGAACAGGAAAGTCCGGTACTCTACGGCAACTCTTAGTTGTCAACCCGGACAAGACTGACTTGTTTGTCGAAAGGTTGAATGGATGTGAGTCTTTGAATGGTATGTACGAGTGTGTTGTTGCTTATTCTGACCTGATCTGTCGACGCGGTCCCGCCCTTCTGCTCCATCTTGCGCAACCTGTACAGAGTGTACTCCCTTCTCTTCTGGCCTTAATAAATAAACCTTTAATATGACTGATAAATTAAGAATTCTTACACTTAGTGTTAAAGGTGCCAACTCCGGATGTAAACGTAGAAGAATTATTGATGAATTAATAAAGAATAAAATTGACATAGCCTTTATTCAAGAAACACATTTTCAAAAGGGAAAAACCCCGAGATTCTTTGACAAAAGATATAAAGAATGGATCATTAACTTCAATGAGAAAAAAAAAACATGCGGAGTTGCGATTGCAATAAGATCTGGGATGGACTTCTGTATAAATCGCGTATACAAAGATAAAGAAGCCAGGGAACTGATAGTGTTGGGGACGGTTAATGGCAGACAAATAACATTAGCTAATGTGTATACCCCCAACAAAGGTCAAGTGGCCTTTTTGACTAACTTCCTCAATAAAGTCAAAGATAAAGCAGTTGGTTTAACCGTTATTGGTGGGGATTTTAACCTCACGATTGATCCCAAATATGATACCTCCAAAGGGCTATCATGTATTCCTAAACGTGACATTGTTAATCTCAAAAATGAACTCAAGACCTTAAAACTTGTCGATATATGGAGAATTAAAAATCTAGACGAAAAAGACTACACTTTTTTCTCTAGCGTACATCAAAACTATTCCAGGCTAGACTACTTCCTAGTCCCTGAAAATCTTATCACTTCAGTTTCTGACGTCTCAATTGGCCATATTACTTTTTCAGACCATGCCCCGTAATTATGACAATCTATTTAGGCCTTAAATCACCTCAGAAAAAAGTCTGGAGACTAGATAAAACGTTACTAGAGGAAGAAGACACCAGACGTCAGATAGCTGAGTCATTAAATGAATTTATTAAATTCAATTTGACGTCTGTAACGTCACCATTGATCCTCTGGGACACTTTAAAATGTGTATCTAGAGGAGTTCTGATTCTGGTAAGTAATAGAAAAAAAAAGGCAAAACAGAAAAGGATTGTTGAGCTTCTGGCCCACCTACAATCAGAAGAAGCAGAACATAAAATCTGGCCCTCATCTAAAACTTTGCTTAAGCTCACAAAGATTAAGACAGAACTAAATCAGTTGCTTGACAACAAATGTTCACAGGAGTACAAAAATTTAAAAAAACAGTTCATACACGGGAAGAACAAACCAGGTAAAATACTATCAGACCTACTCAACAAAAAACAAAGAAATAACTTCATTCACAAAATAAAAAATCAAGATGGAAGCATTGTTCAGGACACCGAAACCATAGGTAAGATATTCTCTAGTTTCTTTGAAGGTATATACAACACTGACATACCAAAACCCACAAACACAAGAGAATATTTAGAAAATATTAACCTACCTGTTTTAGATAACAGTGACCGCGAAATGCTCGAAACACCAGTGACTGAAAGTGAATTTCTGGAAACAGTGTCTAAGCTTCAGAAGGGGAAAAGCCCGGGCCCTGACGGTTACTGCATAGAATTCTATCAGCTATTTGCTCATATTTTGGCCCCTCTTTTCTGCAACTTGGTCAATAACAAAGAAGGAACTGCTACCTTCTCAAAAGAATCTAACCAAGCTATACTAACACTAATCCCTAAAGAAGGGAAATCAAATTTAGACTGTGCAAACTTTAGGCCAATTTCACTATTAAATTGCGATGTGAAAATCTATGCAAAAATATTGGCAAATAGACTGACCAGGGTTGCCGATAGAGTTCTGGGCAAACAACAATCGGGCTTTGTCAAAAATAGCCAAATTCAAGACAATATCTACGCTGCAACAAATCTGATCCATACTTGTAAAAAGAGAAAAATAGAAGCAGTTATGGTTGCAGTAGATGCAGAAAAGGCATTTGACCGTCTATCAAGGGAATTTGTCTTTGCTATATTGGAAAGATTGGGTTTGGGCCGGAACTTTATAAACAGAATAAAGAAATTATATATCAATCAAAGTGCAGGCGTCAATATAAACGGATCCGTATCCAATACTTTCAATATTAAGAATGGGGTTAGGCAAGGTTGCCCATTGTCTTCATGGCTCTTCAATTTTAGTTTAGAAGCATTTATACAACTAATTCAGAATGACAACATGGTTAAAGGAGTAAAAACAAAGACGGAGGAGATTAAAATACTTGCCTACGCCGATGATTTATTACTAACTTTGATCAAACCAATCCAATCCATCGCCAGGTGTGAGAAACTTCTCGAGGTATTCTCGTTACACTCTAATTTTAAGATTAACCAGGTTAAAACTATAATCCTGAATTTGGGTTGTTCACATGACACCGTGAATGCTATTAAAACACACAGTAAATTTAGATGGAGTGATCAAGCAATTAAATATCTTGGTATTACCCTCACTAGAGACCCTAACGACCTGTTCACGGCTAACTTTTCTAAGACTGTTAAAGAGTACAAGGGTAAACTCCAATCATGGGATCGACCCTGTTTTAATGTCATCGGTAGGATCAGCATATTAAAATGCTGGTTTTACCAAAACTTATTTTTCTCTTGCGGAGCCTGCCAGTGGCTATCCCAAACTCATGGTTCCAAAACTGGCATAAAATTTTTCAAAATTTTATCTGGAGTAAATCCAGACGTAGAATTAGTTATAAACTTATTTCTAGGCAGAAAGAGGAGGGAAGCCTAGCCGCACCAAACATTATAAATTACTATAGAAGTGCACACTTGGCAAGGGTCTTGGACTGGAAGATAGAATCTTCCCCCATTGGATCTGGTAAAGCTTGGTCTATCTTAGAAAAGGACGAATGTAACTTAGATTTAATTTTCTCGTGGATTCCAGTAAACATCTATAAAGTTTACTCCACTACGGATCACCCTTTGATTAAACCAACAGTAAAAACTCCTTTTTGTTTCGTCTCAAAATGGCACAAAGACACAGGCCCATCCCCACTTACCACTTTAAGGGAGAATCCAGATTTCATGCCCGGCTTGGTGAGGTCCTGGTTTTCCAGAAACACGATAAGCCCCGATACGCGCATTATCAATCTCTGGGGAAACCCTGCATTGGGGATACCTGGCATATTAAACAATCGTAGGCAAAAGGAGACTTGGTGTACAATGCAAGCGAGAAGTTTTATACATAAATTAAAATTCAAGTTTGTCAGATTAAGGAACGACCCAAATATTTTTGAAAAACATATTCTCCTTAATAAAAAAATGGACAAAGCTTTATCCAAACTTAATAGACTTATTTGCCAAGGAGAAAGGCAAAATTTTACTCCACACTATTGTACAAAATGGGAAAGAGACCTCGGCCCTTCGCTTAAAAGTAAATGGCTCACGATTTGGCATAAAAATTGGATGATCCCGGATATTGATCTCCAGCTTACCCAGTACAAGACCATTGCTAGATGGTACATTACCCCGGAACGTATACAAAAATTTTCCAAACAAAGAGAATTGTGCTGGAGGTGTGGGAAGGAGGACGGGTCCGAATTGCACATGTGGTGGGCATGTCCCATATCAAAGACCTTTTGGGATAGTATAATAAGCTTTTGTAAAAACCTGCTAGAAGGGGGCTTTAAACTTTCCCCAAGTGAAGCTATTTTTGGCATATCTGAAGCAGGCGATAGTAAAGAAAGTGCTCTTATTAAAGAGCTAGGAACAAAAGTCGCAAAAAGAATGATAGTAGAAAAATGGAAAGACTCGACTCCCCCCCATCTCGATGACTGGTTGAGCAGAATGGATCGGTTGTGTGGCAGTGAAATCAACGGCGACACAGCAGATCACACACCTGACTTAGATTGTACTCAGTGGGTCAGATCCTATAGGGATACCTGGCTGTCAATTACAAAAAATTATATGGATAAGCAATAAGTATACATATAATAAGATGGGTTAGGGGCTACGCTGTATAACACGAGTGGGGGTAAGAGTGGAAAAGTGGGGTGGTCAGGTGGGTTGGGCCAGGTTAATATGGATGGGTTATGGGTTAAGGAAGGGTATGCTTGGTTGAATGTAAGAGTTTCTGAATGTGTATACATACTGCAAGAGCAACAGGTTATTACACCTCCCTTTCATTTAAGATATAGGGGATATAGGATATGGTAAGACATGGTTAATTCTGGAATGGGGAGGGTTGCGTAAGGGAAGGGGGGAGTTTATGGTTTTTGAAGCATGCATAGACATAAATATAGTGAAATAAAGTTTCAACTATGTATGGCTCAAACAATGATGAAAGCATTTTTCAGCGCTGGTTTGGGAGTCCAAGCGACTAGACCATAAGCTGATAAACTTCCCATATCAAAAATGCATCTGAGTTTGGAAAAAAAAAAAAAAAAAAAAAAAAGGAAACAACTTGCCGGTGAGACGCCTGATTTGCGATTGCCCGACTCGCTGGAATTCCATCCTGCTGATGTTCTGTCGCCTGCTAGACCAGGAGAAAGCCGTTACCCAGTACCTGTATAATTACAGGACAAGGACACAATCTGGGAAAATGGCGATGTTGTGGCCCAACACCTGGACAATGATGCGAAATGCATGCAGGGTCATGGAGCCCTTTGAGGAGGTGACTAAACTGGTGAGTCGCGCTGAGGGCACCATCAGCGACTTGATCCCCTACGCTTACTTCCTGGAGTGTGCCGTGCGTAGAGTGGTGGATACAGCTGTGGAGGAGCGTGAACGAGAACAGTTACGGCAGCAGGAGTCGTGGGAGCGATTTTCATCCGAACCCGATGTTTCCTCAACACCTGCGGCAGCACAGAGGGGGGAGGAGGAGGAAGGAGTCGTGTGGGGAAGGAGAGGAGTCAGACTGATGATGATGATGAGGAAGGTGTTTCTGTGGAGGAGGAAGAGGCGGCAGAAGAAGAACAACCGCGGCAGCCGTCACAGGGGGCTTCTGCTGCTCCACGTTCCCGTGGTATTGTTCATGGCTGGGGGGAGGAAGAGGAGTTGCGTCCCATCACTGAGGAAGAGAAAGAGGTGATGGAGAGTACTTCTGCATCCAGCTTTGTGTAGATGGCCTCTTTCATGTTGTCCAGCCTGTAGAGGGACCCCCGTGTCAAAAAACTCAAGGCGAATGACCTGTACTGGGTGGCCACGCTACTAGACCCTCGGTACAGGCACAAAGTGGCGGACCTGTTACCAACTCAACACAAGGCGGAAAGGATGCAGCACTTGCAGAACAAGCTGTCAATGATGCTTTACAATGCATGTAAGAGTGATGTGGCAGCACAACGCAATCAAGGTACCACTGGCAGTAATCCTCCTCCTCCCAAGTCCACGCAGGCAAGGACAGGACGCTCCAGCGATCTCAGGGTGATGTCGGACATGCGGACATTCTATAGTCCAACTCCTCGCCATAGTCCTTCCGGACCAACGCCTGGATCGGCAGGTAGCCAACTACCTTGCCTTGAGTGTGGATGTAGACACTGCGAGCAGCGATGATGAACCCTTGGACTACTGGGTGCGCAGGCTTGACCTGTGGCTAGAGCTGTCCCAATTTGCCATCCAACTTCTCTCTTGCCCTGCCGTAAGCGTCCTGTCAGAAAGGACCTTCAGTGCAGCTGGAGGCATTGTCACTGAGAAGAGAAGTCGCCTAAGTCACAACAGTGTTCAGTACTTGGCCTTTATCAAAATTAATGAGGAATGGATCACGGAGGGCTACTGCACGACCGAAGACTAAGTCAGTCCCCACACACAGCATCTCTGCCTGCAGGCCGCTTGACTGCCTTCTCCGCCACCAACAGGGTCCAGGACTCTAGGCGGATTCCTGAATTTTTAAGGCCGCTGCTAGACTAATTTTTATGGTGCTTGTACATGCCTGCCTAATTTTTCTGGCTGCAGTGCGGGCGGCTGGAACAAAAAAACAAAAGGCGTGTACATGTGCCCATCCCTCTTCGTGATCATTACCTTGCCGCGGTGAAGGGGCTTGCGTATCACAATGAAGCAATGACCGCCGGCTATTTGAGTGTCTCGGGAGGGGGTGGCACACCAAAGATAATAAGGTCGTTGCTTCATTGTGGTCAGACCAAATTTGATCAGCTGGGCGGTCACTGTTCTGTCATTTAGCTACATCAGCCGGGCGACCATATGGGCTGTAAAGCCACCGTCACCTGCACTCTCGTCATGGAGCGCACCAGTCCAGCACGGCCGTCACTACACAAACGGCTGGTTGCAGTCACTGCATACCTTTCACTGCATCTGTGACTGCACATTGTATTATACCTGGCAGTCAGTGCATAACTTGCACTTGAATGGATGGCAGACTTGCCCTCCATAACTGATTCCCGTTAAAGGATTTAAAGTTGATTCATTTTAATTAGGGCCTCAAAAGTCCTCCTGAGTCCTGTATTGTTATTTTTGGTCACTACCTCGGGGCGGGCATACCTGCTGCCTTCCTTGCCTGGATGTGTGGTGGTAGCCGTTTCTTAGGCTCCAACTCCGGACTGGAATCACACAAGGAAGGGTTCCCCCGCCATTACCCATGCTCAGTGGTCACAATGGCAGACTTGACCTCCATAAGAGAATCTCGCCGGAGACCAACCTGGTGAATCGCAGTGAAGGCACCATCAGACTTGCCCTCCATAACTGATTCTCGTTAAAGGATTTAAAGTCAACTCTTTTCAAAACAGCAGGGCCTCTCGAGTCCCTTATTGTTATTTTTGGTCACTACCTCGGGGCGGGCATGCCTGCTGCCCTTCTTGCCTGGATGTGTGGTGATAGCCGTTTCTTAGGCTCCAACTCCGGACCGGAATCACACAAGGAAGGGTTCCCCCGCCATTACCCATGCTCAGTGGTCACAATGGCAGACTTGACCTCCATAAGAGATTCTCGCCGGAGACCAACCTGGCGGATCGCAGTGAAGGCACCATCAGACTTGCCATCCATAACTGATTCTCGTTAAAGGATTTAAAGTCAACCCTTTCAAAAAACAGCAGGGCCTCCTGAGTCCCGTATTGTTATTTTTGATCACTACCTCGGGACGGGCATGCCTGCTGCCCTTCTTGCCTGGATGTGTGGTGGTAGCCGTTTCTTAGGCTCCAAGTCTGGAATGCAAAAGAAACCTGATTCCCTGGCCATTACTCGTGGTCAGTGGTCACTAGTCACCATGGTACTGAGACTATAGTACCATCAAAAGGTTTCACACAATTGAAAAAAATGGCAAACTTGCCCTCCATAAAACATTCCTGGCAAATGCTTTCGACTTGGTTTGTCTTCCACTGGGTCAAAGGTCCATCTGACCACAGATGCCTGGTCTGCAAAGCACGGTCAGGGCAGGTACAGCATGGGTCTCAGCAGGCTCCCACTTTGGGCCGGAATCCAACCTTGATTCCCTGGCCATTACCCGTGGTGACAATGGCAGACTTGCCCTCCATAACTGATTCTCCTTAAAGGATTTAAAGTCAACCCTTTCAAAAAACAGCAGGGCCTCCTGAGTCCTGTATTGTTATTTTTGGTCACTACCTTGGGGTGGGCATGCCTGCTGCCCTCCTTGCAATGGATGTGTGGTGGTAGCCGACTATTTGTTAGGCTACAACTCCGAACCAGAATCACACCAGGAAGGGTTCCCCCGCCATTACCCTTGGTCACAATGGCAGACTTGCCCTCCATAATAGACTCTCATTGCAGGTACTGAACAGCAAGTAGAAAATGTAATGTAAAAAAAATAGATGTAAGCTTTAACAATGGTAAAGAAAGAACCATTGAAAGTTGATAAGGCAGACAGCCATCATTTTGATGAGGGAGCTGGTAGGGCGGAAAGGAGCAGGCGGGGACGCCCGTGCGCTCAGTCCTCGCTCCCAGAAGACCCAAGAGCGGTAAGATACAAAACCATTGGGCAAAGTCCGCGGGCCAATGACGGCTTTATCTCCGTATCAGCAAACATTTAAGGTGCTGGAATTGTTTTAATGGGACTGGCTAACCCCCTCAGATCTTTAATCCAGACGGGAGTTCCATCACAGGACTAATCGTTTAGATAGCGGTTTATGCTTATAACACGCATTTGAACTATGGCCAAAGGAAATTCAAAAACCAGCACTGGTACATGCATATAAGTCCTGCAGGCTAAAAAGGATCCTGACTGGGTTTCTGGGAGGGGGAAGCTCATGTTTGGGGTATGTGCAATTTCATGGGAGGTTTGAGGGTATTGTAATGCAATTTGTGTGTTTACTGAATATACATTAATTACACTACCTGATTGATGTATACACATGCAAGATGTTTTAAAACACTTTAGGCCTGCAATTTAGCATGCAATGTGATTTCTGCTTTTAAAACGCTGCTTTGCATCAAATCCAGAATTTTCCCCGGGACTTTTGGGGTGTATCCCACTCTGCCATGCTCCCCTCCAGGTGTTAGACCCCTTGAAACATCTTTTCCATCACTTTTCTGGCCAGCATAAGTGTTTCTAGTTTTCAAAGTTCACCTCCCCATTGAAGTCTATTGTGGTTCGCGAACTTTTTCGTGAACCGAACCTTCCGCGGAGGTTCGCGAACCGAAAATTGGAGGTTCGCGACATCTCTAGTGACTAACTATTATTTATTATTACACAGTACAGAAGCTAATACAATCACACACTAACAGTGGAAAAAATGAATGGAATGGGTAGTAGTAGTAGTAGTAGTAGTAGTAGTATTAGTAGTAGTAGTAGTATAGTAGACATGAATAGTAGTAGTAGTAGTACGCACGCAGGTAACTAAGAAATCCCTAGCGTACTACACAATAACTAAGTCGTGCGGCAGACAGTTAGTGACAATTAAAATCTATCACACACGATCAGGCGCAAACAATCAATAGGGTCGGGCAGGTGACAGTCACAGGTCACTTAACGGATGCTGGCCTGTGATGTGACTAACTATTATTTATTATTACACAGTACAGAAGCTAATAAAATCACACACTAACAGTGGAAAAAATGAACAAAACTGGTAGTAGTAGTAGTAGTAGACAGGAGTAGTAGTACGCACGCAGGTAACTAAGAAATCCCTGGCATACTAAAATAACTAAGTTGTGTGGCAGACAGTTAGTGACAATTAAAATCGGTCACACACGGTCAGACGCAAACAATCAATAGGGTCGTGCAGGTGACAGCCACAGGTCACTCAACGGATGCTGGCCTGTGATGTGACTAACTATTATTTATTACACACAGTACAGTAGCTAATAAAATCACACACTAACAGTACAAAAAATTAACTGAACGGGTAATAGTAGTCGTACGCAGGTAACTAATAAATCTCTCGCGTACTTCAAATAACTAAGTTGTGCTGCGCAGACAGTTGGTGACAAATACAATTAAAGTCGGTCACACACGGTCAGACACACGCAATCAATCAATTCTGTCGGGCAGGTGACAGTCACAGGTCACAACGTATGCTGGCCTGTGATGTGACTATTATTTATTACACACAGTACAGAAGCTAATAAAATCGCACACTAACAGTACAAAAAAATAACTGAACGGGTACTAGTAGTCGTACGCAGGTAACTAATAAATCCCTTGCGTACTTCAAATAACTAAGTTGTGCGGCGCAGACAGTTGGTGACAAATACAGTCGGTCACACACGGTCAGACACAATCAATCAATAGGGTCGGGCTGATGACTGTCACAGATCACAACAGGTTTGCTGGCCTGTACAGTGTACACAGTCAGTAACTAACTAGCACAGTACTGAAGCTAATACACTAACAGACTACAGCAGTACTAAATAATTAACTACACTAGTACTAACTAAGTACACAACTAACTAGAATCCCTAACCTACCTAAGCTAGTAGTAGGCTAAGGCTGCCCTAGGCTAGCAGGCCTAGCCTGCACACAGACTAACACTTGCCTAGCACAGTATACACTATACACTAGCCAGGGCTGGTCCTGGACTTTCTGCTGCCTGAGGCAAAGATCGTGAAGGCGCCCCCCCCCCCCCCATCCTTAAAGCAAAATTAAAGAAGACCGCTTCAGTCCGCTCCTCTCTCTCGTGCCTCCTTCTTTGCCACTCTCCTGTGCCTTCCTTCTGTGCCCCTCTCCTGTGCATCCTGTCCTTCCCTTCTGTGTCCTTTCCCCATGTGCCTCCCTTCTGTGGCCTCTCTTGTGCCTCCTTTGCCCCTCTCTCTTGTGCCTCCCTTCTGCGGCCTCTCTTGTGACTCCTTTGCAACTCTCTCCTGTGCCTCCCTTCTGTGTCCTCTCCCCTGTGCCTCCTTATTTGCCACTCTCTCTGAGTCTCTCTGTCTTATGCCCCTCCTTGCAGTCACTGCCCTCCTCCCTCTCCATGTTTTGATCCCCACTCCCATGTCACCATCTTCCTGCTCCCACTTAGCCCCTTTCTTGTGCACCCCCCCCTTCCTTTCGACTTTGTCATCCCCTTCATTGATTCCTGTTCCACTTGCCAAGTCCCCCCCCGCCCCAATATGTCTTCAATACTGATTCCATTCCAATTCCATCCCCACAGTACGCCCACCATTACTAATTACCTACTGTACGTCCATTACTGCCGGTGGTGCCCTGTATTACCCCCCGCCCCATCTGCTGTACATAACATTACACCCACACGACTGACCGTGAAGAAAGCCTGAGTGAGTGACTGACTCACCGGGGATGGGGTCTCCCTCAGGGTCTGGCGGTGGCGATGGGCGGGCGTCGGGCATCCGCAGGCATCCAGCATGCATTCTGCACTGGCTGGCACTGGCAGGCAGGGGACAGACTGCTGCAGCGGCCGCGGGCATGCTCCATCCATCTAGCATCTCGCGCTGGCGGGCAAGGCCGGTGAGCGGCGGTCGGCGGCAGCCAGGCTCATAATCATAGTCACGGTCATGTCGGCGGCGCTCAGTGACTGACCGTGACAATCAGGCAGGGCAGCAGAGCGGGCGGCAGCCGCCACCATCAGCAGGCTTAGGCAGCGTGCAGCCTTGGAGGAGACAGGAGAGCACACCTCCCAACTTTTTGAGATCAGAAAGAGGGACACTTCAGCCACACCCCTGCCAAAACCCTAACCACGCCCCTAGTCACGCATAATGTAATGATTTTTTTAGGAAAAATAGGTTTTATTATAAGTCAATCCACGCTGGCCCTTTCAACCCTGGTTCATTTTCCTTCCTATTTACATTTGAAAATAAGAATTAAATCAATTTAAAGGATGGGGGAAAGAGTCAATTAAACATTTTTTCCAGCAGAAAACTATATATACTTAAAGATCTGTACATCAGTCCTGAAAGAGGGACTGTTGGGAGCTATTGGGAAGCAACAAGTGTGTATGGGCATCTATTTTAATGTAAGTTTTGGGATTAAAATGTCACTGAATAAGCATTTATAAGTAGATGATCCCAGGAAGCAGAGGTCCCAAGCAACTCAGAGAAAGTAGTAAATGACACATAGGAGGCAGAGATTCCCATCAAGTCATTGATTAGCACCAAGCTGACTATTTGTGAGGGTCACATTCCATCCCCATCAGATAAACATAGCAGGCTGTCAGCTTATCTTGTGCAGGGGCAAGGAGATGTGAGAAAACAGGAGACAAAGCATGGAGAGCTCCATAAAACTTGGCTCACCTTCCAGTAGCATGGCCTCTGCCAGCAAGCCTCACTGCCATTGAGAAGCAACACTGCCGTGCAAGCTAGTTTTTTTTTAACTTGTATAAGGCTGGAGCACATCAATGTGAACAAGAGAGCCCAAATCTAAAAATCATGCAAGGCAGCAAATAGAGAGAAAGGAATGATGCATCAGTTTGTCAATCTTACCTGCACCCAGCGATGTCTCTCCATGCATCCTCATTAGTTCCAGCTGGCTGATCTCTGCCTTCTCTCTGCATGCCCCGTCTGTGTAATCACGCGACATACAAAGGACAGGAAGTAGTGTGTAGCCAGCTGGAACTGATGAGGATGTACGGAGATGACATCGCTGGGTGCAGATGAGATTCCTGGAGCCACACCGACAGTGCTGCACTCTGCAAAAGGGAGAGAGGAGACCCAGGAGGGGGGCCAAGGGAGGGAGACTAAGCCGGGTCGCCCTCGCCACATCCCTGACTAATTGGCTGATGTAGAAGAGCACAGCCCGGGGGTTAAGCGGGACCACCCCCCCCCCCCCCAACCCGTGACTGTCCCTCCGAAATCGGGACACTTGTGAGGTCAAAATCTGGCCGCAGAGCTTGGAGTCAACGGACTCGGAGGCCGGCGGCATCATGTGGGCGGCACCAGAACGGGCAGGCGTGCGGTGCACAGCTTAACGGGGGCGGGGCGGGTCCCAGCCAGAACACAGACTCTACCTTGGCGGCGGAGGGTCACTCACGGTGTGTGCAGCCAGGCACGGGGTCGGAGGCACGGCCGGGCACCACAGGAACAGCCGGACTGCACTGCAGAGTCTGCACTGCAGCCTGCACAGCACTCTCTCCGGCTCCGCAGTCACTTCCTCTTTATGTCTGGTGCCGCCCCTCCACTTCCTGCCGCCTGAGGAACCCGCCTCACCCCGCCTCATGGGCGGGCCGGCCCTGACACTAGCTGACTAAAAACAATCAAAATACTATCTAACTATAAATGAGTATAATAGATGTGTTTAGGTGATTAGGAAGCAAAATGCTGGGTTTAGCACTAGAGAAATGCACTTGCTCAGACGCAGCAGCACTGGAGATACTCTCAGTACTACACAAGTCACACAAGTATGTGGCTCCGCAAGATGGCCGCCGCCTTATATACAGTGGCTTGCAAAAGTATTCGGCCCCCTTGAAGTGTTCCACATTTTGTCACATTACTGCTACAAACATGAATGAATGTTATTGGAATTCCACATGACAGACCAATACAAAGTGGTGTACATATGAGAAGTGGAACGAAAATCAATCATGATTCCAAACATTTTTTACAAATAAATAACTGCAAAGTGGTGTGTGCATAATTATTCGGCCCCCTTTGATCTGAGTGCAGTCAGTTGCCCATAGACATTTCCTGATGAGTGCTAATGACTAGATAGAGTACACCTGTGTGTAATCTAAAGTCAGTACAAATACAGCTGCTCTGTGAGGGCCTCAGAGGTTGTCTAATAGAATCTTGGGAGCAACAACACCATGAAGTCCAAAGAACACACAATAACGGTGGGGGAGGAGGGCAGATTGGAAACAGAGATTTTTCGCAAGCCAACTGCCACAAATTCACTCCTCAAATTGGAAAGTTCTCACCCCAGATCACTGCGTAGCAGTATCCCCATCGGAGAGTTCATGCGGGCTCGCAGGAACTGCTCTACTGAAGTGATTTTTGAACAAGAATGTACTCTATTGAGAAATAGATTCATACAGAGGGGCTTTCCCAATGAAGTGGTCCAAAAAGCATACGTTAGAGCCAAAAATACTCCCAGGCAGGATACCCTCAAGAACCTCCCGAAAAAAACAAGACACAGGATATAACAATACTGTGAAACGGACTCCACTGAGATTGGTGGGTACTTTCACAGATCAATCACATACAATCTTCGAGATTGTGAAACATTATTGGCCCATCCTATTGAAAGACAAGGACCTCTCTAAGATCCTCCCTCAAAATCCAGCTATCACCTACAGACGAGCACCTAATCTTAGGGACCTTTTGGTGCATAGTACATACACCCGTACCCTTCAGCCAGTTGTAAACACCTGGATACCTAGCAAACCCAATGGATCGTATCATTGTGGCAAATGTAAAGCCTGCAGGTATATGCCCACTACAAAACAGTTTACGTCCCCAAACAATGGTCGAGTATTTAGGATTCTGTCGTTCATTACATGTAATACATGTGCGGTGGTATACGCAGCGAAGTGTAAATGTAACTTATGGTATGTGGGAAAAACGACCAGACCTTTAAAAGAACAATTATTGGAGCATATTGGTGACATCAAACACAAGAATGACACCGCAATTGCCAGGCATATGAACGACGTCCATCCACAATCACGATTCGACATTTCGTTTCGGGGCATACAGTCCTGGAAGAGGGGTGTCAGAGGGGGAAATGTAGATAAAAAATTGACTCAGCTGGAGTCCCAGTGGATTTTTAGATTGGATACTATTGCACCTAACGGCCTGAACGAAGATTTTAATTTGGCCTGTTTTCTATAAATTTTACAACCATATGTATATATAGGTGCTAAATGTCACTTTTATTAGGTATGATTATCAATCATTATGTATGTGGGGATATTGGTAACACACGCACACGCCAACATGTGTGTGTCTATACAGGATCAATTCACCTTTGTTGACTCAGAGCAGATGGGACATATCTATTTGGTCCACAGTCTGCTCCACGTTCATATGGGTGCATGTATATGTGGTGGATTGCGTCCTCACACGTGTACATGCGCCCTGCGTTAGATTGATGCAGGTTACATATATCCTGTAAGGAAATGGCCTGTATTGACAACAGTGTTTTGCTAGGATACGCTCGTTCAATGAGCAAACACCTTTGGAGTCATCCACGCCCAGTGTATATGGATGTACACACCCCCCACTCCAGCAAGCTTTCACGTTCAAAGTGACGCAAAACACGTCCTTTGCGGCGCATGCACACTTTTACTGAGACTTCGGTGTAATTGATACGCATAGAAGTCCGCGATATATGCGGAAATGCAGCAACCATGAATCACAATGCTAGCAAGTTGGTACGCATGCATATCCGCAATGGATGCGGAGATGCACCGATTACCAGCCGAGATGTTGGTTACCATGCCAACTCTAACTAACAGGATGTGATCTCATACCAAAAGTGATGCGGCGCCATGTTCCGTGTCGATGTATGTGGATACACACGATGCAGGTAACTCTGCTCAATCTGCCTTTTTACACAGCATAACAAACGGAACCTGGTAATCAGTATACCTTAAGCAACTACGGGCGGTGGACACTCCCAGAGTTACTCCACCCCTCCTCATCCCTCTAGTATTTAAATCCATGCCTGACATGGCAACTCAGCTCTGACTTGGGCTATATACATGGGGGGAATGCTGTGACTTGTTGGGGGGTGCACATTTTGATACTACTGTATATATGTATAGCAATCTTTGATAAAGCCGTGAGGTGAAACATGTTAGGGAACCAGTATACAGCACTTTGTATATAGCACCTGCACTATATATGTTATTGCATGTCGGCCATTTTCAGCAGGCACATCTGAGAGGGCCTGACAATAGGTGTTTGAGGGTTGAATTATATACTCATTCCCTCAACACCATCCCTCCATATGTGTCTTATCTAGGTATTGTCCTTTTTTTGATGGTGGAATAGCTACACCAGTCCTCCTGATACGCATATATGGGAAGCACTGGGGTATAAGCAAAGACCTCCACCAGTCTTAGAGACCTACCATTATACAATGTTTAGGACTTTAAAACAAAAGGAGATAACTATGCTCTATATCCCCTAGTAAACTTCAACCATATTTAACTATTTGCAAGGGATATATGCTTGCATAACTTATACCTATAGGGCTTGTCCTTTGTGACCCAGTGTATATAATTATTTCCCTGGTATACCACTCGGATAGTGTTTTATTCAAAGAACACACAAGACAGGTCAGGGATCAAGTTATTGAGAAATTTAAAGCAGGCTTAGGCTACAAAAAGATTTCCAAAGCCTTGAACATCCCACGGAGCACTGTTCAAGAGATCATTCAGAAATGGAAGGAGTATGGCACAACTTTAAACCTACCAAGACAAGGCCATCCACCTAAACTCACAGGCCGAACAAGGAGAGCGCTGATCAGAAATGCAGTCAAGAGGCCCATGGTGACTCTGGACGAGCTGCAGAGATCTACAGCTCAGGTGGGAGACTCTGTCCATAGGACAACTATTAGTCATGCACTGTACAAAGTTGGCCTTTATGGAAGAGTGGCAAGAAGAAAGGCATTGTTAACAGAAAGCATAAGAAGTCCCGTTTGCAGTTTGCCACAAGCCATGTGGGGGACACAGCAACCATGTGGAAGAAGGTGCTCTGGACAGATGAGACCAAAATGGAACTTTTTGGCCAAAATGCAAAACGCTATGTGTGGCAGAAAACTAACACTGCACATCACTCTGAACACACCATCCCCACTGTCAAATATGGTGGTGGCAGCATCATGCTCGGGGAGTGCATCTCTTCAGCAGGGACAGGGAAGCTGGTCAGAGTTGATGGGAAGATGGATGGAGCCAAATACAGGGTAAACTTGGAAGAAAACCTCTTGGAGACTGCAAAAGACTTGAGACTGTGGCGGAGGTTCACCTTCCAGCAGGACAATAACCGTAAACATAAAGCCAGGGCAACAATGGAATGGTTTAAAACAAAACATATCTATGTGTTAGAATGGCCCAGTCAAAGTCCAGATCTAAATCCAATCGAGAATCTGTGGCAAGATCTGAAAACTGCTGTTCACAAACGCTGTCCATCTAATCTGACTGAGCTGGAGCTGTTTTGCAAAGAAGAATGGGCAAGGATTTCAGTCTCTAGATGTGCAAAGCTGGTAGAAACATACCCTAAAAGACTGGCAGCTGTAATTGCAGCAAAAGGTGGTTCTACAAAGTATTGACTCAGGGGACCGAATAATTACGCACACCCCACTTTGCAGTTATTGATTTGTAAAAAAATGTTTGGAATGATGTATGATTTTCGATCCACTTCTCACATGTACACCACTTTGTATTGGTCTTTCACGTGGCATTCCAATAAAATTGATGCATGTTTGTTGCAGTAATGTGACAAAATGTGGAAAACTTCAAGGGGGCCGAATACTTTTGCAACCCACTGTAGAGGAGGGAGGGCCAGGCTCCCCTCCTCTGATTGGTTGCTAGGGTTGCCAGGTCCTCAGCTGGAGGACTTCTGATTGGCCCAATGACGTCACCCCCGAATCCCGAAGCTGAACCCGAACCCACCGCACCATCCGGCCGAATTCGAGTGCGCACATTCGGGAAACTTCGCATTCGGATTCGGCATGATTTTTACTATTCGGGTTCGCATTCGGGAAACCTGAAAAATCACCCAAATTTTCAGGTAAACTTCGCATTCGGGGTCCTGCTGAGCAACCCTGCTGGTGAGTGTGGGGCCTCCTAGGCCAAAGAGGTCATAGCCTAGGGCCACAAAAGCTTGTTTTTTGGCAATGGTACTGGTGATGAACGTAAATTGCCACCATTGTCGTTAGCAAAATCTGAGGCTCACAACATTTGGCATGAATGTAGAAGGCATATTGATATAAGTGCACTACAAATTTGAGTTCCCTACAATTCTGCAAACCAGGGTTATGGGGGTGCAAAAATTATGAATTTTGCCATTTGCTTTCATTGGGCTTCCTATTTCACTGTCAAAAATTTTAAATTTTTTTCAAAGAACGATTGCTCAGCAGTGGCAAATTTTCTAGCATTGTAGGGACTCTTAGGGGGTTCAGGACTGGTGAGTGCAGGGTTCCTAGGCCAAAGAGGTCATAGCCTAGGTCATAGTAATTGATTATCACAAAAACCTGTTTATGTTTGCAATGGTACTGGTGACGAACATAAATCACAGCCATGGCTGTTAGAAAAGCCTGAGGCTCACAATTTTTGGCATGCAGGTAGAAAGCATATTTTCCTACATGCACTCAAACAAGTTGGATTGGGGGGTATCTGAGTTAGAGATGGCCCGAACGGTTCGCCGGCGAACGGTTCCAGACGAACTTTGGGTAGTTCGCCCTCGCCGGCGAAGGCGAACTTTCCCGGAAGTTCAGTTTGCCCCCATAATGCTCCATTAGGGTCAACTTTGACCCACTACGTCACAGTCAACAGGCACATTGTAGCCAATCAGGCTATACTCAGTCCTGGAGCCACTCCCCCCGTATATAAGGCAGGGAGCGCCGGCCATTACACTCACTCGTGTGCCTGCAATAGTGAGAGAAGGGCAAGCTGCTGGCAGACTCTCATAGGGAAAGATTAGTTAGGCTTTTGTAGGCTTGTTAGCTTGCTCCTGGCTGATTCTTATTGCTAAAATAGCACCCAACAACAGCTCTTTTGAGAGCTAAACTTGCAATTGTGATCTATTTTTTTTTCTGTGTGTCCCACTGACACTTGTGTTGCATAGACAGCTTTTGTAATTCATACTGTGTTTGTGCCAGCCCAGGCCCAGCACAATCAGACAGTGACTACCGGAAACGGGAAATATGGGCGCATGAGGCTGGTGGACAAAAAGGGCGCCGCCATAGACTGCCATAATAATTATTGTTTATCTGGCACCTAACAGGAAATAAGGGCGCCCGTGTTAATATGTTTTATACAAATATAAATGTTAATTTTTCATTCAAAATTTCATAAACTACTA
Organism: Hyperolius riggenbachi; assembly: GCF_040937935.1. NCBI lineage: Eukaryota > Metazoa > Chordata > Amphibia > Anura > Hyperoliidae > Hyperolius > Hyperolius riggenbachi. The sequence continues at coordinate 345,791,727 of NC_090649.1, read as the reverse complement.
TCAGCGTTTTCATTTTACAAATAGTAAATTCATGTTTTCACACAAATCTTAGTAAACGTTAAGTTCATACTTTCGTACTAAATCATCATTTTACATTTATAACGGGAAAAAGGGCGCACGTGTTAATGAGTTTTACTTAACCTATTTTGGTTCCTGGACGTAGTTTCTACGTCCAGGAACCATGCGCGCTACCGCGCGCCCCCGCGGCCGATCGTGCGCGTGCACGCACACTCCCGGCTGCGGATTCGGTAGCCAAGGAATCAATGTATCGGGCTACGGAGCCCAATCATTGATTCCTCTCCCCCGCTGAAAAAGCGACAGCTTCTCTCGGAAGCTGAGCTTTTTCTGGCCGTCTTCTTCCTGATGCGTCACTCTAAGCGCTTGCTACGCTTAGAGTGACGTCATGTAAACAAACTCATGGCCGCCATCTTGTGGCCAAAAAGTAATACTACACCTGGAAAAAAAAAACACAGAATTAACACACATTTACCTTATAAATCTATTGTTTACCTCCCACCCTCCCAAAAGTACCCTAATAAAATTTTTAGTATAAACAAACAAAACCATTACAATAAAAAAAAAAACATGTAAATATTTACCTAAGGGTCTAAACTTTTTAAATATCAATGTAAAGATGAAATATTTCTATATTTTTTTATTTTAAACTTGTAAATAGTGATAGATGCAAAATGGAAAAAATGCACCTTTATTTCCAAATAAAATATTGTCGCCATACATTGTGATAGGAACATAATTTTAACGGTGTAATAACCGGGACATATGGGCATATACAATACGTGAGTTTTAATTATGGAGGCATGTATTATTTTAAAACTATAATGGCTGAAAACTGAGAAATAATGAATTTTTCCATTTTTTTCTTATTCTTCCTGTTAAAATGCATTTACAGTAAAGTGGCTCTTAGCAAAATGTACCCCCCAAAGAAAGCCTAATTGGTGGCGGAAAAAACAAGATATAGATCAGTGCATTGTGATAAGTAGTGATAAAGTTATAGGCTAATGAATGGGAGGTGAACATTTCTCACGTGAAAACGACGGAACCTGAATGGGTTAAACATTAAATGTAATACATGGTTTATAAGTTTTCTGCACTTAATTTTTGTGTTAAGTTTACAAATTGTTATTGATAGTTTTAACTTAATCCTGTATTTAACTTTTACATTACATTGATATGAAATCATTATTTTTCAACTGTAAAATCCGAAATGCAATAAACTGTTAAATAGTACATTGTAATTAAATCATTAATTAACATCTGTTAAATCTTGCAGCAAATGTTATTTCTTATTAACATCTGTTAAATCCTATATGCAACAAATTGTAAATTACATGTTTTTCTATCTGGATTCTGTAAATCATTATCATGGATCACTATCAGTAAATGTATAAATAAATATTCAAGAAGTGTAACGCGTAAAGTTCATAGTTCCACAACAGTTTGTGAAATGTTTAGAATTACATACTATGACAAATGTTATAGTCCTCTTTTTACTCAAGTTTCATGAATAATTATATACGTTATGTCATACTTGTATTTACATTTCGAATATCATTTTGTGTGTCGAATCATACGATATCCTTTTTTCTCTGTTTGATTTCGCGCGTATATCAAAAAAGGGCGCCTGGAAAAAAGGGCGCGGGGTGTAGCCGAAATGATAAGTTTGAATGCAAAACCGTATTTTTCGTTTAAGAGGTTATAAACGATAATTTAGTGCTAAATACGTTAAATAAACGGAAATGAAATGGCAAAATACCGTCTATAACAGTAAACGAATTCTGAAATGAAACGTCAAATAGCGTCTATAGCAAAAACGATATTTACACTTGTATTAAGCATAGTACTAGAATGGTAGGTTTTACAGGTATTTTACTACAATTATACCTAACTTTAGGGTCACAGATATCTCTCCTTATCCCTATCCCTCACACCTAGACCCCCCTTTGTGTAAATACACATAATGTAATAAATTGTATATATTACATATATTGTACTATAACTATACCTAACCTCACTCTCATACAGAGCCCTCCCTGTACCTATCCCTAACCCCTAGACCCCCCTGGTGGTGCCTAAACCTAAGACTCCCCTGGTGGTGCCTAAACCTAAGACCCCCCTGTTGGTGCCTAAACCTAAGACTCCCCTGGTGGTGCCTAAACCTAAGACCCCCTGTTGGTGCCTAAACCTAAGACTCCCCTGGTGGTGCCTAAACCTAAGACCCCCCTGTTGGTGCCTAAACCTAAGACCCCCCTGTTGGTGCCTAAACCTAAGACCCCCCTGGTGGTGCCTAAACCTAAGACCCCCCTGGTGGTGCCTAAACCTAAGACTCCCCTGGTGGTGCCTAAACCTAAGACCCCCCTGTTGGTGCCTAAACCTAAGACCCCCTGTTGGTGCCTAAACCTAAGACCCCCTGGTGGTGCCTAAACCTAAGACCCCCCTGTTGGTGCCTAAACCTAAGACCCCCCTGGTGGTGCCTAAACCTAAGACTCCCCTGTTGGTGCCTAAACCTAAGACTCCCCTGGTGGTGCCTTAACCTAAGACCCCCCTGTTGGTGCCTAAACCTAAGACTCCCCTGGTGGTGCCTAAACCTAAGACCCCCCTGTTGGTGCCTAAACCTAAGACCCCCCTGTTGGTGCCTAAACCTAAGACCCCCCTGGTGGTGCCTAAACCTAAGACTCCCCTGGTGGTGCCTAAACCTAAGACCCCCCTGTTGGTGCCTAAACCTAAGACCCCTGTTGGTGCCTAAACCTAAGACCCCCTGGTGGTGCCTAAACCTAAGACCCCCCTGTTGGTGCCTAAACCTAAGACCCCCCTGGTGGTGCCTAAAACTAACCACCACCATGGTCCTAACCCTCCCTGTACCTATCCCTAACCCCTAGACCCCCTAGTAATGCCTAAACCTAACCATCCCCACTGCACAAAACACGCTAAACACATATAAACAATAATATATTTAATCTTTAAAATACTTCACTCCAAATAACATGAATAAAATAATTTATATATTTGTAATAGAATAACTAGCCTTAACATCACGTAGAAATCTTAAAATAACAGTAATATTTAAAGCGATATTTTAGTAACTATAATCAACGCATTAGAAGTGGAAAAACAAAGTTAATACCATAAGCGATGTATTTCTAATACAATCAGCTTTAGAAACGTTATTTAAGCATTATACATATGAAAAACGATTTTAAATGATAAAAGAAGTGTAAACGAAATTTTAGTTGTTATAGTTTTATAAGCGCATTTTTAAAACGAAAAAACTAGTTAAAACCCATATAAGCGAAATTTACAAACGAAAAGATAAGTATAATACAAAGTCTAAACGAACTTGTAAACGATATTTGTTATAAACTTTATCCTGTAAACGAAAACCTTTGTTAACACGATCCCTGTAACCGCTATTTCTCGTGCGCCCTTTTTTCCTGTCGGGCGTAACTAGAAATCACTGGGCCCCCCTGCGAATATTTGGATGGGGCCCCCCCCCATAGGTGCCAAATAATCGTAATGGGGCAGCGTTTCACTGTAAATTAATTGTAAAGTGGGCAGCATTTTACCAGACAATCGTAATGTGGGCCAGAAAATCGTAATGTGGGCAGAGTTCACCAGAAAATCGTAATGTGGGCCTTTAGAAAATCATAATGTGGGCAGAGTTCACCAGAAAATCGCAATGTGGGCAGCAGTCACCAGAAAATCCTAATGTGGGCAGCAGTCAGTCACCAGAATATCATAATGTGGGCAGCACACACCAGAAAATCCTTATGTGGGCAGCAGTCACCAGAAAATCGCAATGTGGGCAGCAGTCACCAGAAAATCGCAATGTGGGCAAGTCACCAGAAAATCGCAATGTGGGCAGCAGTCACCAGAAAATCCTAATGTGGGCAGCATACACCAGAAAATCGTAATGTGGGCAGCAGACACCAGAAAATCATAATATGGGCAGCAGACACCTGAAAATCGTAATGTGGGCAGCAGGCACCTGAAAATCGTAATGTGGGCAGCAGGCACCTGAAAATTGTAATGTGGGCAGCAGACACCTGAAAATCGTAATGTGGGCAGCAGGCACCTGAAAATCGTAATGTGGGCAGCAGACACCTGAAAATCGCAATGTGGGCAGCAGACACCTGAAAATCGTAATGTGGGCAGCAGACACCTGAAAATCGTAATGTGGGCAGCAGACACCTGAAAATCGTAATGTGGGCAGCAGACACCTGAAAATCGTAATGTGGGCAGCAGGCACCTGAAAATCGTAATGTGGGCAGCAGACACCTGAAAATCGCAATGTGGGCAGCAGACACCTGAAAATCGTAATGTGGGCAGCAGACACCTGAAAATCGTAATGTGGGCAGCAGACACCAGAAAATCGCAATGTGGGCAGCAGTGACCAGAAAATCGTAATGTGGGCAGCAGACACCATAAAATCCTAATGTGGGCAGCAGTCACCAGAAAATCGCAATGTGGGCATCAGTCACCAGAAAATCCTAATGTGGGCAGCAGTCACCAGAATATCGTAATGTGGGCAGCAGTCAGTCACCAGAATATCATAATGTGGGCAGCAGACACCAGAAAATCATAATATGGGCAGCAGACACCTGAAAATCCCCCTGCAGAATTTCAGAGCGGGCCCCCCCCCCGGGCCCCGCTCGTGGCCGGTTTTTGGGGGCTGGAGGGGTGGCAGCATGAGGCGAAAGCCTTGCCCACAGTCGGCGGGGAGAGGGGAAGTTCCCCCCTCTCCCTCACCTCGGGGCTCTCCCCTCTGCTCCGCGCCCCCCTCCAGCTAGTGAATGTGTGTGGGCAGCGGGCAGCAGCAGCGGCGGCGGGATACATACCTTCTTCCTTGCGTTCCATCGCCGCCTTCTCGCTCTAGCGGCTGACGTCACTTCCGCTTCCGGAAGGATGGAACGCAAGGAAGAAGGTATGTATCCCGCCGCCGCTGCTGCTGCCCGCTGCCCACACACATTCACTAGCTGGAGGGGGGCGCAGAGGGGAGAGCCTCGAGGTGAGAGAGAGGGGGGAACTTCCCCTCTCCCCGCCGACTGTGGGCAAGGCTTTCCCCTCATGCTGCCACCCCTCCAGCCCCCAAAAAACGGCCCCGAGCGGGCCCCGGGGGGGGCTGGGCCCCCCGCGGGCGCAGGCGCTGCAGGGCCTATTCTTACGCCCCTGGGCGGCGCCCTTTTTGTCCACTATCCCTGTGCGCCCTTTTTTACTAGTTCCGGTATTCCTCGTGTCACTTGTTCTTCTTATTTTCTTTCTTCTGTACTGTGTAATGTATTTCCCCCCTGCTTACTGGAAGTAATGTCCTTCTATCTTCCTTTCAAAGCATAGAAGTACATCTCACATTTGTGTAGCATATACAGTATGTAAACCTATCCATTTGATATTTAGTATTTTTCCCCACTCTCCAATATCCCCACTGTATAATATCAATACTAATATGTTTTTTATGTATTGATGTATGTCTGGACCCACTACACACTATGCATTAGTTGTATTTCTGGCTATGCGTTGTACCACTACACAGCAGTAGAATTTGTACATGAGTCATGACTACTACACACCTCATTACTTTGTACTAAAGATTGTAGATCACCAAACTCCACAACTTAACTGTGACCCTATATATATCACACCATACCACACTTTTTGTCTTCCAACTGTCTTGGAGGCATTTATCCTATGTGAGTTATTCTTAGAGCAATAGTGGTGGTTTTGTTTGTGCAGTTCACTATGCACATGAAATGGACATAGTAACGTGGCCATATTATAGTGTATCCATATAAATTCAGTCCACAAAAAGATCCGACCGCGGCAGTGCTGGCACACATAGAGAAGCGCTTATGATTGGAAATCTGGTACGCAGATCTTTTATGCATTTTAGCAATAAATCTTAAAAGTTTTTTACACTATGCGAGTTCCGTTTATGTCTGAAGGTTTTTAACTGTTGGTGCCTGGAATGGAGGGCTTATATGTATAAAGCACAAGAAAGAATCTGGTGAGTGAGACTCACAAAGGGGGTGTAAAAGAACCTCCTTGCTTTTCCTCTGTATCTGGGTGGAGGTCCTTTATTGCACAACTTTGTGAAGTGAATCACAGGGTGGTTCATAATAGGCAATACTGCACTATATCCCGATTTTTTTGCAGGGAAATTCTATACTCCTACTGGGAGGTCAGGATTGTGATCGCAACTTCTTTTGTGGACTGGATCGTTGCTGGAGAGTGTGTGTATTCGAGTGAAGTCTGCGGATCCCCAATATAAACTGGTGACATTGGTGTTAGTGTATATTAAAGTCTTACAGATAATTTTTGGCAAGTAGGGGAGTGAAAATAAATTTATACAGAGATAAATGAAAACTCTAAAAGGTAGGCACAAACAAAAAAAAATGTTTCATAGGATCCTTACACACAGGGTGGGCAATTTATATGGATAAAAACAATATCGCTCCAAAAAGGAGAAAGGACTGCGCTCCACAGCACTTAAAGGAGAACTGTAGTGAGAGGGATATGGAGGCTGCCATATTTATTTCCTTTTAAGCAATACCAGTTGCCTGGCAGCCCTGATGGTCTATTTGCCTAAAGAAGTGTCTGAATCACACCAGAAACCAGCATGCAGCTAATCTCAGGGGCGTAGGAATAGGCCCTGCAGCCCCTGCGCCCGCTAGGGGCCCGCCCCCCCCCCTGGGGCCCGCTTGGGGCCGTTTTGTGGGTGCTGGAGGGGTGGCAGCATGAGGGGAAAGCCTTGCCCACAGTCGGCGGGGAGAGGGGTAGTTCCCCCCTCTCCCTTACCTCGGGGCTCTCCCCTCTGCGCTCCCCTCCAGCTCGTAAGTGTGTGGGGCTGTGGTGGGCAGCGGGCAGCGGCGGGCAGATACATACCTGCTTCCGTGCGTTCCATCGCCGACTTCTCCCTCTAGCGGCTGACGTCACTTCCGGAAGTGACGTCAGCCGCTAGAGGGAGAAGTCTCCGATGGAACGCACGGAAGCAGGTATGTATCTGCCCGCCGCTGCCCGCTGCCCACCACAGCCCCACACACTTACGAGCTGGAGGGGAGCGCAGAGGGGAGAGCCCCGAGGTGAGGGAGAGGGGGGAACTACCCCTCTCCCCGCCGACTGTGGGCAAGGCTTTCCCCTCATGCTGCCACCCCTCCAGCACCCACAAAACTCCGAGCGGGCCCCAGGGGGGGGGGGGTGGAGGGGGGCCCGCTCTGAAAATCTGCAGGGGGGGCCCGGTGGGGCCTAGTTACGCCCCTGGCTAATCTTGTCATATCTGTCTAAATTTGTCAGAAACACCTGATCTGCTGCATGCTTGTTCAGGGCCTATGGCTGAAAGTATTAGAGGCAGAGGATTAGCTGAATAGCCAGGCAACTGGTATTGCTTAAAAGGAAATAAATATGGCAGCCTCCATATATCTCTCACTACAGTTCTCCTTTAAGTACTAAATATAGATCTACAGTGAAAAATGGCGCAGGATAAAAAATGGCGCAGGATAAAAAATGGCGCACAGTAACGCTGCTTTAAAACGCTATTTATCGTGTTAAGGCAATCGTTATAATATATTTAATTGCATTGAAAACGCTATTTATCTTTCACCACTAGATGGTGGTATTCATAGTAGCTGCCATACAGAGGATTTAAGCATTATGAGCCACTTGTACTCAGTGTAGAAGTATAGGGTAGTGGGTAAGGAAATGGTCTTTGATGCATTTAGTTTTAGGTTCAAGACAGGCTTACTATTTTTTTTTTTTTATTATTAAATGCTGTGTAGGTATTTTAAATTAAATTATCAGTGATTTTATATAAAGTAATTGTGCTTTTAACGGGTGTATAACGGGCAGGCAACCAAAACTGCACTCTTGTGATATTACTATAACGTTTTAAAAAGGAAGTGGGGGACGCAGAATGAGGCAAGGAAATGGCTGCAAGCTGACAAAAAATAGCGGTGATTAGTCAGAGCAGAGACTTCTTTTTAACGAATCACTATTTTTCTTCAGCTTGCAGCCATTTCCTTGCCTCTTACCTTATTCTGCGTGCCCCACTTCCTTTTTAAAACGTTATAGTAATATCACAAGAGTGCAGTTTTGGTTGCCTGCCCGTTATACACTTGTGATATTTACACCACAATTAAACTCATGTTTTATTTTTCGATAGAGAGCAAAATAAAAAAAAATTAGCATTGACAGGATTCGAACCCGCAAAATTAATTTGCAAGCCCATTTCTTTTCTACTGTGCCACAACAACTGGTGGATAGTATTGCTTCCCCGATGTCATAATTTACTTTTAACAGCAAAAATGTATCCATGCGCCATAATGTTACAATTAAAAACGATAAATAGCGTTTTACATTGAATTGAGTGGGGCACCATTTTTATCCCGCAGGTCTGTGTGCCATTTTTATCTGCTCCGCTTTACCTTCTTCAATGCCACTGCAGACGCATCCATCTGAAAATGGCGCCTGCGAATAATGGCGCACGTTGTTGCCGCTAATCCGTTTGCCGCTTATCGCTATTTAACGTTAAGCCTTATTGTTATTTAACGTTAAAGCCTTATTGTTATTTACCGTTAACACACAGAACCCTCTCTGTACCTATCCCTAACCCCTAAACCCCCCCTGGTGGTACCTAACCCTAACCACCCCCCTGGTGGTGCCTAACCCTAACCACCCCCTGGTGGTGTATATTGTACTGTATACCTAACCCTACTCTCACACAGGACCCTCCCTGTACCTATCCCTAACCCTAAGACCCCCCTGGTGGTGCCTAACCCTAAGACCCCCCTGGTTGGTGCCTAACCCTAAGACCCCCTGGTTGGTGCCTAACCCTAAGACCCCCCTGGTGATGCCTAATCCTAACCACCCCCCTAATGGTGCCTAACCCTAAGACCCCCCTGGTGGTGCCTAACCCTAAGACCCCCCCTGATGGTGCCTAACCCTAACCACCCCCAGTGGTGCCTAACCCTAACCTTGACAGTGTTACATTAAATCCATTCACCGTTTTGCAGTTAAATAACTTCTGCAGTTTGGCTTATGTAGGGCGCTATTGATAAATAACGTTACTGTGCGCAATAACGTCTGCTGTTTGGCAAATGAACGGCACTATTGATAAATAACGTTAGTGTGTGCCACTATTGATAAATAACGTTAGTGTGTGCCACTATTGATAAATAACGTTAGTGTGTGCCACTATTGATAAATAACGTTAGTGTGTGCCTCTATTGATAAATAACGTTAGTGTGTGCCGTTTTTCTTTTTTTTTTCCCTGTGCGCCATTATTATGCAGTACTAACGATAAATAGCGATAAGCGTATGTTTTTAATGCGGCGCCATTTTTATGCATAGGCGCTGTGCGCCATTATTCACTGACCCCACTGCAGACATCCAGTAGCCAGACTTTTATAAAGTGCTTCTCATCTGTAAGAGTTTAATATACCTTTACCTTTTTCAATGCCACAGCAGACATCCAGTAGCCAGACATTTATAAAGTGTTAGAAAAAAGAAAAAACAAAGAGGAGCGCTCCGTAGTGCATTAACGGTTTTTAATCTTAAACACGCAAATTTAAAACACTTACTAGAAGACAATAAAACTTGAGCATATTATGGGTTAAGATAACCCCCAAGAACAACCATGGGTGGCAACCTGTTCCTCCCCTGTGGCCTGCAGTGGATGGATGTCCCAGATGGTGGTGGACAATAGGCACCTATATATATCACACCATACCACATTTTTTGTCTTTCAACTGTCTTGGAGGCATTTATCCCATGTGAGTTATTCTTAGAGCAATAGCGGTGGTTTTGTTTGTGCAGTTCACCATGCACATGAAATGGACATAGTAACGTGGCCATATTATAGTGCAGTGCTGTCCAACTTCGTTGGCATGGAGGGCCGTTTTTTTTCAGGCCACATGGTGGGGAAAGAAAAAAAAGATCAGCAGGTTCCGCACAAAATGCACTCAGATTGGCTGCAGATGTCCCCACAAAATGCTGTCAGATTGGCTGCAGATGTCCCCACAAAATGCTGTCAGATTGGCTGCAGATGTCCCCACAAGATGCACTCAGGTTGGCTGCAGATTTCCCCACAAGATGCACTCAGGTTGGCAGCAGATTTCCCCACAAAATGCACTCAGGTTGGCTGCAGATGTCCCCACAAAATGCACGTAGATTGGCTTCAGATGTCCCCACAAAATGCCCTCAGATTGGCTGCAGATGTCCCCACAAAATGCACTCAGGTTGGCTGCAGATGTCCCCACAAAATGCCCTCAGATTGGCTGCAGATGTCCCCACAAAATGCCCTCAGGTTGGCTGCAGATGTCCCCACAAAATGCACGCAGGTTGGCTGCAGATGTCCCCACAAAATGCACGCAGGTTGTTGCAGATGTCCCCACAAAATGCCCTCAGATTGGCTGCAGATGTCCCCACAAAATGCACACAGGTTGGCTGCAGATGTCTCCACAAAATGCACGCAGGTTGGCTGCAGATGTCCCCACAAAATGCACGCAGGTTGGCTGCAGATGTCCCCAAAAAGGTTGGCTGCAGATGTCCCCACAAAATGCACGCAGATTGGCTGCAGATGTCCCACAAAATGCCCTCAGGTTGGCTGCAGATGTCCCCACAAAATGCACGCAGGTTGGCTGCAGATGTCCCCACAAAATGCACGCAGGTTGGCTGCAGATGTCCCCACAAACTGCACGCAGGTTGGCTGCAGATGTCCCCACAAAATTCCCTCAAATTGGCTGCAGATGTCCCCACAAAATGCCCTCAGGTTGGCTGCAGATGTCCCCACAAAATTCACGCAGGTTGGCTGCAGATGTCCCCACAAAATTCACGCAGGTTGGCTGCAGATGTCCCCACAAAATGCACACAGGTTGGCTGCAGATGTCCCCACAAAATGCCCTCAGATTGGCTGCAGATGTCCCCACAAAATGCCCGCAGGTTGGCTGCAGATGTCCCCACAAAATGCACGCAGGTTGGCTGCAGATGTCTCCACAAAATGCACGCAGGTTGGCTGCAGATGTCCCCACAAAATGCACGCAGGTTGGCTGCAGATGTCCCCACAAAGGTTGGCTGCAGATGTCCCCACAAAATGCACGCAGATTGGCTGCAGATGTCCCACAAAATGCCCTCAGGTTGGCTGCAGATGTCCCCACAAAATGCACGCAGGTTGGCTGCAGATGTCCCCACAAAATGCACGCAGGTTGGCTGCAGATGACCCCACAAAATGCACGCAGGTTGGCTGCAGATGTCCCCACAAAATGCACGCAGGTTGGCTGCAGATGTCCCCACAAAATGCACGCAGGTTGGCTGCAGATGTCCCCACAAAGGTTGGCTGCAGAGGTCCCCACAAAATGCTGTCAGATTGGCTGCAGATGTCCCCACAAAATGCCCACAGGTTGGCTGCAGATGTCCCCACAAAATGCCCTCAGGTTGGCTGCAGATGTCCCCACAAAATGCACGCAGGTTGGCTGCAGATGTCCCCACAAAATGCACGCAGGTTGGCTGCAGATGTCCCCACAAAATGCACACAGATTGGCTGCAGATGTCCCCACAAAATGCACGCAGATTGGATGCAGATGTCCCCACAAAATGCACACAGGTTGGCTGCAGATGTCTCCACAAAATGCCGTCAGATTGGCGGCTATAATGTAATATTTCCAGCCCCCCTCCACTCCGCTCCCCTCGTTCCCCCTTGCTGCCGCCGCCTCACCTCTCAGATCGGACCGGGCAGGAGATAGGAAGAAACCAACCACTCCAGCGCACGGCGGTGAATTTAAATGCAGGAAGTGACATCATCGGTCACGTCCAGCATTTAAAGTCCCCCGTGCAGCTGCCGTGCACTGGTGTGGCTGTTTCCTTCCTATCTCCTGCCCACCACCGATCTGAGAGGTGAGGCGGCGGCAGCAGCAAGGGGGGAACGAGGGGAGGGGAGCGAAGGAGGGCTGTTATTACATTATAGCCCAGGAATGGGGAGACCTTTTTTAATTTTTTTACACACAATTGTCCATTTACAGAGATATTTCTCCCACTCAGCATGGGTATGTGTAAAAATACACCCCAAAACACATTATACTACTTCTCCTGAGTACGACGATACCACATGTGTGGCACTTTTTTGCACCCTAACTGCGCTAAGGGGCCCAAAGTCCAATGAGTACCTTTAGGATTTCACAGGTCATTTTGCGACATTTGGTTTCAAGACTACTCCTCACGGTTTAAGGCCCCTAAAATGCCAGGGCAGTATAGGAACCCCACAAATGACCCCATTTTAGAAATAAGACACCCCAAGGTATTCTGTTAGGAGTATGGTGAGTTCATAGAACATTTTATTTTTTGTCACAAGTAAGCGGAAATTGATTTTAATTGTCTTTTTTTCACAAAGTGTCATTTTCCGCTAACTTGTGACAAAAAATAAAATCTTCTATGAACTCACCATACGGTTTAGGGCCCCTAAAATGCCAGGGCAGAATAGGAACCCCACAAGTGACCCCATTTTAGAAAGAAGACACCCCAAGGTATTCTGTTAGGTGTATGGTGAGTTCATAGAAGATTTTATTTTTTGTCACAAGTTAGTGAAAAATAACACTTTGTGAAAAAACTATAAAAATCAATTTCCGCTAACTTTTGACAAAAAATAAAATCTTCTATGAACTCATCATACATCTAACAGAATACCTTGGGGTGTCTTTTTTCTAAAAAGGGGTCACTTGTGGGGTTCCTATACTGCCCTGGCATTTTACGGGCCCAAAACCGTGAGTAGTCTGGAAACCAAATGTCTCAAAATGACTGTTCAGGGGTATAAGCATCTGCAAATTTTGATGACAGGTGGTCTATGAGGGGGCGAATTTTGTGGAACCGGTCATAAACAGGGTGGCCTTTTAGATGACAGGTTGTATTGGGCCTGATCTGATGGATAGGAGTGCTAGGGGGTGACAGGAGGTGATTGATGGGTGTCTCAGGGGGTGATTAGAGGGGAAAATAGATGCAATCAATGCACTGGGGAGGTGATCGGAAGGGGGTCTGAGGGTTTGGCCGAGTGATCAGGAGCCCACACGGGGCAAATTAGGGCCTGATCTTATGGATAGGTGTGCTAGGGGGTGACAGGCGGTGACAGGAGGTGATTGATGGGTGTCTCAAGGTGTGATTAGTGGGGGGAATAGATGCAAGCAATGCACTGGCGAGGTGATCATGGCTGGGGTCTGAGGGTGTGGGTGGGTGATTGGGTGCCCTTGGGGCACATAGGGGTCTAATCTGATGGGTAGCAGTGACAGGTGGTGACAGGGGGTGATTGATGGGTAATTAGTGGGTGTTTAGAGGAGAGAACAGATGCAATGCACTTGGGAGGTGATCTGACGTCGGATTTGCGGGCAATCTATTGGTGTGGGTGAGTGATCAGATTGCCTGCAAGGGGCAGGTTAGGGGCTGATTGATGGGTGGCAGTGACAGGGGGTGATTTATGGGTGGCAGTGACAGGGGGTGATTGATGGGTGATTGACAGGTGATCAGTGGGTTATTACAGGGAAGAACAGATGTAAATAATGCACTGGCGAATTGATGAGGGGGGGGGGGGTCTGAGGGGTATCTGAGCGTGTGGGCGGGTGATTGGGTGCCCGCAAGGGGCAAATTAGGGTCTGATCTGATAGGTAACAGTGACAGGTGGTGATAGGGGGTGATAGGGGGTGATTGATGGGTAATTAGTGGGTGTCTAGAGAAGAGAACAGATGTAAACAATACACTTGGGAGGTGATTTGACGGCGGGTTTGCGGGCGATCTAATGGTGTGCGTGGGTGATCAGATTGCCCGCAAGGGCAGGTTAGGGGCTGATTGATGGGTGGCAGTGACAGGGGGTGATTGATGGGTGATAGGTGATTGGCAGGTGATTGACAGGTGATCAGTGGGTTATTACAGGGAAGAACAGATGTAATTAATGCACTGGCGAATTGATAAGGGGGGGTCTGAGGGCAATCTGAGCGTGTGGGCAGGTGATTGGGTGCCCGCAAGGGGCAGATTAGGGTCTGATCTGATAGGTAACAGTGACAGGTGGTGATAGGGGGTGATTGATGGGTGATTGATGGGTAATTAGTGGGTGATTAGAGAAGAGAAGAGATGTAAACAATACACTTGGGAGGTGATTTGACAGCGGGTTTGCGGGCGATCCAATGGTGTGGGTGGGTGATCAGAAAACCCGCAAGGGGCAGGTTAGGGGCTGATTGATGGGTGGCAGTGACAGGTGATCAGGGGGGATAGATGCATACAGTACACAGGGGGGGTGGATCGGGGGGGGGGGGTCTGGGGAGAATCTGAGGGGTGGGGGGGTGATCAGGGGTCCCCAGGGGGCAGTTTAGGGAATTAAAAAAAAAATAGCGTTGACAGATAGTGACAGGGAGTGATTGATGGGTTATTAGGGGGGTGATTGGGTACAAACAGTGGTCTGGGGGGTGGGCAGGGGGGGGGGTCTGAGGGGTGCTGTGGGCAATCAGGGGGCGGGGGGGCAGATCAGTGTGTTTAGGTGCAGACTAGAGTGGCTGCAGCCTGCCCTGGTGGTCCCTCGGACACTGGGACCACCAGGGCAGGAGGCAGCCTGTATAATACACTTTGTATACATTACAAAGTGTATTATACACTTTGTAGCGGCGATCGCGGGGTTAACAACCCGCCGGCGCTTCCGAACGGCCGGCGGTTGTCGCAGAGCCAGTTACCGGGGGAAGCGCGCGTCATCAATGACGCGATCGCTCCCCCGGCATGGCGAAAGGACGCAACGCCCTTGGGCGTATTGTGGTCCTTTCGGCGTCCACTTTGCCGCCGCCCATCGGCTGTGGGCAATCGGCAAGTGGTTAACTTATTCATTTAAATTTCACTTTCACCAGTGAGTGTTCTGCATTGGTATAGAACAGAATCTATGATGCTATGCCTTAACAGTATGTTCCTGTCAGAGTTCCCATGAACCCAAAAGTGCCTGACAATGTAACTTTACACTTGTGCCTTGATCTTTCCGCTGCTAATATGACTCTGTTTCAGAAAACAGCACAGCAATGGTTGACTACTTTATAGTGTAGTGGTGACATAGTTATGCCTTTTTCATAGGCAGTTATTTTAGTTAATGCAGTATAAGTTGTTTTCAGTATTCTTTGGAAAACCATTGTAATCAGTTACATATTAATTAAAATAATGTGTTACTTGTTTAAACAAATGTTATAGTAAAGACAGTATTTTTTTTTTTAATTTTTTATTGGAGAAGTAAAAATTAATTTTCACTTACTTTTAATGAATATTACATAAACTATTAGCATGTAATCCAAGCAAATAAGTAGTCATACATATAATAAACTTGTACATGTTCAATATTTTTATTCTGCAAAAAAAATATCATTGTATTATACTACATCTTAAAACACATGCTATTCAACCATTTTAAACATATATTATTCAAAATACCTAGTAGTGTGAATGTTTGTTTTGCGGCCTATGTGTAACGATGACGGGGTCATTTTCGTGGTCAGCGCACAAGACGCGCACTGACACAATGAAAACCCTCCACCAGCATATAATTTTGGGAAACCCAGGCTAGGTGCTATACACCCGCAGAGGGCAATTCCCACCGGCAGATGGCGCTGTGGAGTACAGGCGAACACCGCCGCTGCACAGCCACAGATGCCAGACAGGAATTGTACAGAACCCGATAAACGGGGCTAAAGAGCCCTTAAAGAGAAAGAGCACAGGGACAGGATGGATGTGTGTGCACCAAACTAGCCGGCACCCAGCGACAGTGAACACACAACAGCGAAAACAAAGTGGGAACGCAATCGCAAGATTGGCGATTGCCGATAGAGACACAAGACAGAGCAGGACAGCGCACAAGGGTAGCAAAGGCACAGAAAATCATACAAAGAGAAAGATAAGGAAAATAATAAACACTAGCTGAACGCGAACACCGCACTCATTCGCAACAGTGCACGCGTTCATGCGCGGTCTCCGCGTGTTACGCACAACAGAGACAAGCACGCCTAACTAACCAAAGACAGACAAACACGAAACAGAGAACGCGAGCGCTTGCTTAACGGTTACCTCACCGAGCCTACAGCAAGCGTTCGTATCAGACAAGACAGACACACGAAAACAGGGACAAGCGAGAGATAGGATCCACAGCACTAGCGAAAGTGGCTAGCGCGATCCCGGTAGACAGAACAGAAGGATCCACAGCGCTAGCGAAAAGTGGCTAGCGCGATCCAATGAGACAGAACAGAAGGATCCACAGCACTAGCGAAAAGTGGCTAGCGCGATCCAATGAGACAGATCAGAAGAGATAGTTGGTAGCAACCGCTGCACCAGCTATACTCCAAGAACAGAGATCAGAACCATTTCCTGTCGACCACCGTTGGGACAGGACAATGGAAACAGAACAAACAAACAGATAAGCAATCCTAACTGCACTAAGGAAACCTGCCTAGTGCAGTTTTCCAGGAACTACTCTAAGCTGAACTTCAAACAAAGAGCATGGCTGACACTCTCCAGAGTGTTTCAAAGGAAGACTCCTTATGAACCGCCCAGCATTGTGGGAAACACATAGTACTTATAGTACACGCCTCCAATGAATGTGGCCGGGCAATTTGCATGACAACGTATGCAAATTCCTCAGCAAGCACAAGCTGCAAAACTGACAGAAGCTCTTCTTTCCAGAGTCCTGCAGCATGCAAACCTACACAATGGTCAAAAAGCTGCCTGCCTGCACAGGCAGCTGAGCAAATCATCACAGTACCCCCCCCCCCCTCCAGGGTCGAATTCCAGACGACCCTCAAAAGTGCTATTAGCAACAGACTCAAACTGAAGACTCATGAAGGTCGGGACAGCCCGACAAGGTCCAATTCCAGAGTCAGTCCACCCGAAACCGACCTCATCAGAAACAGAAGCCACCGAAACATGCCCATCAGCACTACAAGTCTCAGCGTAACACCCATCAGGACTGTGGATACCAGAGAAGAAGCCACCGAAACCCTCCAGACAATACCCACCACCTTCCAAGGAGCGTCCGAAAATACCAAATCTGCCACAAAACCTGTTCGAAGTGTCCCTTACAACACAAAAGCCACCATTGATCTTATCCAGGGTACCAAGCAAAATTTCTCCCGGAATCTCCCAGAACCTTTTGAAGCTCCACAGAGATCCCAAGAGGGCAGAACAATCACCAGGCTCACATGGAGAACTATCAAGAACCCCTATGGAACCAATGACAATTCCAGACTCAGAATTACGAGGACACCCATCAAGATCAAGACTTTCAGGGACCACTTCTGGGCATGCAAGCAGGCAGGCTAAATCAGAACATGTCTCCACCGAGGAAGCATCTGAGTATGCTGGTAACCGAGGCACACTTGGGCTTTCTGGGTCACAAAGCACATTGGGGTACACCAGCACAGGAGAAACCTCAGGACATGTTGGGGAACTGCCAACCTCAGAGTCCGACACGAGGAAACCAAAACCAGGACCGGGCAGAGAATCATCACGAGCAATGGCCTCAAGCACTGGACTTTCAAAAGAAGACTCGGATTCAAATTCGAAAATTTCTGTGACTGCAATATCATCATTGACTACACATGACTGAAGCTCCACCAAAGCTGAAAAGGTAGCCAGCAAGGCAGCAATGCCTACGGAAGAGGGCAACACCTCAGAAGGACTTGGGGGGCAGGAGACATCTCCTACAAGTTCTGCACCCTTTGGGAGGAACTCGGAGACCTCCAGAACATCATTTTTCAAGTTTTCTAAAAAGGATTCTGTACTATCCATGTTACAGGGCAAAACTGGAACTTTATTTTGTGAACAGGGCAGATGTCCCAGGGAAGGTTCCACCACAAACTGAGACTGGATCTCATCATCATGAGGGGAATGTACAGGTATATTTATTGGAACTCACACTGACTCCCTAACTTCAATCTCACTGCACCCAGAATTCTGCGTAGCAGTCAAACTAGCTTGCAACTCCAAAACTGCAGAAAAACTGGTAAAAATAGCAGAAATACCTAGACGAGCCTCTAGGGGCAGGGCAGGAGATATTGTACAAGGCAATATTGACTCATCCAGAGTACAGGGTGGAGAGTCAGAACTTCCCTCAGAGCAAGAAAGGGGCTCACAAACGTCAGTGTGAAAGGAAAACATGTTTTTATTCATGGTACAGGGCAGGTTCAGAGAAAGCGTCTCTGAATAAGGCAAAGAGGGTTCAGCATCAGATTCACAAAACCGAAGCGCTGTCTCACTCTTAGATTCGGCTAACAATGTCGAATCCGAGGAATCAGAACGCAAAACCTGCAAATCAAAATTCACTTTAGGTTGTGAAACTGACGCTTCTATAGCGCAAACCTCCGCGATCTGCGGAGCAGACTGCAAGGCATCTAGGACCGAAACGCTGGAGCAACTGTCCCCAGGCAAGGGCCCTTACAGGTGTGAACAGGGTGAGACAGAGACTCATTTGCAGAAGAAATAGTGACATCAACAGGATAAACTTTATTAGGCATATTAATTTTACTTTTGACGCTGCATAGTCGAGAAATTTTCCCCATAGCAGGGTTACAGACGGAAGATCTCAAAGATCTGTTTCTAAATGAAAAAGGATCCCACACATCCTTGAGGAAACCGGTAGACTCATGCCGATCACAATCTGCAGGAACATCAGAGAAACAGGCATCAGATCGCACAGATTCAAACTGCCCACTGTCAGGAGCGAATCCTTCAGGATTCGCACAGGAATCAACCACAGCGGCACACTCATTCATTTCAGATCGCACAAAGTCAAGACTCTCATGCTTTACCCCAAAAAGGCAGGAACAATCATCCGACAACGATGTCTCTTTATTGGAATCAATTGGTTGGTGTGTGTGCAACTCATCCAAAATCGTCTGCCACACATAGATCACCAGATCCACATCATCCTTGTCACATTCATCGGAATCAATCAGAAGGTACATAGAATCGAGACAAGCATCCAAGACATCCTTGCTTTTTGCGATGTAAAAATCGCAAAAGGCTTTCCCATCAAAATCGAATTCCTCCAGCAAGGCCCCAACATCCCAGGAAGCAAATGGGGGTTCAAACAGGCCAGTATCTAGATAATCTGCATATGGGTGGAGTTCAGGAACAAGAACAGATTTTTTAACTGCTTTAATATAGTGTGCGATCCTACCTATAGCAGGATCCACAGAAGCTTTGGATTGGGGCAAAAAACCCAGAGATTGAACAACATCATCATACACATCATTAGGGAGTGTTTTATTCAGATGCTTGCGCTTTTTAATTTTTCCCTTTTTTGCAACTTTTCATGTCTGCTGTTTAAAACCTGAAGTGGCAACAGACACATTGAACTGATTGTCATACTGAAAGGTTTTGCAAGGAAGGGAAAGATCAGCTGACCTATCAGCAGCTACACACTCAATCAGAGCAGGTGGCAAGCCAGGCAGTTTAAACCAGTGAGAGAATATCACTGCAAGAAACTGATACAGATTATCATTCCAGGAATTGATTTTTAACAGATCATACGCCCAGGTGAACAAATCGTCTTTTAAGAGCACATAGGCAAACAGAAGAGCCGACGTGGACGGATCAGAAATCTGAAAGGTGGGATTCAGACAAAACCTCACACATTCAGAAAGAAATTCCGCCTTGGTCTCTGAATTTAGCCTTTTAAAGCTCTTAAAGACACAGGGCCCAAACTCGACAAAACGTACAAATCAGAAATTCCGTCTACACTGGGGTTTTGGGTTGGGCTGTTCATACTGTAACGATTGTGGAACTTTCTCCGTGATCAGCGCACAACGCGTGCGCTGACACGGCGGAAATCCTCCACAAGCGTATATTTGCAGGCACCCAGCAAAAGGTGCTACGCACCCGTAGAGGGAAAATTCCTGTCGGCAGATGGCGCTGGGGAGTGCAGAGGAACCAATCCTCTGTACCTCCACAAATGCCAGACAGGAATTGTACGAAGCGCAGAACGCAATCGCAAGAGAGGCGATTGCGAATGAGATGAGCAAAGGGACAGGTTGTATGTGTGTGCGCCAACCTAGTCGCCACCCCGCCACAGTGCACACTCAACAGCAGATATGAAACAGGAATGCGATCGCGAGAGGTGCGATCGCCAGACGTGACACAAGGCAGATCAGAACAGAATACGAGGTTAGCAAAGGCACAGCAAATAATACAATGAGGAGATACTGAAAATAACAAACGCTAGCTAACCGTGGACACCGCACTCATTCGCAACAGTGCACGCGGTTATGCGCGGTCTTCGCGTGTTACGCACAACAGAGACAAGCACGCCTAACTAACCAAAGACAGACAAACTCAAAACAGAGAACGCGAGCGCTTGCTTAACGGTTACCTCACCGAGCCTACAGCAAGGGTTCGTATCAGACAAGACAGACACACGAAAACAGGGACAAGCGAGTGATAGGATCCACAGCACTAGCGAAAGTGGCTAGCGTGATCCAGGTACAGAGTAGCAGAACAGAAGGATCCACAGCACTAGCGGAAAGTGGCTAGCGCGATCCCGGTAGACAGAACAGAAGGATCCACAGCGCTAGCGAAAAGTGGCTAGCGCGATCCAATGAGACAGAACAGAAGGATCCACAGCGCTAGCGAAAAGTGGCTAGCGCGATCCAATGAGACAGATCAGAAGAGATAGCTGGTAGCAACCGCTGCACCAGCTATACTCCAAGAACAGAGATCAGAACCATTTCCTGTCGACCACCGTTGGGACAGGACAATGGCAACAGAACAAACAAATAGATAAGCAATCCTAACTGCACTAAGGAAACCTGCCTAGTGCAGTTTTCCAGGAATTACTCTAAGCTGAACTTCAAACAAAGAGCATGGCTGACACTCTCCAGAGTGTTTCACAGGAAGACTCCTTATGAACCGCCCAGCATTGTGGGAAACACATAGTACTTATAGTACACGCCTCCAATGAATGTGGCCAGGCAATTTGCATGACAACGTATGCAAATTCCTCAGCAAGCACAAGCTGCAAAACTGACAGAAGCTCTTCTTTCCAGAGTCCTGCAGCATGCAAACCTACACAATGGTCAAAAAGCTGCCTGCCTGCACAGGCAGCTGTGCAAATCATCACACTATGTTACTTAGTGTAAGTATGTACAGGACTGTGCAAAGATTGAGTAGTGTAGAAGAAATAGGTCATGGTTTCATCTTTCTCAATGCTACAAAGTGTGTGCAGTCTATAGTCATTAAAAAGGGGGGGGGGGGGGGGAGATAGCGAGAGCCCGATATGGTGCAGTATGTACTGGTAATTGAAAGTAATATGTGAAATTGTTAGAGTAATACTCACAAGTCAGGGTCACCTGTCAGGTAACCACTGTAAAAGCAGGTGGGGAGATTAAACCTGTCCCCACTCAGGAGTAAGAAGTCGCTCTCTGTAGATGAGAAAGAAAGGAGCCAAAACCCCTCCACCCGGGGTGGACACAATTTTTGTAGACAAAGTAACAGAGGTGCCAGAAGGATAAAAATGGATAAAATGTTTAAAAGACAGGGAGGTAATAGATGGACTTACCTTCCTGATGCAGACACAAGTAGGAGTCGAGTTTACGACAATTTAACGATTTATTTATATACTCCAATATTTCGCAACGTGTTTCGTGGGCTCAACCCACTTCATCAGGCTATAACAAGGAGCAATCACACACTTGTAAGCAGCTTCAGTCAGCTTAGCGCCTCTGTTACTTTGTCTACAGTCTATAGTCATTGTTCTGTCTCCAGTACCATGCCATAAGAAAGTGCTGTGTAACAGACAGCTCTGGCTATGTTCAGGCCTATGGTTATGGTTAGAATTCTCTACAGTACCGTGCCCAGAGAGCGTAGTGTAGAAGAAATAGCTCTCGGTTTCATCTTTCTCACTGCCACAAAGTGTGTGCAGTCTATAGTCATTGTTCTATCTGTCTCCAGTTCCATGCCGTAAGAAAGTGTTGTGTAACATACAGCTTTGGCTATCTTCAGGCCTATGGTTAGGGTTAGAATTCTCTACAGTACCGTGCCCAGAGAGAGTAGTGTAGAAGAAATAGCTCTCAGTTTCATCTTTCTCACTGCCACAAAGTGTGTGCAGTCTATAGTCATTGTTCTATCTGTGACCAATACCATGCTGTAAGAAAGTGCTGTGTAACAGATAGCTGTTGCTATGTTCAGGCCTATGGTTATGGTTCGAATTATCTACAGTACCATGGCCAGAGAGAGTAGTGTAGAAGAAATAGCTCTCAGTTTCATCTTTCTCACTGTCACAAAGTGTGTGTAGTTTATATCCATTGTTCGATCTGTCTCCAGTACCATGCCATAAGAAAGTGCTGTGTAACAATCAATCATCTGCTGTTTGACTTATTACATTTGTGGTTACAGTGATTAAAGTCTGCAGTCTACCGGTATATTTCTTATTGTAATGATTTCTCATTACCATGCCAAAAGACAGTGTTGTATAATAAACACTATTTTTTTTTTACTCTGCATAGTAGAACAGAGTTTACAACTGAATTTTTGTCCTACATGTTGAAATAAAACATATCCGGGTGTTGTCATTAAATTGTATCCCGTTTCTGTTCATAAGTATTAGCTGGATGTTTTGAAATATGATCCTGCTGTTGTCATTAACCACTTGACTTCAGCACCACAGGGTTTTTTGCTTAAAAACCAGAGCAATTTTCACATTTCAGCGCTCCTCCCATTCATTCACCAATAACTTTATTGCTACTCATCAGATGTAAATGATCTATATCTTGTTTTTTTGCCACAAATTATGCTTTGTGAGGGTGATATTTGTTTTTAGTAATTATGTTATTATCTGTGCATTTTAAAGGGAAAAATGAGAGAAAAAAAGAAAAAATACACTATTTCTCCATTTCCATCCACTATAGTTTTCAAATAAACAATGTTACCATAGGTAAAACCCACACATTGTATTTGCTAATTTGTCCTGGTTATCTCAACATTTAAATAATGTTCCTAGTACAATGTATGGCAATAATATATTAGTTTCTGGTTTGTGTTTTTTGTTTTCTCATTGTACTCTATCAGTAATTAAAAGCCCTTATCTTCATGATTAACAGTAATACACTCTCATGGCATACATATTTTGAAAGCTAAGTCCCTAGGGTAACTATGTATTCTCTTTTCAATGCTGTCACTTTTGTTTTGTTTTTACAAGTATTTATTTAGGGGTATAGAGTACATGAAAATAACAGTTTTATTGCTTTTCATTCAGTTTTCCGGTAAAAAAAAAGCACATGACTTAGCCCTCAGTTGTCAAACAACACAAAATCTATTCTCTCACTTGTCACGGTTAAAATGATACCCTCTATACATAATCAGATAGCTTATTGGGCATACAGCACACTGTTTACCTCAAGTACGCCTATCTACTCCCCTGAGCTTCAGATGAAGTTTTGTGGGGAGTAGATAAGCATAGCAAGGGATTCAAAGTGGTTAAATATTACCCCGGTGGTCGAATTAAATATTATCAGTGGTCTTGCAGGAAATAGTATCCTGTTGTTCTCATCTTTACTTATTAGCGGAGGAGTGGCATTATATAGTAGGCGGATGGTGGCATTGTATAGTAGCCGGGAATAGTTTTTTCAATTGGTATCCAGGTGTGGCTGTAGGTGGTGCAAAACTCAGCTCACAACCTTTAGATTTATTAGCAGATGATTGTTAAGAAAAATGGCTTGGTGGAGCAGGAGGAAAATAAATCATGTGCACAACACTGGCACTACATCTTAAATAAATCACACTTTGTGAGCAGATGGCCTGGCAAAATAAATCCTTGTGTTTTTCTCATAATTGCTTTCCTCGGCCTTCCTTTGCGTTTAACAGAAATACAGCGATTTGGATACAAATTTTATTTGGCCAAATTTTTGAAATTGAATTATCTCAAATTAATCTAATTCAAGATTTGCTGCGGCCCGTCTTAGGTATTCAAGTTCAACAAAAGTTCGATCTTTGTATTCACTTGCAATTTTTTTCAATTTTGTATCCGAATCCTTGTATTTCCTTCTTTTCTGTGTTTGTGGGTCCCCGCAGACAAACTGCTGGTATAGCAGGTCCCTTCCCTTTTGGAATTGTCGCATGCCATCAATGAAATGCCATATGCTCGAGTGTTCAAATCCCAGCTCTGCCCGCAGGCAATGGTGCGCTCCCTCCACATAATTGTTTGTCCGGTCCAAGCCTGTAAGAGTGCGTTCATAAACCGACCACAGGGAGGGAGGAAAGATCGGTTTACGAACCCCACTCTCACAGACCCCAATGTAAACTCTACTGAACCATCTGAGCAAAGGTAGAATTTCGGGCATGAAGTCAAATCTGATTGCATCTAATGCCGCCTCCAAATCCTGAGGGGGGACAAAGGCAAGAGATGCAATCATTTTTGCCTGTATAGAAAACTCTGCACGACTGGTGTAAAGTTTTTTAAGGCCGAGATCCTCCAGCTTGGATTTAATATTCCTCTTCAAATGAAAGAAACAGCCATTAACACGACAGGAGGGGTAAACTGCTTTGAATGCGTTAATGGCTGCAACTTCAAAATCCGAGGAATAGTTCTCAGGGTTCAGTTCAGGCCACATTCGGTGGATTGCGTCAAACAAATTTTTGTACGTAGATTGGGTCTTGTTTGGCAGCAAGCAGTACAGCAGAGGGAGAACATAGTCATTTATTTTTCCCAATTGTTCAAACACTTGCTTGAAAAGGATCAGAGCAACTTTAAATGTTCCGTCCCAGTATAAATGTTTAACAGTAGGAATCCAAGCACGGTTTGTACTATTGCCAAAAATCAAAATCCTATGTTCATCATCAGGTCCAGAATCGTAAAGGAGAAATGGCACTGTCTCTAGATCTGACACAGAATAATTTCTGTACGCGTCAGGGATGACAAGGCCAGATAGAGACACTGGATTATTAGGATGTGCCATTTCTCTTTTCGGACATTCTGGACCATATGACGTAAATTTTCCCTCTGCGGTAGTGAAGCTAGTACTGCAGGTTCCACATTCTGGATCGCCAAATTAATTATTGTGGAGGGACCACCCTTTGAGCATATTGCTTTTTCTTTGATGGCATTGCGAACTCGTGTCACCTCTACTGCCTCTATGGATTCTCCGTGGAGGTGTTGTTGAACAATTTTCAACACCTCTCCTGTGGAAGCATCTGTATGGAACCGTCCAAGACATGGTGGCTCAGAATTTTTTTTTTTACAGCGCCAGAAGTTCTTCAATCCTTTCAAAAATATTTTTACCCTTGTTGGATTTCATAAGGGTTTCACCAGAATATTGTGCCTGCAATTCCATATCAAAAAGCAATAATTAGTTTACAAGATAAATGTTAAGTATGAAGCCAATGCTTCTTTCTCCATATAAAACTACACCCCAGGGGCACAGTTGCACCTATAAGTCTGTAAATAAATATTTTAATTTTTTTTTGTGGGGGTGTGTTCCAAAACTTCATTAACATTAAAAGGAGACATAGTTTTAATAAGCATCAAAATGACACTGTCAATTTCTTAGATTTTTACATTTGTTCACTCTGTAAAAATTCACCCTCCCTCCATTGAACCAGACAGCTAGGACAATGTTGCTCAATGACGCCTGCCTTGTGAACTGTAAATACTGGGTAAAAAAAAAATGTCTTCTTGTGTTTGAAGTATAGTCTATATTATTAACCACTCTTCTACCCTCAGAAACACAATTTCACCAACAACATGACAGTACAATACTGAATGTAGACCCCTTGTTTATGTCTGTATTGTTATATTTTATCAATTTCTTTACTGCATCATACTGTGTTGTTATTTTTCCTTTAAATGTAGTATTTTAATATTGTAGTTGTGTCATTTAAAGCTGTGAAACTTTACATAATATTTTGGACTCATTCCTTTCAAAATTAAAAGTACAGTAATACCTCATAAAAATAATCTACACTACTATATATGTCAAATTATTATGCGCTCGTCACCTATCTATTCAGTCAATTACACAACAATCTCTGTTGGTTTGCTAACTGCCGCAA
Organism: Hyperolius riggenbachi; assembly: GCF_040937935.1. Classification (NCBI taxonomy): domain Eukaryota; kingdom Metazoa; phylum Chordata; class Amphibia; order Anura; family Hyperoliidae; genus Hyperolius; species Hyperolius riggenbachi. The sequence goes on along the minus strand of NC_090649.1, from coordinate 345,765,687 downwards.
AAGTGTGGGTTACACTATACAATTGTGTACATGTGAAAGCAGCAAAGCGCTCATCAACAATAACGATATTAGGATGTAATTTCCATTCGCCACATGCGCATATGCTCATTCCTTTCATCAAAAATATTTCCATCAGTTCATAAATTTCATTGCAAAGGTGAAAAAACAGATCTTCATATCCCTCGTTATTCGAAATTACCAGGATACGCTCAACACATTCAAAGTGTCATCAATCAACATCAACTAACATGTTTTTTGCCCAGCCAGTTATTTACTCTCCTATCCCCTGAACCTCTTCCTGTACTTATATGCATGTGAAATAAAGCCCCTGATGAGTTGCATGAGCACACTACTAGGGCTTGGCCTTGAGTGCTGTTGAGACGCTGTGTGCACGAGTGCAAATAAGTTTTATATGCACAATATTTATGTAGATTTATGGGAGTGCACTACTTTTTTAATATTTGTATGAATAAACGGAGTTACGCTATGTTGAGGATTGCTTGAGTCCTAGGAATTTTATTGCTGTTGACGGAGGTTTTAAAACACAAGGCAAATTGCTGGTCTGTGAAGGGTCTGCCATTTAATGTGGTAAGAGGATTATTTGCAAAGTTGGTGGAGGCACCCCGTGTGATAGTGTGGAGAAGTGGGGAGCACTGGTGTCATCTATATGCTGTATAGTCTACTGCTATTACACTATTGCTGTTTTTTTTCCACATGCATATGAGTACAAGAAGAGCTTCAGGGTATAGGAGAGGAAATAAATGGCTGTGCCAAAAACGTGTTTATTGATCTTGATTGATGATCCCTTTAATCTTGTGAGCATATAGTGTTCAATCGGAATAACGAAGGCTATGAAGATCTCTTTTTTCACCTTTGCATGGAAATTTATGAACTGTTTTCAATATTTTTGATGAAAGGATAGATCATATGTTAATGTGGCGAATGGACATTACATCATACATATCTTTAATCTTGCTGAGCCCTTTCCTGCTTTCACAAGTATACAATGTACAGTAACACTTCATAAAATTAATGGACAGTAATAACTATTCAGATTTTTACAAGTATAACAAAGATAAGTGTTATGGAACGAACCATATTTACCACATTATTTCCTGATGTGGACCAAAAACGCACAATCACTGCAGCAGGACAATGAAGGTAGCAAAAACAGATTGAAGAACTGTTGTCTTGGAGTACTTCACACAGGTAACGGTGCAATCCACAGCTGTAACCAAAGAAAGTAAGACGTTAAAGGTTCATCCTGATTCAGCGTACAGATGTCTCATATGATTTATTTCAAAAATATTTTTTTTAAATCGTTATGTATTGGTCACACACAGAGATAGAGAGAGAGAGAGAGGTACAGAGAGAGAGAGAGAGAGAGAGAGAGAGAGAGAGGTACAGAGAGAGAGAGAGAGAGAGAGAGAGGTACAGAGAGAGAGAGAGAGAGAGAGAGAGAGAGAGAGAGAGGTACAGATAAAGAGAGAGAGAGGTACAGATAGAGAGAGAGAGGGAGGTACAGAGAGAGAGAGAGAGAGAAATAGAGAGAGAGGTACAGATAAAGAGAGAGAGAGGTACAGATAAGGAGAGAGAGAGAGAGAGGTACAGATAAAGAGAGAGAGAGAGAGAGAGAGAGAGAGGCAGAGATGGATAGACAAAGCGGAGTGAGGGAGCAAGGTAGAGAGAGAGAAATATAGACAGAGACATGGAAGGAGAGCGATTGAACGGCAGATGGAGAGAGGAAGTGAGGTAGGAAGAGGGAGGGAAAGAGAGGTTGTGGACCAAAAACGCACAACCACTGCAGCAGGACAATGAAGGTAGCAAAGACGGATTGAAGAACTGTTGTCTTGGAGTACTTCACACAGGTAACGGTGCAATCCACAGCTGTAACCAAAGAAAGTAAGACGTTAAAGGTTCATCCTGATTCAGCGTACAGATGTCTCATATGATTTATTTCAAAAATATTTTTTTTAAATCGTTATGTATTGGTCACACACAGAGATAGAAAGTGTGAGAGAGAGAGAGAGAGAGAGAGGTACAGATAAAGAGAGAGAGAGGTACAGATAAAGAGAGAGAGGGAGGTACAGATAGAGAGAGAGAGAGAGAGAGAGAGAGAGAGAGAGGTACAGATAAAGAGAGAGAGAGAGAGGCAGAGATGGATAGACAAAGCGGAGTGAGGGAGCAAGGTAGAGAGAGAGAGAAATATAGACAGAGACATGGAAGGAGAGCGATTGATCGGCAGATGGAGAGAGGAAGTGAGGTAGGAAGAGGGAGGGAAAGAGAGGGGGAGGGGTAGGTAGAGGGATGGATGTAGAGAGAGAACATTTGAGATAGAAAAATCGAGATTTGGATATACATTTCAAATTAGAAATGCTAAGAGAGAGAGAGAGCCAGACAGGGAGGGAGAGAGAGAAAGAGATGGAGAGAGAGAAAAAGAGAGAGAGAGACATGTACAGCATTTAACCAACTGTATTGCTGTATTTCCAACATTGCAGACACTTTGTTCTTGCCATGATAGTATTTTAATATGTAACTTTTTAAAATTCTTGATTAAATAAATAGTTGTGTCAACGTGATATAGGATGTGTTTTTGTAATTTCACATAACAATGTTTTCCTAATGTGAAATCAGAGAAAGCTCTCAAAACATAACATCATTCTATGTTCATGGCAAACACATTGTGTGTTATTAGTTGACATAAGTTAAAGTTATCAAACTATAAAAAGCAATTGTATTGCTTTGAAACCATGTACTGTAAAGTACAATTGAAACATTTTTACAACATTTTCCAGTCTTAACAACAACAATTAACTTTAATTAAATATTTTAAATTTGTGTAGGGTTTTGCATATCACATTGTCTCTACTGTAGAAAATATCAATCCACATTAACATATACTTACAGCAGTAAAGGACGAGTACAGCAACACGGGTGAAATGAACTGTAATTGGGGATGCAACACAGTAAGTTAACCTAGGAAAGAAAAAAGCAAGTAAAGTTTTATCACTGACGTTTTATATTCATAGCCACAAAATAAAGACAGACAACCACATAATCACATAAAATTACCGCAAAGGAAGGACGAGGAGAGGAAGGCACAGAGATGGGCACGAACAATAGCGGTGTCCCCAATCGAAGCAAAACTAGGAAAGAGCAAAAACCACACACAGGCATTACACATCTTTTATTTTCTGTGATACTTTTCAAAGCCACACAGCACCACCCTAACGCATCACATACTTACCAACACAGCTGGGCTCTGTGGAAGGCTCGTGCAGGGCCTTGGACACTGCGGTGTCTCCAATCAACGCTAAAGTAGTAAAGAGCACAAACCACACACAGGCATCAGTCACCATTTCTATTTCCTTACAAAGCCCACAGCACCACCCCAATGCCTCATATACTTACCAACACAACAAGGGCTCTGTAGAAGGCTCTGGAAGGGCCTTTGGCACTGCTGTGTGCCCAATCAACGCAAAACTAGGAAAGAGCACAAAACAAACACAGGCATAAGTCACCTTTTCTTCTACATTACCAACTCCACACCACCACCCCGATGCCTCATATACTTACCAACACAACAAGGGCTCTTTAGAAGGCTCTGGAAGGGCCTTTGGCACTGCTGTGTGCCCAATCAACGCAAAACTAGGAAAGAGCACAAAACAAACACAGGCATCAGTCACCTTTTCTTCTACATTACAACACCAACACCCCAAGGCCTAACATACTTACCAACACAGCAGGGCTCTGTATCAGCCTCTTGCAGGGCCTTGGGCACTGCGGTGTCACCAATCTACGCAAAACTAGGATAAAGCACAAACCACACACAGGCATCAGTCACCTTTTCTTCTACATTACAACACCAACACCCCAAGGCCTAACATACTTACCAACACAGCAGGGCTCTGTATCAGCCTCTTGCAGGGCCTTGGGCACTGCGGTGTCACCAATCTACGCAAAACTAGGATAAAGCACAAACCACACACAGGCATCAGTCACCTTTTCTTCTGTATTTAACCCATATCCTTACATTACAACCAATATTCATAGATACTTACCAATAAATCAAGGATGACTGTTTTTACCCAATGAACGTTCTGAAAGCATAATCATTCAGAGTACAGAGTTAGAAAGAAAGGCAGTTGGTATAGGTTATAACTTTAGTTTACTAACAATGTCGCGTGTGGTTGACAGTACTCATAACAGATTTTACTGCACTGCACAGCAGTACGATGCGATGGGAAGCGCTTGCGTGCTGCTGCATGCATTTGGCCCGGAAGCGCATCTGCAGTACTAGATGCCTAAGAGGCCTAAGCACTGTCGCTGATGGGGGTATATGCCTCCTGCAGGAGTTTCCGAAAATCTGACGGCCAAGCCTGCACTTTAAGGGATACTGTAGAAGGTCAGGGGAAAATGAGTTGAAGTTACCTGGGGCTTCTAATGGTCCCCTGCAGACATCCTGCGCCTGTGCAGCCACTAACCCAGTGCTGTCCAACTCCGCGGGCATGGAGGGCCATTTTTTTTCAGGCCACATGGTGGAGGGCCGGCAGTCCCCCCCCCCCCCCCCCCCCGGGAAAGAAAAAAAATCAGCAGGTCCCGCACAAAATGCACTCAGATTGGCTGCAGATGTCCCCACAAAATGCTGTCAGATTGGCTGCAGATGTCCCCACAAAATGCACTCAGGTTGGCTGCAGATGTCCCCACAAAATGCACTCAGATTGGCTGCAGATGTCCCCACAAAATGCATGCAGGTTGGCTGCAGATGTCCCCACAAAATGCACTCAGGTTGGCTGCAGATGTCCCCACAAAATGCACTCAGGTTGGCTGCAGATGTCCCCACAAAATGCCCTCAGGTTGGCTGTAGATGTCCCCACAAAATGCATGCAGATTGGCTGCAGATGTCCCCACAAAATGCACTCAGATTGGCTGCAGATGTCCCCACAAAATGCTGTCAGATTGGCTGCAGATGTCCCCACAAAATGCACTCACATTGGCTGCAGATGTCCCCACAAAATGCTGTCAGATTGGCTGCAGATGTCCCCACAAAATGCACTCAGGTTGGCTGCAGATGTCCCCACAAAATGCACTCAGGTTGGCTTAAATGTCCCCACAAAATGCACTCAGGTTGGCTGCAGATGTCCCCACAAAATGCACTCAGGTTGGCTGCAGATGTCCCCACAAAATGCACTCAGATTGGCTGCAGATGTCCCCACAAAATGCACTCAGATTGGCTGCAGATGTCCCCACAAAATGCACTCATGTTGGCTGCAGATGTCCCCACAAAATGCACTCAGGTTGGCTGTAGATGTCCTCACAAAATGCACTCAGATTGGCTGCAAATGTCCCCACAAAATGCACTAAGATTGGCTGCAGATGTCCCCACAAAATGCACTCAGATTGGCTGCAGATGTCACCACAAAATGCTGTCAGATTGGCTGCAGATGTCCCCACAAAATGCACTCAGGTTGGCTGCAGATGTCCCCACAAAATGCTGTCAGATTGGCTGCAGATGTCCCCACAAAATGCTGTCAGGTTGGCTGCAGATTTCCCCACAAGATGCACTCAGGTTGGCTGCATATTTCCCCACAAAATGCACTCAGGTTGGCTGCAGTTGTCCCCACAAAGGTTGGCTGCAGATATCCCCACAAAATGCACGCAGATTGGCTGCAGATGTCCCCACAAAATGCCCTCAGATTGGCTGCAGATGTCCCCACAAAATGCACGCAGATTGGCTGCAGATGTCCCCACAAAATGCCCTCAGATTGGCTGCAGATGTCCCCACAAAATGCCCTCAGATTGGCTGCAGATGTCCCCACAATATGCACGCAGGTTGGCTGCAGATGTCCCCACAAAATGCACGCAGGTTGGCTGCAGATGTCTCCACAAAATGCACGCAGGTTGGCTGCAGATGTCCCGACAAAATGCACGCAGGTTGGCTGCAGATGTCCCCACAAAGGTTGGCTGCAGATGTCCCCACAAAATGCCCTCAGGTTGGCTGCAGATGTCCCCACAAAATGCATGCAGGTTGGCTGCAGATGTCCCCACAAAATGCACGCAGATTGGCTGCAGATGTCCTCACAAAATGCATGCAGGTTGGCTGCAGATGTCCCCACAAAATGCACGCAGGTTGGCTGCAGATGTCCCCACAAAATGCACGCAGGTTGGCTGCAGATGTCCCCACAAAATGCATGCAGGTTGGCTGCAGATGTCCCCACAAAATGCACGCAGATTGGCTGCAGATGTCCCCACAAAATGCCCTCAGGTTGGCTGCAGATGTCCCCACAAAATGCATGCAGGTTGGCTGCAGATGTCCCCACAAAATGCACACAGGTTGGCTGCAGATGTCCCCACAAAATGCATGCAGGTTGGCTGCAGATGTCCCCACAAAATGCACGCAGGTTGGCTGCAGATGTCCCCACAAAATGCATGCAAGTTGGCTGCAGATGTCCCCACAAAATGCATGCAGGTTGGCTGCAGATGTCTCCACAAAATGCACGCAGGTTGGCTGCAGATGTCCCCACAAAATGCACGCAGGTTGGCTGCAGATGTCCCCACAAGGGTTGGCTGCAGATGTCCCCACAAAATGCTGTCACATTCAATGCAGATGTCCCCACAAAATGCCCACAGGTTGGCTGCAGATGTCCCCACAAAATGCCCTCAGGTTAGCTGCAGATGTCCCCACAAAATGCACGCAGGTTGGCTGCAGATGTCCCCACAAAATGCACGCAGGTTGGCTGCAGATGTCCCCACAAAATGCACGCAGGTTGGCTGCAAATGTCCCCACAAAATGCATGCAGGTTGGCTGCAGATGTCCCCACAAAATGCCCTCAGATTGGCTGCAGATGTCTCCACAAAATGCACGCAGGTTGGCTGCAGATGTCCCGACAAAATGCACGCAGGTTGGCTGCAGATGTCCCCACAAAATGCACGCAGGTTGGCTGCAGATGTCCCCACAAAATGCATGCAGGTTGGCTGCAGATGTCCCCACAAAATGCACGCAGGTTGGCTGCAGATGTCCCCACAAAATGCATGCAGGTTGGCTGCAGATGTCTCCACAAAATGCACGCAGGTTGGCTGCAGATGTCCCCACAAAATACATGCAGGTTGGCTGCAGATGTCCCCACAAAATGCACGCAGGTTGGCTGCAGATGTCCCCACAAAGGTTGGCTGCAGATGTCCCCACAAAATGCTGTCAGATTGCCTGCAGATGTCCCCACAAAATGCCCACAGGTTGGCTGCAGATGTCCCCACAAAATGCCCTCAGGTTGGCTGCAGATGTCCCCACAAAATGCACGCAGGTTGGCTGCAGATGTCCCCACAAAATGCACGCAGGTTGGCTGCAGATGTCCCCACAAAATGCACGCAGGTTGGCTGCAGATGTCCCCACAAAATGCACGCAGATTGGCTGCAGAGATCCCCACAAAATGCACGCAGATTAGCTGCAGATGTCCCCACAAAATGCACGCAGGTTGGCTGCAGATGTCCTCACAAAACGCCGTCAGATTGGCGGCTATAATGTAATATTTCTAGCCCCCCTCTGCTCCCCTCCCCTCGTTCCCCCTTGCTGCCGCCGCCTCACCTCTCAGATCGGACCGGGCAGGAGATAGGAAGAAACCAGCCACTCCAGCGCACGGCAGCCGCGCGGTGAATTTAAATGCAGGAAGTGACATCATCGGTCACGTCCAGCATTTAAAGTCCCCCGTGCGGCTGCCGTGCACCGGTGTGGCTGGTTCCTTCCTATCTCCTGCCCACCGCCGATCTGAGAGGTGAGGCGGCGGCAGCAGCAAGGGGGGAACAAGGGGAGGGGAGCGGAGGGGGGCTGTTATTACATTATAGCCGAGGAATGGGGAAAACTTAAAAAAAAAAAGTCCCCTCAGCTCTGGGGACTCGTGGGCTAACACTGGCACAGCAGGGGGGCCGCAGCAGAAGGCCTGGCGGGCCGAATGCGGCCCACGGGCCGCCAGTTGGACAGCACTGCACTAACCGATGCTCCGGCCCCGCCTCCGCTTCACTTCTGTAATTTCAGACTTTAAAGTCGGAAAACCACTGTGCCTGCGTTGACGTGTCCTCGCTTCCCCTGATGTCAACAGGAGTGCACGGCGCAGGCCCAGACCATCCTGGGCATGTGCAGTAAGCTCCTGGTGCCATCAGCGGGAGTGAGGACACGGCAACACAGGCGCAGTGGTTTTCAGACTTTAAAGTCTGAAATTACAGAAGTGAACAAGAGGTGGGGCCGGAGCATCAGTTAGTGGCTGCGTGGGAGCAGGATGTCTGCAGGGGATCATTAGAAGTAACTTCAACTCATTTTCCCCCAACCCCCTACATTGTCCCTTTAAAGGACTACTGAATTGAGAGTGATATGGAGGCTGCCATAATTATTTCTATGTCAACAATGCCCGTTGGTGATCCTCTTCCTCTAGTATTATTAGCCATACTCCCTGATCATGCAATGAAGGTGAATCATTGTTTTTGACATTAATGGCATATCTGGCAAGACAATCCACATGCTTGTCCCTTTTTTTATGTACATAGTAGTACTGTTAAATAGACCAGCATGGCTGGCAGGAAATTGGTATTGATCAAAATGTGAACATTATGACAGTCTCCTTATTACTCGTACTTCACATTCCTTTAAAGTGTCGCCTGTGTAAAGTAATAATACTCACTTAACTTTTACACTGCGGTGTTCAGAATTAAAAAAAAAAAAAAATTAGGGCTTACAAAAGCAATCGCATGTTAGCACGTTTATGATAACTTTTGCTTCTCATTGTGCAGTGTAGTAACGCCTGGAGAAGGCGTGCTTTTTCTATACATATAAGGGCCCCTCACAAGTAGGAGCATTGTGATGCGTCTACATAGCCACATCGCAACGTGTGTATGCTGAAATACATGTACGGTGATGGCAGAGTTTCCACTGCAAACATATTGTACGTAGGGTTGCGATGCGAGAATCTGTAGCATGCTGCATATTTTCATGCGCCCGCACACGCATCACATCTCCTCCGACACACGACCCTTTATTCAATTGGGAAGTGATGCGTCCAGCGGCGAAAGTGATGTGATGCCACTAGGGTTCCTCATTTGCATCATTTCCCTGTGGAAACGGGCCTTAACCATTCAAATGTTTTAACAACAATTTAACACATGTTCCAATCCGATAAATGGTAAAGCAAATAAAAAATGACACAGTAATTGTTTAAAAACAGCATAATTTTATTAAAAAAAAGGTAAACATTTTTTGGGAAAAGCTGAAAAATGAACATTTTCAGCAACATTTCATGATTCATCAACTGAACTCATTTGGTCTGGTGTGCGTTGGATCACTCAACGCACAGGAAATAACCGACTCTGATTAACCAATCACTCAGGAACCGGTGTTGTTGAAAGGTTAATGCTGCTGATGGTCATTTACGGGGTTAATGTATGAACTGCATGACTTTGCACATGCTCAGTAGCATTTGTAGGCTATTCTGTATTGTATGCTATGCTAAAATGTTGGAACACCGGATCAAACTTTTACTGATCTTTGGAAAAGGTATTGTCACAGACCTGTACATATAACACCATTGTAGTTTTTCTGCCAACATTTTCATAACATGCAATAAAAGCAAGCTTAACAACAATAAATAACACATAGTAGAAAATAATCTTATTTCTCAGCATCAACATTGGTTTACTAAAGACAGGTCCTGTTTGACTAACATGCTCAGCTTTTATGAGGTAGTAAACGCTAATGTGGATATTGGGAATGCTGTAGATGTGATATACTTGGATTTTGCAAAGGCCTACGACACTGTTCCCCACAAAAGTCTGGTGCAAAAGTTGAGGATGCAAGGACTGGGGAAGAGTCTGTGTGCATGGATAGGGAACTGACTAATGGACAGAAAACAAAAAGTTGTGGTCAATGGATCGTACTCAAAATGGGAGACTGTTAGCAGTGGGGTCCCACAGGGGTCTGTACTGGGTTTAGTGCTCCTCAATTTATTTATTAATGACCTAGTAGATGCAGTAGTGAGCAATGTTGGTATTTTTGCAGATGATACAAAATTGTGCAGAATCATCAACTCTCAGGAAGATAGTGTCATATTGTAACAGGATCTGAATAGGATGGCTATATGGGCACATACATGGCAGATGAAATTCAATGTTGAAAAATGTAAAGTCATGCATTTTGGTCGTACCAATGGTCTAGCACCATACAAAATAAATGGGATACAGTTGGGGACATCAAACTTGGAGAAGGACTTAGGAGTACTCATCGACAACAAGTTAAATAATCGTACTCAATGCCAAGCCGCTGCAGCTAAAGCTAATAAAATTTTGGGATGCATTAAAAGGGAAATAAAAACTCGAGATGCTAGCATAATATTGCCCCTGTTTAACTCTCTAGTAAGGCCACATCTGGAATATGGAATTCAGTTCTGGGCACCACATTACAAAAAAGATATTGCAGTTTTAGAGCAGGTGCAGAGACGAGCAACAAAATTGATACGTGGGATGGAAGGATTGGCTTACCAAGAAAGGTTAGATAAACTGGGTTTATTTAGTCTAGATAAAAGACGCCTTAGAGGAGATCTAATTAACATGTATAAGTAAATCAGAGGGCAATATAATAGCTTGGCGGATGAGCTTTTTGTCCCTAGGCCTTCTCAAAGGACTAGAGGACATGATCTGCGCATGGAGGAAAAACGTTTTAGCCATTTATTTAGGAAAGGGTTCTTTACAGTAAAAGTGATTAAGATGTGGAATGCATTGCCACAGGAAGTCGTTATGGCAAACTCTATACCTGCATTTAAAGGGAGCTTAGATGCTTTCCTTGCGTTGAAAGACATCCATGGCTACAATTACTAGGTTATGCCTAATGATGTTGATCCAGGGATTTTATCTGATTGCCATCTGGAGTCGGGAAGGAATTTTTCCCTCTTGGGGCTAATTGGACCATGCCTTGTAAGGGTTTTTTCACCTTCCTCTGGATCAACAGGGATATGTGAGGGATCAGGCTGGTGTTATACTTTGTACTGGTTGAACTCGATGGACGTATGTCTTTTTTTCAACCAAAATAACTATGTAACTATGTAACAATACTGCAGTCGAGAACTTTTCAAAATATTGCTAATGTTGATGTTCTGTCCCCACACATGTGACCTATGTGTAGCTAAGACATGCAGCTAAACCTTCCTGGCTCCCAATAAGTGAGACTGATTGAAGTAGTCTTGTATTTATTGAAATCACAGGCGGTGAAACTAGAAAACAGATGAATGTATAATAAGGCTCTCATAGTAGATATAATGATTACAACAATCAATGCATTAATAAACAATATTGCAGTTTAGCATTATACATGTGCTCATTTAGGCTCCTGACAGACAGTATAAGAACACAGCACAGAGTAATCTAACAATGCAGAAACATACTACAGAGTGTCTCTGTTATGAGTAGATGCTGTAGCAATAACTAGGTGTGAGAAACAATAAGTCACTCACCAAGAATGCTGCCACAAGAGAAGAGATGGTGGATAGTGCTTCCTCACAGTTCACAGACAGGGTTCTAAAATGGTGGAATCAATCCCACAATGCTGTTCAACTTTCCATCCCAAGAACCCTTGCAGTTTACTAATAATATAAAGACTGACCACTAGGGGGCTCGGTGAGCTATAACTCTATAACCATCAACTCAAAACATACATGCAGGATATATAGTATTTTCATATACATCAATAACTCACATTACATCTTTGCAGAACATTTTACTCTTAATTTCTGAGCTTTATGTCCTTGGGGCAGAACACTCCCCGTCTGGCATTTACTGATGCCACTAATTACTAGAGTCTCCAGAAGAAAACAGTAAGATCAGTTCAGTTACTGGTCTGAGGAATAATCTGGTTTCCTTTTGTCGTTGTATTTTGACTTCAACTTTGCGGACATTGTTATCTTCACTCTGAAAGGTTTTTGTAACAAGGCCCAAAGGCCAATCATTTCTAGATGTCTGGCAATCTCTCACAAGCACAACATCACCAGACTTGAGATTAGGTTTGATAGTTTGCCACTTTTTTCTTGGTTGCAGAGTGGAAATGTATTGGTTTTTCCACTTGTCCCAGAAGGTATTTGCAAGGCATTGTACTTGCCTCCACTGACGTTTGTAAAGGTCTTTAGTAGTAAATTCTCCAGTAGGAACGCCAACAATGTCAGTCTTCTGGGTAAGCAGCATAGAAGGAGTAAGGATCACTGGATCATCAGGGTCGCTTGAGACTGGAGTTAGAGGTCTGGCATTCATGATAGCTGAGACTTCTGCCATAAAGGTAGTTAGGCACTCATGCGTAAGCTTGGCGGTACCTGCTTGTAAGAAGATGGAGTTGAGAATCCTGCGAGCTATGCCTATCATTCTTTCCCAGGTCCCTCCCATGTGGGAGGAATGGGGTGGGTTGAAGGTCCACGTACAACCTTGCTGGATTAAATATCTTTTCACAGTGACAGTGTCCAAGTTGGAAGGAATTTGTAGCTCTTTGGCTGCTCCTATAAAGTTTGTACCTCTGTCGGAGCGAATATGTTTCACAGGGCCTCTGATAGCAATGAAACGTCTGAGGGCGTTTATGAAACCTGATGTGTCCATAGACTCAATCACCTCTATATGAACTGCTCGGATTGACATACAAGTGAATAAAACTGCCCAGCGCTTACTGTTTGCATGGCTGGCTCTGGTACGTCGGGTAGTGACTGACCAAGGTCCGAACACATCAAGGCCAACATTAGTAAAAGGAGGATCTAAGCTAAGTCTGTCAGAAGGAAGATTAGCCATCTTCTGCATTTGAAACGTACCACGGAGTTTCCGGCAAGTAACACAGTTGAAAATGAACCTGCTCACACATCTCTTTGCTCCTACTATCCACAGTCCAGCAGTTCGTAAAGCCCCTTCTGTAAACAGGCGACCCTGATGCTTGGTTAGGTTATGGTAGTGCTGAACAAGCAAAGACGCAATGTGATGGTGGCCAGGGATTAACACAGGATGTTTCTCTTTCAGTTCTATTTTAGCATGCTTAAGACGGCCTCCCACTCTTAACAGACCGTCTTCATCTAAGATTGGGTCAAGTCTTTTCAAAACACTGTCATTTGGGATAGGCTTTTGGTTGACAATACAATCAATCTCCCTAGCATATACTTCTTGTTGCACAGTGAAAATGATCAGATTTTTGGATCGGTCTAGTTCATGTACTGATCTGACATTCCCACAGAGATGCCAGCCAATGCAGCTATTCATGCATGTAGATGAAGTACTCTTGTACGAACCACTTATATGAGCTAAACAAGTGATGGCTCGAATTAGTGAATTCCAGGTTGAAAATCTGCTAAAACGATGAGATTTAAGATGGCCTTCAGAAGTTACTGTGCGTAGCGCAGAAACCTGAGGACGGATTTCTACATCTGTGCCTGCACCTACTAGTCCAAATAACTCACCTTCGGAAATGTGCTCTGGGTTATACAGAAATGTAGGTCCGGTAAACCATATTGTGTTCTGAAGGTGCTTGGCAGCAACAGATCTGGTTGCCAGATCGGCAGGGTTATGGTCGGTAGGTACATATTGCCACTGTTTTGGGCTGGTAGATCTTCTAATCCTCAGAACTCTGTTGCTTACGTAAACGTAGAAGCGCCTGGTTTCATTGTAAATGTAGCCCAAGACTACTCTACTGTCTGTGTAAAACTCTGTCTCCTTAATGTCAATGTCCATCTCGGTGGTAATAAGCTCAGCTATCTCTACTGCTAGCACAGCAGCGCACAGTTCTAGCCTGGGTATAGTATGCTCCGGGAGTGGAGCAAGTTTTGCTTTCCCCATGACAAACCCGACATGGCATTGTCCTTTGTTGTCTATCACTTTAAGGTAAGCTACTGCCGCAATCGCTTTCACAGATGCATCAGAGAAAACACAAAGTCTTTGCATTTGGATTTCTGTAGAGGGTACAGCGGCATATGGGCGTGCAATATGAAGATCACATAAATCTGGTAAGGAGTTTCTCCACTCTACCCATAAGTCTCTTTGTTCGGGGGGAAGTGGAACATCCCAGTCTAAAGTTTTACAGCTTAAGTCTCTGAGTAATGCTTTGCCTTGGATAGTAACAGGGGATGCAAATCCTAGAGGATCATACAGGCTGTTTATGGTAGAGAGTACGCCTCTACGGGTGAAGGGTTTTTCTTCATTCTTGACTTGGAAAGTAAAGGTGTCCGACGTTAGGTCCCATAGTAGTCCGAGACTACGTTGTACTGGAATAGTGTCAGTTGCTAAGTCTAAGTCTTTTAGATCATTTGAGTGGTCTTGAGAGGGGAAAGCTTCCATAAGTTCTTTGCTGTTGGAAGCAATTTTGTGCAGTCTCAAGTTCGAACAAGCAAGCAAATCTTGGGCTCTTTTGAGGAGACTGATAGCTGCCTCATTCGTAGGTAGTGATTTTAAGCAATCGTCCACATAAAAATCCTTCTCTACAAAGTGTCTAACGTCTGTTCCATATTGTATCTCACCTTCTTGAGCTGAGCGTTTAAGTCCAAAAATAGCAACTGCAGGGGAAGGACTGTTGCCAAACGTGTGTACCCTCATGCGATACTCTACAATGTCTTCATTCGGGTTGTTGTTTCTGAACCATAGGAATCTTAAGAAATTTCTATGTTCTTCTTTAACGAGAAAACAATGGAACATCTGTTGGATGTCTGCTGTGAAGGCAATAGAGTCCTTACGAAAGCGTAGAAGTACTCCCAAAAGTCTGTTGTTAAGATCTGGACCTGAAAAGAGCACATCATTTAAGGAAACCCCTTCGAATTTTGCACTTGAGTCGAATACCACCCTGATTTGACCAGGTTTCTTTGGATGGTATACTCCAAATATGGGTAGGTACCAACATTCTTCTGAGTTGTTAAGAGTAGGTGCTATCTCTGCATGGTCATTCTCAAATATTTTTTCCATAAAGTTAAAGAAGTGGACTTTCATCTCTGGTTTCCTCTGAAAGTTGTGTCTAAGGGAAGTGAAGCGTTTATAAGCTTGTTCCTTGTTATTAGGCAGACGTTGTCTTTGTGGTCTAAAGGGAAGAGGTGCGACCCAGCTATTGGATTTGTCTTTGACCATTTCCTGTTCCATTAATTTCAAAAACAATCTGTCCTCATGAGATGTTGTCACCTGATTGTCTTGTGGTGTTCTCTGGAAAACAGTGCACCCTAGATGGTTTTGGTCACTGTCAGCTATGTGGTTGTCGCAGGAAGAGCAAATGGCAGGACAGGGCAGATTGGTGCTGTAAGGCAGTTCTTTAACCAGGAAATGATTGTGGCAAGGATGGAATAAAGAAGGACGTCCATTTTGTAACATGCTAGTGAGCATGCTATTCACAGAAGTGGGTCTGTGTACACTTCCTATGCAGATATCTCCTATTATGACCCACCCTAGGTCAAGCCTCTGTGCATATGGAGCATTGTGAGGGCCATTAATCTGTTCTCTTGATTTGTGTACTTGTATCAAGTCTCTCCCAAGGAGCAAGATGATTTGAGCTTGGGTGTCAAGTTTTGGTATGCGGTGGGCAATACGTTTCAAGTGGGGTTGGTGTACTGCTGCTTCCGGTGTGGGTATTTCTGACCTGTTGTCAGGGATCTGGTTACACTCAATTAAAGTTGGCAAGTATAAGCATGTCTTATTGTCCATGGACTCAACTAGGTAACCAGTGGCTCTCCTCCCCGCCGTCTCCGATGTGCCTGCACAAGTCTTTAGAGAGTAGGGGGAACTAGGACCCTCAATGTTGAACATGTCAAAAAAGGTTGATTTAGCTAAGGACTTATTGCTTTGGTCATCCAGGATTGCGTAAACTTTAATTGCTTTCTCTCTATTAGCCTCTGGATAAACCCAGACTAAGCAGATTTTTGAGCAGGACTTCCCTTCTATGAGTCCCTTACAAACTTCAGTACATTGGGCAGTAACTGCTGATGTATCCGAGGCAGTGTTGCTCTCCTCCTCATGAGGCTCACTGACACTTCTGGCATGTTGTACAGTCCATAGTGCAGGCCCAGGATGCAGAGCTGTGTTGTGACTTGGGCTGTCACATTCTGTGCATTTCTCACTAAACTTGCAATCCTTAGCGAGGTGAGATGTAGATGAGCAGCACTTATAACAGATGTGATGTTCCCTGAGAAAGGCTTTGCGGTCTTCTATGTGCTTCTCTATGAAACCTTTGCAGTTCAAGAGGGAGTGAGGCTTTCTGTGCAGGGGACACTGCTTACTTGGATCTTTTACTTTGTCTTGTGGGCGAGAAGAACTCGAAGTCCTGTCAAAAGTATTTGTAGGAGAAACATTAGTTTTGCGCACTGTCACTGGTGCTTTGCGAGGTTGGAGTCCTGGTGGAGCAGCACATGACAGCGTTAGATCAAAGCTAGGATCGTTCCTAATTTTTGCTTGATGGTATACAAAGTCCACAAGAACCATGAATGGAGGAAATGGTACACTATGAGTTTCCTTATATTTAGAGCCGTGTCTAATCCATTGTTCCTGGAGATTGAATGGCAACTTTTGTATTATAGGGTTGACACCTCTGGCTGTGTCAAGGAATGCAAGTCCTAAAAGATCCCCTTCAGCTTTGGCAACTTGTAATTCCATTAGCAAATCGCTGAGTTCTCTGAGCTTTTGATAGTTTTTGCTAGCAATCCTAGGAAAGTCATCAATCCTCTTAAACAAAGCATTTTCTATTGCTTCTGCAGAGCCATAGCACTCTTCAAGTCTAGCCCAGATCATTCTGAGTCCGGTATGCGGGTAATTTACATTTATGGTTCTGATCCTTTTAGCATGCTCAGCTGACTCATTCCCCAACCATTTCACTAGGAGGTCCATCTCTTCACTATATGACAAGTCTAAACCTTGGATTGCATTCTGAAAGGAGGATCGCCATGCTCTATAATCTTCTGGGCGATCAGTGAACTTTACAAGTCCCTTGCTGACTAACTCACGCCGGGCCAAGAATTTAGCAAAGTCGATAGTGGCTTGGCTAGCAGTAAGATTAGATGGTGGTTTATTGATATTGTGAGAATGTGGTGTTTGATCATACCTGTTAGGAACTGGAAGTTCGCCCTGGCTTCTATGCTCTTGCCTTGGAGTGAAGACGGATTCTTGCTGCTGATTTGGAGGCTGGGTTTCTCTCTGCAAGCTGCTGTAATGTTGATCAGTATTCTCTTGTTTGCAGAATTGAGGGTTCTGGTCATCTCTCTGTGATGGATTATGAGGCGTCAGAATTGTCTCACAAGTGACATGTTTTGTTTCTTGCTGTAGATCAGAGTCACTGTGTTGTCTGGAGTGTTGCTCTACATACTCTGAGGTGCGCTTTAACGAGTCTTGGCAGTCAAGATCTGCACCGAGTATGTTGCTACATGCTCTGTACTCACTGCCAAGAGATGCGGCTCTTTCCAGGGCTTCTACTTCAGCTGTGGCTGCTGCAACTTCTTTCTCTGTTGTAAGTTTCTCCATATTAGCTTCTAGAATGGCTTTCTGCATTTCTATAGATGCCTTCTCTTTCTTCATTTGCAATTCTTGCTCTGCAAACGCAGCCCGTGCCTTTGCAGCTTCAACTTTTGCACGGGCGATGGCGGCTGCATTGCTGATAGATGACTTAGTAGATCCGCTGACTCTGGATCTTGTTTTAAGTGAAGATGTCAAAGATGCCCGACTTTGTGACATGATGGTGAAGATATTTGACTATGTGAGGGTTGCTGGATGATCACGTGCAGGTAGCTGCTGTGACTAGTTAGCAGGTCTGAGTAGTCAGATTTCACTGATGGTGCTAGATTGTGTAGAGACTGCAATAGCTGTATGCAGGAGACTGCATGGAGTGTAGCAGGGCTCTGTATAGTCAGCTTGGTGCACCGCTCTCTAGAAGTATCTGTTTCACTGCAGCACCAGGCATGGTCGGAGATTAATGATTAAGGATTTGTACTTTTTGAAAAGCATGCTTATTTATATACCATAGCTGGGATTTGAACCCAGAAGCTAGTGTATAGTAGGTATCTGTCTTACCCTCTAGACCATGACCCACACTACATGCTAAAGCTGCCGGTAGCATAAACCATACTTCCATTATGATCAATTCGATAGAAAAAGTAGCATGATTAAGGATTTGTACTTTTTGAAAAGCATGCTTATTTATATACCATAGCTGGGATTTGAACCCAGAACCTAGTGTGTAGTAGGTATCTGTCTTACCCTCTAGACCATGACCCACACTACATGCTAAAGCTGCCGGTAGCATTAACCATACTTCCATTATGATCAATTCGATAGAAAAAGTAGCATGATTAAGGATTTGTACTTTTTGAAAAGCATGCTTATTTATATACCATAGCTGGGATTTGAACCCAGAACCTAGTGTATAGTAGGTATCTGTCTTACCCTCTAGACCATGACCCACACTACATGCTAAAGCTGCCGGTAGCATAAACCATACTTCCATTATGATCAATTCGATAGAAAAAGTAGCATGATTAAGGATTTGTACTTTTTGAAAAGCATGCTTATTTATATACCATAGCTGGGATTTGAACCCAGAACCTAGTGTGTAGTAGGTATCTGTCTTACCCTCTAGACCATGACCCACACTACATGCTAAAGCTGCCGGTAGCATTAACCATACTTCCATTATGATCAATTCGATAGAAAAAGTAGCATGATTAAGGATTTGTACTTTTTGAAAAGCATGCTTATTTATATACCATAGCTGGGATTTGAACCCAGAACCTAGTGTATAGTAGGTATCTGTCTTACCCTCTAGACCATGACCCACACTACATGCTAAAGCTGCCGGTAGCATAAACCATACTTCCATTATGATCAATTCGATAGAAAAAGTAGCATGATTAAGGATTTGTACTTTTTGAAAAGCATGCTTATATACCATAGCTGGGATTTGAACCCAGGACCTAGTGTGTAGTAGGTATCTGTCTTACCCTCTAGACCAGGGGTCCCCAAACATTTTGGGTTGAGGGCCGGGTCAACATACTTCAGACCGCTGGTGGGCCGGAGTAAACATAAAATGATGTAGAAGTCTTTGCGGACCAGACAGTGAAGCATACCCAGGTGACAATCTGCAAGCCAATTGGACAGCAGTGTCACCTGATGTGGAATTTGATTGGAAACCAGCAAAATTTCTGCTTTCTGGCTTCCATGTGGATGGGGGGTGCTGCACTGCTATTCCATATGTGGACCACCAATATTTAAAGATGTAGCTGACTGCATTTATAAGCAATACATTTTCTGTGTGGGGGGCCGGTAAGAAAGCCTTAGGGGGCCACATTCGGCCCGCGGGCCTTAGTTTGAGGACCACTGCTCTAGACCATCAACCACACTCAGGGCCAGGCTTTAGCATGTAGTGTGGTCAGAGGTGGGACAAGGTCCTTCAGCACCCAAGGCTGAGACAGCAAAGTGCGCCCCCCATCCCTCCCACCCCAGCTGTCACACACTGATTGCTATTACACTAAGAGGTGCCCCAGCCCCCCCCCCCCCCACCCCCAACACCTTAATCTCTACTTATCTGGCTTGCTGTCGCTGCCATGTATCACCTTTTCTTATTTCTTTCTGCTTCAAACACAATTGGGAATGACAGCTGAATGAATTGTGCACCCCCTCCTACACTGCGCCCTGAGGCTGCAGCCTCTCCAGCCTCAGCCTTACTAGTGGGTAAGACAGATACCTACTTCCATGCAGTGTGGTTCATGGTCTAGAGGGTAAGACAAATACCTACTACACACTAGGTTCTGGGTTCAAATCCCAGCTATGGTATATAAATAAGCATGCTTTTCAAAAAGTACAAATCCTTAATCATGCTACTTTTTCTATCAAATTGATCATAATGGAAGTATGGTTTATGCTACCGGCAGCTTTAGCATGTAGTGTGGGTCATGGTCTAGAGGGTAAGACAGATACCTGCTACACACTAGGTTCTGGGTTCAAATCCCAGCTATGGTATATAAGCTGTTTTGAAAATCTGCAATTCCCTACTGCATGAGATGGATGGATGGAGGGATGGAGGGATGGAGGAGGAGGAGAGAGAGAGAGATTTTTATGTCATTCCGGAAAATTCCGTCGGAATTATAAAATTTCCGTGGAATTCCGTTTGAGAGGTATAGGAATTCCGATTTGACTACCGGAATCGGAATTGACCTAATTCCGGCCGGAATCACGGAATTTATAATTCCGCGGAATTTTCCGAGCATCCCTATGCAGCACTTGACTGTATAGGGGTTGCTGTGTTGCCATGTGCAGCTCAGTGCATTGGAGTAGCAGACCTCTGTGTAGTCATCTGTCACTCTCTTGGTGTTTCAGCTCTTGTTTCACTGTTCTGTCCCCACACATGTGACCTATGTGTAGCTAAGACATGCAGCTAAACCTTCCTGGCTCCCAATAAGTGAGACTGATTGAAGTAGTCTTGTATTTATTGAAATCACAGGCGGTGAAACTAGAAAACAGATGAATGTATAATAAGGCTCTCATAGTAGATATAATGATTACAACAATCAATGCATTAATAAACAATATTGCAGTTTAGCATTATACATGTGCTCATTTAGGCTCCTGACAGACAGTATAAGAACACAGCACAGAGTAATCTAACAATGCAGAAACATACTACAGAGTGTCTCTGTTATGAGTAGATGCTGTAGCAATAACTAGGTGTGAGAAACAATAAGTCACTCACCAAGAATGCTGCCACAAGAGAAGAGATGGTGGATAGTGCTTCCTCACAGTTCACAGACAGGGTTCTAAAATGGTGGAATCAATCCCACAATGCTGTTCAACTTTCCATCCCAAGAACCCTTGCAGTTTACTAATAATATAAAGACTGACCACTAGGGGGCTCGGTGAGCTATAACTCTATAACCATCAACTCAAAACATACATGCAGGATATATAGTATTTTCATATACATCAATAACTCACATTACATCTTTGCAGAACATTTTACTCTTAATTTCTGAGCTTTATGTCCTTGGGGCAGAACAGTTGACATTAATAATGCATTTCTACAGTTTAAAAAGGTAATATTGTTCAATTTCATTGAAAAATTAAAGTATGTTGTGCACCTTCATATTGTATGTAACCCGGAATTATATTAATAATTTAACTGTAAATAAAAGGTTATTTTAACAAATCTGTTGCTAAATTAAGAACATTTTTCAAATTTCATTACTCACATTCATATGCATGAATGATGCCTTTTGTTAGTGGAGCTCGAACAAAAGTACAGCTCAATGCTACCCATCCAAATGGCACATACCGCACAGTAAACTATGTTTTTATTAAAACTTATGCAAACTTGCTAACTCCTCATTCGCTATCCCATCTTTCAATCATAACTGCACAAATCATTGTCTTTCATTAATAATAATTTGTGTTCCTATTGGTTAAACATTGTTTTATTTACAGACGTGTTTTTTGGTGAACTAATCATGGCACTTCCTGCATTTTTGTAAAAGGTGCGCTGCAATATGTATTTCATTGGGTGACGTAAGCAGACCCAACATTCCCAGCGGTTCTGTGTTATGGTACCGCGGGAAATAGGTCACGTGACGGGACTTCATTCCCGCGCACACGTGACTTCAGAGGGGTGAGGCCGGTCACGGCCCTTTCCTCTTGCGCTGTGCTGGTGAAGAGGTGACGTGCTATGGGAGCGGAGAACAATGCCGGCCAGGCGCGGACGTCCCACCAGGATCTGCAGGCAGAAAGCGATGTCTCAAGTGTGACGACAATACTCCATCACACACAAAACATGATCCAAAGACATCAGAGGAATGTGACGCAAGTGCCGCTGAAAGTAAAGGCAATGCAGTTGAACTCTCGCAGACATTTTCTGCTTCCAGTACTGTGACGCAGCAACATTTGATGCCACTTGTAGATGAA
This sequence comes from Hyperolius riggenbachi, assembly GCF_040937935.1. Classification (NCBI taxonomy): domain Eukaryota; kingdom Metazoa; phylum Chordata; class Amphibia; order Anura; family Hyperoliidae; genus Hyperolius; species Hyperolius riggenbachi. The sequence goes on along the minus strand of NC_090649.1, from coordinate 345,743,787 downwards.
AAGGAACAAACGGTAACACTTTTTATGTACACTGTGACAAATTCTACTGCCGATAGTGCTGTAGCTAATGTGATCCTTGGAAATATAGAAAAACAAAAGTTTGCTTTCCTAAAACAGAAAAAATTTGCGATAATTCAGGTTGGAGTGAGCTCGAGATGTCTCCCAGGCACCACTGCTGAATATATGCAAATTAACCATTGTACCCTTTGAAGCTAAACACAACTCCAGAACCGCTGGAATGCAATGATGTGTCAGCTTGTTAATATGTACAGAGCCATAATAATCCAACATGCATACAGACTGTTTCGGATTGTTTGATCCTCATCAGTGCATGGCATGGGTTAATTTGGCTCTATGGAGTAGGGCTTGTAAATCCGAGAGGCACAGACTAACCAGCAAGCTCATGGTGACCCAGAACATGGTTCTGGGTCACCATGAGCTTGCTGGTTAGTCTGTGCCTCCTGGAAATATAGACGATACAAATATTGTGAATGCGTGTGCAGTTAGAAAGGGCACCGAAGGTGAACAACCATGCGAAGATTCACAGGCCATGTCCGCACAGGCCTACACTAGCACAGTTACACAGGGCCTAGAGGATGAACAACAATGCGAAGATTCACAAGCCTTGTCCGCACAGGCCTACACCAGCAGCGACGTCACTCATCATTCTACTTCAAAGATAGATATGGAGGTGTTTGACAGCTTTGCAGAAGTTACCTTAGTTGATAATCGCAATTGGGAAGTAGACAGTGATCTTTGTAACTTTAAACTTGTTATTGATGAACAGTTTTGTTCTGATGATGAAAATGCTGGTGCCTTGGATCTTAGTTGCAAATCTGCAGTTCCAAATAAGTTTGAGGCAGTTTATGAAGAGGAAACTGTTAATGTTCAGAGTAAACTGTCCATTGAACCTTCTGAAAGAAGACATAGGAATACATTGATTAATGCAATTCAAAATGGAGAAATGATAGAGAAAAATATTCCTGTGACCACTATTGATGAGGATGACCAGCACTTTCGTGAATCGCAGGTCAGTTGTTTTGAGTCAGACAAAAATAAATATAACAATGAAGATGTTAATGGTAATCACAGTGAAAACATGAGAAATGGGGATTTACAAAAAGGAGATGACGATGATGATGACCATCCTAATAGAGAGGACCATGATGATGAATCTGTCAATCAATCTGAAGATGATGATGACGAAAATAGACAGGAGCATGGTGAAGATGCTGCAAATCAATCTCAAGATGATGATGAGGATGAAAGTAATAGTGAAGAGGATGATGAAGATGGAGACGGTTGTGTAGAGGAGCAAGATAATGTACAAGTGCATGCGAATGATGAAGTGGAGGAATCCAATACCAATACTAGGGGTAACATTTTAACAGAAAGTTCATCAGACGGTTGGGGAGACGAAGATGATGATAGCCTCATTGTTGACGAAGTGTATTCACTTCACGACAGTCAGGATGAAAATGGTGAATTTGGTCTTGAGGATAACAATTTACCAGCAAATGAAGATGTTAATCACAATGAAAATGACAACGGTAGTTCTGATATTGGCAGCGCTGTTGATGAACAAAGTAACCATGGAAACGGTGAAGATAGTGGTAAAGGTGATACGGGAAGGAGCATCAATCAATCACCGAACTCAAAAGCTGTGCGTTTAAGAAATCCAAAATTTACAGTTGCTGAAAATCTACAATTGTGCCGCATGGTGTGTGCTGATTACTCATATCTTTTGAAGAGAGACAAGGATGACGATGTACGTAGGAGGAAGAATCAAATGTGGAAATACATTGGAGAAAAGGTAAATGTCTTCTTCAACGCCTCCTAATAGAGTGTATGTTAATTAATTACTACATTTTTATAACTTATTTTTCAATTGTACCCTTCTTCACCCATAGAAGTCCACTTATTTCACCATTGTGGTCCAAAATCTGTCAATTATTTCTGAATACCTCAGTACTAGTCATGAACTGTGGTTTAGAAAAAGGGAATTGAGCTATTTCTTTCAGAAATAGCGTTTTTCATTTTATTAAGAATTTCCTTCAAATCAAGCTTTGCTCCCCTCTTTGCTTGTTTGTTCCCCCTGTCTCTGTTTGTGCCCCCTTTGCATCTTTATGCCTCCTCTGGATCTCTCTCTTGGACATTTTCTCTCTCTGTGTCCGCTCTGTTGCTGTGCACACTCTCTGTCTCTCTGTGCCTCTGCTTTCTCCCAAGCTCCATCAGTACTGGACATAGCTTCATGCATGAGTCCAGCGATGCCCGTCTATCCACTTTGCCTCCTGCAGGTTGTAATGCACAGAATACTTACTGTATATCATTTGACATACATGAGCACAGACTTTTGCCAAGCACAAGAGGTGGTAGACGGCGATAGTGGACGCACAGCATTTTTGTAGTCGTGCGTAAGGTTTGTCCAACGCTGCGTGCCGCACACGACGTGACTACGGTGAACTTTGAATCCACTTGTTCAAACTTCCCCCATGTGGACATCATGTAATGTAGTTGATTGTTACTCTGATGATTCTGAAATTGTGATCTTGTTTATCACAATTTTTTACTAAATTCGATTTATCGTTCAGGCCTACTCTGTACCCTCTCTGATAATGGCTATGTGCCAAATTTCTGAGCAAATGTTATTGATTACAAATGAAAACAGTAATGACATTACGTATACCAAAAACTTCATAGCCCCTTACACTTGCCCATTTTATGTAGTGAAATGTACTTGTGACCTTTAGCAGTAGTTCACCATAGCTTTTCTCAGTTACAATTCGGTTACGTAGGATGTCAACTATTAAGTAGGTAGAAGTGCATTCGTACTGAAGGCAGATGTTGTCACTGAAATCCTGAGTCCTGGGTGAGTAACCACGCATTTGAATAGGTGCATACTGTAAGGATCCGCTCAGCTGGCTGCACAGGCAGACAGCTGTTTGACCATTCCTTATGTCTGAGGGATGCAGGTCTCTGGAAAGGAGACCTGGCTTCATCTTGCAACTTTCAGAGTTGCTTTGCTGAGGGATTTGCATACATGCAAATTGCCCAGCTGTCTCCTTTGAGGGCTGGCAGTAAAAGAAGCTATGTTTCCCAGAGTCCTTTGCTGGTCATCCTTTCAGGGTTTGTTGTAACACTCCTAGAGTGTCAGCCATGCTATTTCTTGTTAAAGTTATCTTAGAGTAATTCTTGGGACTGCACTAGGCAGCTTCCCTAGTGCAGTTAGCTTGCTATCTGTTTTGTCTGTATGGCCTTTCGGTTGCGATTGTCCTGTCACCAACGGTGGTTGTCAGGAAATCGTTCTGTCTGTCTGGGGTGCTAACCAGAGCAGCGGTCGCTACTGGTAGCCCCTTCTGTCAATCTGTCTGTCTTGTTTGGATCGCACTTGCCTCTAGCGGTAGCGGCTGTGGATCCTTCTGATCTTTGTTCTTGGAGTGTAATCTGGAGCAGCTGTTGCTACCGGTTACCTCATCTGTCTGTCATGTTTGGATCGCACTAGCCTCTAGCGGTAGCAGATGTGGATCCTTCTGATCTTTGTTCTTGGAGTATAGCTGGAGCAGCGGTTGCTCCCTGCTACCTCATCTGTCTGTCGTGCTTGGATCGCACCAGCCCCTAGCGATAACGGCTGTGAATCCTTCTGATCTGCTTTCTTGTTCCTGAGCTCAGATCGCACTCGCTCTGATGGAAAGAGCAGTGGATCTTTCCTCTCGTATTCCTGTTTTCCGTTTGTCTGTCTTGTCTGATATGAACTCTTGCTGTAGGCTCGGTGAGGTAACCGTTAAGCAAGCGCTCGCGTCCTCTGTTTCGTGTTTGTCTGTCAGTGGTTAGTTAGGCGTGCTTGTCTCTGTTGCGCTTAACATGTGGAGATCGCACTGTAAACGCGTTTGCTGTTGCGGATGCGGTGTTCGCGTTTAGTTAGCGTTTGTTGTTTTCGTTGTTTTCTCATTGTTGTTTGCTGTGCATTTGCTCCTCTCGTGCCCTGTCCTTTTTCTGTCTGGTGTCTCTTGGCAATCGCCATTCTCTGCGATTGCGTTCTTGCTTTGGTTTCTGCTGGGTCGCGACTAGATTGGTGGATACACATTCATCCTATATCTGTGCTCTTTCTTTTTAAGGGCTGTTCAGCCCTGCGTGTCTTAGATCTGTACAATCCCCATCTGGCATCTGTGGCCGTGCAGTGATTGTGCTCGTCTGCATTCCACCGCGCCATCTGCCGGTGGGAATTGCCCTCTGCTGGTGCATTGCACCTAGCCTGGGTTCACTTAATTATACGCTTGTGGAGGGTTTTCGTTGTGTTAGTGCGCATCTTGTGCGCTGACCACGAAAACGATTCCGCAAACGTTACACATACACATGCAATACTGAGTAATATTAAGTGTCCTTCCCACCATCCTGATGCCTAGGCAATCTCCATTAAAGTAGTGCGTGTATACGTTGATTAGGCAGACTGCTAAAGTTATTTCTGAACAATCTGGTCTGCAAATGGGACATAATTACCCTTATTAGTCACACGAGACTGTGTATACACAATGTATTTTCTGGACAACACCTGCACAGCAGGTGTGTATTCAGGTTCGTACACACCTACCAACTATCTATCCAACTATCTGCCAAAATTTTCTGTGAAGCCCAATACTACTTAATTGTGAAACAAGTTGAAACAACTCCAACACGTTTTTTTCTATGCTTCAAAAAGCTGATAAGACTGATAAGATGTCAATGTAAACATTGGATTGACTTCTTATCTGTCTTATCAGCTTTTTGAACAATATGAAATGACTTTTTTTTTACTTGTTTCAACTTGTTTCACTACCACAGCTGTTTGACAATTGTGCTTCATAAAAGACTGCTGTTGAGCGTGTGAATGGGGTTTAACAGACAAGTTTTGCCGATAGTTGGACAGATAGTTGGTAGGTGTGTATGAACCTTTACAGACACTTCGCTATCTTCAGTACTGCATGTGTATGTACCGTTCACAGACTCCAAACATAAAAACTGTTATGAACTGAAGCCGGGAAGGCAATGAGCCACTTCCCCTTCATAATGAGCCTGTAATAACAAGCATTTATTAATAAGCATTATGTGTCTGTAGTTAATTTTGTTGAAGATGGTCGGTATATGTAGTAAAGCTTGGATAAGTGTAGGAAAATGTGAACTTTTAAAAAAAAATGTTTCTTTGGAAAAAGGTTTCTGCAATTAAACAAAGGAAACGTACTGGATGGAAATGCCGAAAGCGTTTCCAGGATTGCTGACATGTGGTAATCAAGATGATGGAAGACCCATCAGTACAGGATGGGGAGTATAACCGATGGCAAGAATTGGTTCGATACACAGTGCAGTCTTTTCCCAAAGTTGCACGACGATTAGGTAGTTATTGCAATTTCTCATTCTTTCCTTTTTTTTTTTTTTACTGTAACTGTGAAGCAAAAAATGCATGCACTACTGTTAGAAAGGAGGTGCAATTCTACTATATAGGTAAACTACATAACCCCTCTACCCCCCCCCCCCCACTCCCATCAACCATGTACAGCTTTACACATGAGAGACCAGAGCAGTAGCTCAGGGTGCCGGCTTCCATGGGGGCGCACGGTCATTCAATCATTACTAAACTAACTTTTTTAATTCAAGTTTTAAAGTATGTAGTAGAAGAGTCTAGAGTATTAGCATATATTTCAAAGTGTATGCGTGCACGAGTATGGAAAAGCAAACAGGGTGAATGGGTGGGCAACGAAATGAGGTTTAGCTGAGGGTGCAGCAAATTAAAAGAACACATGGGCGATGAAGTATAGGTCGCCAGATGCCTCCCCCACAGTGTTGGTATCCTCCACCATTTCCCACCACTACAGACAGAGTCGGCCCGCCCATGAGGCGGGGTGAGGCGGGTTCCTCAGGCGGCAGGAAGTGGAGGGGCGGCACCAGACATAAAGAGGAAGTGACTGCGGAGCTGGAGAGAGTGCTGTGCAGGCTGCAGTGCAGACTCTGCAGTGAATTCCGGCTGTTCCTGTGGTGCCCGGCCGTGCCTCCGACCCCGTGCCTGGCTGCACACACCGTGAGTGACCCTCTGCCGCCGAGGTAGAGTCTGTGTTCTGGCTGGGACCCGCCCCGCCCCCGTTAAGCTATGCACCGCACGCCTGCCCGTTCTGGTGCGCCCACATGATGCCGCCGGCCTCCGAGTCCGTCGACTCCAAGCTCTGCGGCCAGATTTTGACCTCACAAGTGTCCCGATTTCGGAGGGACAGTCACGGGTTGGGGGGGCGTGGTCCCGCTTAACCCCCGGGCTGTGCTCTTCTACATCAGCCAATTAGTCAGGGATGTGGCGAGGGCGACCCGGCTTAGTCTCCCTCCCTTGGCCCCCCTCCTGGGTCTCCTCTCTCCCTTTTGCAGAGTGCAGCACTGTCGGTGTGGCTCCAGGAATCTCATCTGCACCCAGCGATGTCTTCTCCGTACATCCTCATCAGTTCCAGCTGGCTACACACTACTTCCTGTCCTCTGTATGTTGCGTGATTACACAGACGGGGCATGCAGAGAGAAGGCAGAGATCAGCCAGCTGGAACTAATGAGGATGCATGGAGAGACATCGCTGGGTGCAGGTAAGATTGACAAACTGATGCATCATTCCTTTCTCTCTATTTGCTGCCTTGCATGATTTTTAGATTTGGGCTCTCTTGTTCACATTGATGTGCTCCAGCCTTATACAAGTTAAAAAAAACTAGCTTGCACGGCAGTGTTGCTTCTCAATGGCAGTGAGGCTTGCTGGCAGAGGCCATGCTACTGGAAGGTGAGCCAAGTTTTATGGAGCTCTCCATGCTTTGTCTCCTGTTTTCTCACATCTCCTTGCCCCTGCACAAGATAAGCTGACAGCCTGCTATGTTTATCTGATGGGGATGGAATGTGACCCTTAGGGCCCATTCACACTAGAAATCGCTAAACGCTAACGCAAAACGCTGAGCGTTTTTCTGGCGTTTTTTCCTAGCGTTTTTTCACTGTATAGAGAGCGTTTTTCCAGCGATTAGCGTTTTGCGATTTCTAGTTCAATTCAAATACTTTTACTGAAACGCTAATCGCTCCAGAATCGCTCAGAAAACACTGCATGCAACGCGTTTGCGTTTCAGCAAATCGCTAAACGCTTAGATGAGAACACTTCCATACACTTTCATTGTGCACACGTTTTTCAAATCGCTAGCGGTTTTCAGCAAAGCTGAAATCGCTCTGAAAACGCACAAGTGTGAATGGGCCCTTACAAATAGTCAGCTTGGTGCTAATCAATGACTTGATGGGAATCTCTGCCTCCTATGTGTCATTTACTACTTTCTCTGAGTTGCTTGGGACCTCTGCTTCCTGGGATCATCTACTTATAAATGCTTATTCAGTGACATTTTAATCCCAAAACTTACATTAAAATAGATGCCCATACACACTTGTTGCTTCCCAATAGCTCCCAACAGTCCCTCTTTCAGGACTGATGTACAGATCTTTAAGTATATATAGTTTTCTGCTGGAAAAAATGTTTAATTGACTCTTTCCCCCATCCTTTAAATTGATTTAATTCTTATTTTCAAATGTAAATAGGAAGGAAAATGAACCAGGGTTGAAAGGGCCAGCGTGGATTGACTTATAATAAAACCTATTTTTCCTAAAAAAATCATTACATTATGCGTGACTAGGGGCGTGATTAGGGTTTTGGCAGGGGTGTGGCTGAAGTGTCCCTGTTTCTGATCTCAAAAAGTTGGGAGGTGTGCTCTCCTGTCTCCTCCAAGGCTGCACGCTGCCTAAGCCTGCCGATGGTGGCGGCTGCCGCCCGCTCTGCTGCCCTGCCTGATTGTCACGGTCAGTCACTGAGCGCCGCCGACATGACCGTGACTATGATTATGAGCCTGGCTGCCGCCGACCGCCGCTCACCGGCCTTGCCCGCCAGCGCGAGATGCTAGATGGATGGAGCATGCCCGCGGCCGCTGCAGCAGTCTGTCCCCTGCCTGCCAGTGCCAGCCAGTGCAGAATGCATGCTGGATGCCTGCGGATGCCCGACGCCCGCCCATCGCCACCGCCAGACCCTGAGGGAGACCCCATCCCCGGTGAGTCAGTCACTTTGCTGCCTCACTCAGGCTTTCTTCACGGTCGGTCGTGTGGGTGTAATGTTATGTACAGCAGATGGGGCGGGGGGTAATACAGGGCACCACCGGCAGTAATGGACGTACAGTAGGTAATTAGTAATGGTGGGCGTACTGTGGGGATGGAATTGGAATGGAATCAGTATTGAAGACATATTGGGGGGGGGGGGGACTTGGCAAGTGGAACAGGAATCAATGAAGGGGATGACAAAGTCGAAAGGAAGGGGGGGGGGGGGTGCACAAGAAAGGGTCTAAGTGGGAGCAGGAAGATGGTGACATGGGAGTGGGGATCAAAACATGGAGAGGGAGGAGGGCAGTGACTGCAAGGAGGGGCATAAGACAGAGAGACTCAGAGAGAGTGGCAAATAAGGAGGCACAGGGGAGAGGACACAGAAGGGAGGCACAGGAGAGAGTTGCAAAGGAGTCACAAGAGAGAAGCCGCAGAAGGGAGGCACAAGAGAGAGGGGCAAAGGAGGCACAAGAGAGGCCACAGAAGGGAGGCACATGGGGAAAGGACACAGAAGGGAAGGACAGGATGCACAGGAGAGGGGCACAGAAGGAAGGCACAGGAGAGTGGCAAAGAAGGAGGCACGAGAGAGAGGAGCGGACTGAAGCGGTCTTCTTTAATTTTGCTTTAAGGATGGGGGGGGGGGGGGGCGCCTTCACGATCTTTGCCTCAGGCAGCAGAAAGTCCAGGACCAGCCCTGACTACAGATGTTAAAATGCATGATAATAATTTCAATAAAAGATTACGATTGTAAAGTTAAATGTCACATGTGTGCTTGAGGCTCAATTACTGTATCCCCATTTTTAAATTTTTCCATCCATGTTAAAAAAACACATTGCATAAAACACATTGGTCATGTTTGGAAAACCGCAAATAATTTGCATATCTGTGACCACAGCCACCCTGTAGTACAGGGAGTGAGATGACTGTCTTAAGGCCCGGTTCACATTAGCGTTCCAGGTCCGGCTTCCCCGGACCCGGAACGCTCCGTACACAGCGGATGGTGAATGGATACATTGTTAATCAATGTATCCATTCACACTCGAGCGACGTCCGGATCCGGATCCGATCTGGGAACACAGCTTCGGGACGATCCGGCTTTTTTTTCCCAACATGCTCTATTTTTCTGTCCATCCCGGTGCGGCTGCGGACCCGGGCCAGATCTTGACCCGAACATGCGGCCATGCTGTGCAATGAGAAACGGATGTTTCTCATCACACTGGCAATAGGACCGATGCTTTCAGCACCGGTCCTATGCCACTTGGGGGGCCCGGACTACACGCTGGTATCCCCCATGCTTGCAGTGCCTTCCCGGCACTGCAATGTATCTAGTTCCGGCTACTTTATTGTAGCCAGAACTGATACATGCATCCGGCGCAACTTGTGGCCACCGCAGAGACCCGTACGGTCTCTTTGCGGCCCCCGGACTCCGGGACACTTGCGGACTCGAACCGCAAGTGTGAATGGGGCCTTAAAGGTTACCGGAAGTATCAGGTATACGGAGGTTGCCATATGTATTTCCTTTTAATCACAAACACTTGACTGGCAGCCCTTCTGCTCTATATGTCTACAGTACTATCTGGATAACTCCAGAAACAATCATGCAGCTACTCTAATCAGATCTAACATTTATGTTAGAAAGCCCTGATCTGCTGCATGCTTGTTCAGGGGCTATGGCTTAAAGTATTAGAGGCAGAGGTTAAGCATGAGGGCACGGGAACTGGCATTGTGTAGTTGTAAATAAGTGTGACAGCCTCCATAACTCTCTGATTTCACTTGTCCTTTAACACGTCCTTTGCCCACCCACCTTTCGTTATAGGTAGCCAGCTCACCTTAACACTGCAGCCGACATCAGTGTCAGTCATTTATAGACTCCACTATGGTGCATAAGAGTACTCCTCTTTTCAGACTCAAATTATGCTAACATTGAAAGCAGCCTACCACTGTACTAACGTGCACTGAGAGCAATGAAAGTGCTGCAAGGGGTGGGTAAAAGCAGACTACCATGGCCAGCCGCTCGCCTCACCTACCTGCAGTGAAGAATTACCCTGCTTTAAAAATTATGCATTGCATTACTTTTAAACATTAGTGCCCCTGCTTATTTGGTTCTCTAGGCCATGGACTCGGTTGTCTTTGCCTACATCTCTAGCAAACTCCAACCATTTGTATAGTGAATTTTTTTTTTTATGTTTGCAAGAAAAGAGTGGTTATTTTATATTAGAGGGAGGTAAAGATGAGGTAAAGACAGTTGAATTTGTAGTCTGTAAGTCACTAATGCGTTCTTAGGGAATGGGTCAAGTAGCCATGTGGTGGATCATAATTTATAAATGCGAGAGGAGGCAGTGCGGTACGATATTTCTAAGAATTTGGTCAGGAGGGATGTGAGGTTTTGGATGAAAATTTCAAGAGGATGCTGCTTTTAAAAATGTTGTCTGTTGTGTGATGTTATCAATAAGCAGCTGTAAAATGCATGTATGTTAATACAGTTGTGTTCTTTGAAATTATAGGTAGGTAAGAGTACACATGCATTTGTGTTTTCTTTATCTGATTAATAACTTGTATGCTTAACAAAAAAAGTAAAGTCATGTTTTATTGTTAAATCAGTTAAAAGACTGTACAAGAAAAGGAGACCATCAAAAACTCTGCAGCCGGATTACAGCAGCATTTCATCAGACAACGGCAATGTACATGAACAATCAAAACAACAATCAGAAAGAAGAAAAGAACGAGGAACCTTAAGTGGACAATTCCATACTAGTGAACGTGTTAGTCAAGTGAAAGGTATTTCTTGTAATGCAACAGCAGATAAGGACATTGATGAAAATGTAGTAAATGACAATACTGCACAAAATGAAAAACAAGTGAACGGTACCACCCATGCACCTAATGAATGCACCTTGTTGTCCAAAAAGTGTGATATGCCACATACATCCAACACACATAGAAAAAATTTAACTACAACAGAAAATGTTGCAAATATACAAACACAACCAAGTACTAGTACAAGAGAGGCACATAAAAAGTTTGGAGGTCCGGTCAAAAATGTCAATGTTTCTGTGCCACATCCTAAAAAGAGGCAGCAATCAAGTCCAGTAAATGTTCGCAAATCAAAGTCTGTTGACAGTAACTTCATTAGGAATGCCAATGCTAGAATCTGCAGACCCTCTGTAGATTTAGATGATAATCATGAAGGTGATGATGGCAGTGATAGTGGATTTGGTTTGGGTGACTCTCTGTATCAGCAAATGTTTCGTTGACAGAAGACCTAGATAATGGTAGAGTAGGAAGTGAGAAATTACATTTTACAACAGCTAACAGTTCACAACCACAATATGTTTGCCAATCGTTACAGCCATATTCTAAAATTAATCAAATTGGTTGTACAGGTAGTAATAGTATGCAAATAGTGCAAACTCAGAGGAGGGATATTGATATGAGCAGCAAATTACTAGAGGTTCAACAAACAACACTACAGTTACTGGCTGCCATAGCTGATGGACAGAAACAGATGTTGCAGAACCAGAAGGGAATGTTAAAGGAAATGAAACAAAAAAACAAGAGACGAAAGCACAGAAAAAAATCACAGACCGGTTGACAGTTCCGATTCCCAAGATTAGATCTAAAAACTACAAGTACAACCAGAATTTAGTTTATTATTGTATTGTATTAATTTTTTCAAAATCAGTGGAAAAACTTTATTCGTGAAAAAATGTACAACCAAAAAATCTGTGAAATATAAAACTTCATGAAAATGTTTCAATAACCACAAATGATGTAATTTAATTTTTTCCTACATTTAAATGGCTGAAGCTACACCTACTTACATAGAGATATACTTTCCTGCTCCAAAAACCATCCTATAAAGGTTTTTAAAAACATTCAAAAAGTAGTTAAAACACTGAACAGCTGCGGTATAGTGTGAAAATAACAAATTATACCAATGTACATGCCACCGAAAAAAGGAGTATGTTTTGTCTAGAATACCTTGCGCCATACATTGGTTATCACCCAGGTTAATATCACTTACAGTAGGTTGTAATATTCTGACAGCGGAAACAGGTTTTGGAGTAGCACATCTCCGCATGGGGGGATTATCAGGGATTAATTCTGTTTTTTAAGCAGTTAGAGAATGGCAGTTGCTATTATAACCTGCCCACTTCTAGTGTTTCCACAAGTGAAGTTGCTCAGCTGAATTGAGTTAATACTGCATAGGTAATTTATTTATAATGCAAGAAATCATTCCAGAGAATCTACCGATGTGGAGATGGCCTAGTACAAAACCTATTTCCTCTCTCTTTGATTTTTACAACCTAATGTAATTAACAGCAACATTGGACAAAATTAATGTATGACTCAAAGTGTAATGGAAAAAATAGGTTGGTAGCAATTGATGTTTGTATGTAAAATTGATTTAAATTTTTCACCTTAGTGCTCCGTTCCAAAAGGGGTACAAATTCAGAGTAAATGTTAAAAATCTACATAGCATAGTGCTGTACATATTGTTCTGAAATGTAACAGGGCAACTGTTCCTTTTTTGGATCATTGAACACACACAAGACACGTAGATCTACAAAATCAAACAATAGAAAATACAACAGTGTAACGATCGGTGTCAGCAAGAACAGATTTTCTGATTATTGGTGATCTGCAGTATTACCAATAATACAGATGTTATACCTGATTATGTGGTGATCTGCAGAGTCACCAATAATGCAAGTATAGCAAGTCACAGGACACCCAGGTGTGAAATAAGTGTTTGGTGCAACAGTAATAAAGTTAGAGATACCCCCAATCCCAGAGTAGCTGGTAGAGGGAGGTATCTCTATAGAACACTGGACTCCGTACTCCAGAAGGCTGGAGACACGGATGAGTAGAGATCCGTTCACCCGAGGAGCAGATGAAGCACAGAAAGACAAGGAATACTGATCACCCATGGAGCAGGGGATTCAGACTGTACTGCAGCAGATGATCACCTGAGGAGCAGGTGATTCAGACTGTCCTGCGGCTATCAACCTGAGGAGCAGGTGATTCAGACTGTACTGCAGCTATCAACCTGAGGAGCAGGTGATTCAGACTGTACTGCAGCTATCAACCTGAGGAGCAGGTGATTCAGACTGTACTGCAGCTATCAACCTGAGGAGCAGGTGATTCAGACTATACTGCAGCTATCAACCTGAGGAGCAGGTGATTAAGACTATACTGCAGCTATCAACCTGAGGAGCAGGTGATTCAGACTATACTGCAGCTATCAACCGGAGGAGCAGGTGATTCCTAAACTGAGAATCCCTCACCAGAACTAAGCACACTGGTGAGGGTAGAAGAGTCAGACAAGCAGGTTCGGCAACACACGGACAGATACAGTACAAAGGCAGAAGACTGAATCAGAGTGAGGTATAAGCTAAGTCGGCAACTAGATCAGATAGGCAAAGTCACAGAATCAAAAGACAGAAGAGTAGTCAAATCTAGCAGAGGGTCATAACAAATAATACAATTCAATTAGAACTGTAAGCTATCAACAGAATCTGGCTAAGTGTGGATCGCCAGCTCATGCTGGTTCTAGCACACTTTCGGATCTGACTAAGGGTCTGAGTGCTAACACGTAGCATATGCAACAGCAGACGAGGAACAACTGACAGGCATGTCCTATATATACTGGGAGCACTCCTTAGTGCCGCCCCAGTCACTCAGCCAATCAGGATCAGTGTTGGAGTAAGCTGACCGGCTGATCAGCTGACTCCCCTTCTGCTTGCATAAAGGTCCTGTCTGTGCACGCGCGCACGCGTAGACCTCAATCTATGTGCGACTGAGGGACCAGGCAAAGTTCCATCATTCAACAGCGTGGCGGATGCCACTGGCTGAGACGCGGGGACAGCCGCCATGCCGCTCAGTGCTGCGGCGGCCTCCCCCGCATTCACCATAGTCCCAGGCACAACTCCGTCATGTACCCGCGCGGTGGAAACCGCCGGCTGGGACGCGGAGATAGCCCCCATGCCGCTCCCTGTTGCGGCGGCATCTCCGCTATGCTTTACAGTACCCACCTCCCCCCTGAGGAGTGGACCCCGGACACTTCTTACATGGTTTTTCAGTGTATCACTCATGAAACTGTCTCTTTAGATCCTCGGCATGCATGCGGTAATCTGGAACCCAAGTTCTCTCCTCTAGACCATACCCCTTCCAATGGACCAGGTACTGTACAGAATTCTGCACTAATTGAGAATCCAAAATCTTCTCGATCTCATACTCAGGTTGATCGTCAATCATCACAGGGGGGGGGGGAGAGGAATCCAGGCTTCAACAAGGAAACATGAAATGATCTCACACCTCTCATGCTGGCTGGGAGATCAATTATATATGTCACATCATTAATTCTTTTGGACACCGGGTATGGGCCTACAAATCTGGGTCCCAACTTGGGTGATGGTTGCTTTAGCGCCAGATGCCGAGTAGACACCCACACCATGTTTCCTGGAGAAAACTTTCACTTAACAGACCGCCTTTTATCTGCCTGTTTTTTCTGCGTCTGAAAGGCTTTTCCCCGATTCCTTTTTACAAGCACGGACTTCCTTCAATGCCCTTTGCCAATCCTCTAGGGCCGGGAAAGGGGAGGATGCCACTGGTAAAGGAGAGAATTTGGGAGATCTCCCTGAGACTACCTGAAAAGGAGAAAAACCTGAAGAAGAACTCTTCAGGTTATTATACGCAAATTCCGCAAATGGCAAGAACTTTACCCAGTCTGACTGGGCATCTGCTACATAACACCTGAGAAATTGCTCCAGGGACTGGTTAACTCTCTCAGTCTGTCCGTTGGTCTGTGGGTGGTAGCCTGAGGAAAATGACAAGTCCATACCGAGCTGTTGGCAGAAGGCTCTCCAGAATTTAGACACAAACTGGACTCCCCTATCTGACACCACATTCTCCGGAATGCCATGTAGCCGGAAAATGTACTGGATAAAGAGATAAGCCAATTCCTGGGCCGAGGGGAGTCCTTTCAATGGGACGAAATGAGCCATTTTACTGAACCTATCAACTACCACCCAGATGACCGTCTTGCCCTCAGACCTGGGGAGTTCTCCTACAAAGTCCATAGACAAATGAGTCCATGGTTCCAGGGCCGGGCCAAGGCAGAGGCTGGAGAGGCTCCAGCCTCAGGGCGCAGTGTAGGAGGGGGTGCACAATTCATTCAGTTGTCATTCCCAATTGTGTTTAAAGCAGAAAGAAATAGGAAAAGGGGATACATGGCAGTGACTGCAAGTCAGATAACTAGAGATTAAGGTATTAGGGAGGTTGGGGGCCCTGGGGCGCCTCTTAGTCTAGTAGCAATCAGTGTGTGACAGCTGGGGGAAGGGATGGAGGGGCGCACTTTGGTGTCTCAGCCTTCGGTGCTGAAGGACCTTGTCCCAGCTCTGCATGGTTCACTTGGCACTGGCAACGGTTGTAGCATACCTACTGGTGCTTGACAAGAGGGCTTATTTCTGGCACACACAGAGCACTCTCTCACAAACTCCTTGCAATCAAGTGCCAAAGAAGGCCACCATACACATCTGGCCAGTAGGTCCTGAGTTCGAGCAGCCCCGGGATGCCCTGCATTCTTATGGGCATGAAACAACTGCAGGAGCTGTAAGCGAAAGGGAAGTGGCACAAACAGTACCCCCTCGAGCTTCCCTTCTGGGATATCCTGCTGGTAGAGCCCTAAGGTAAGCGCCCAATCCTGCCAGGTTTCGGTGGCGGCCACCACCAATCTTTGAGGTAAAATGGTCTCAGGGGTTGCTGACTGAACTGTCTCGGCCTCAAAGCATCTAGATAATGTATCTGCTTTGACATTCTTACTGCCTGGAGTATACGTTATAATAAATCTGAACCTTGAAAAGAACAAAGACCAGCGAGCCTCTCGGGGGTTAAGCCTTTTGGCCCCCTCGATGTACTCCAACTTTTTGTGATCAGTATAAACAGTAATCATATGTTCTGCCCCTTCAAGCCAATGACGCCATTCCTCAAAGGCTAACTTAATGGCCAAGAGCTCCCGATTGCTGATATCGTAGTTCCTCTCGGCTGGAGAGAACCTACAAGAAAACAAGGCACAGGGATGCAGTTTGCCTTGAAGGCCAGAGCGCTGAGACAGCACAGCCCCAACTCCAATCTCTGATGCATCCACCTCAATGATGAAGGGGAAGGTGACATCTATGTGTCTCAAAATGGGAGCAGAACAAAATAACCTTTTCAATGTAGCAAAGGCAGAGTGTGCCTCTGCTGACCAATGGTAAGTGTCAGCCCCTTTTTTGGTGAGGTTAGTGAGGGGTGACACCACAGAATAAAATCCTTTGATGAACTTCCTGTAGTAATTGGCAAAGCCCAGAAACCTTTGGAGTGCCTTCAACCCTACGGGTTGAGGCCACTCCAATACAGCTGAGACTTTTTCAGGGTCCATGGAGAGACCTGAAGTGGAAATAATATATCCCAAAAAAAAGGACTTTAGTGACTTCGAACAGGCACTTCTCTAATTTTGCATACAAGGAGTTCTGCCTCAATTTTCTCAACACAAACTTCACGTGTTTCCGATGTTCTGTCAGATTGGGTGAAAAAATCAGTATATCGTCCAGATACACTAATACAAATTTCCCTAGAACTTCTCTAAAATCTTCGTTGATCAACTCTTGGAAAACGGCAGGGGCATTACAAAACCCGAAGGGCATGACCAGATACTCGTTGTGCCCGTCGGGCGTGTTGAATGCTGTCTTCCATTCGTCACCGTCCCTAATGCGAACAAGGTTGTATGCCCCTCGTAAGTCCAACTTAGAGAAAATACTGGCATTGGTAACTTGGGCAAACAAATCGTCAATCAACGGCAGTAGATAACGATTCTTTACTGTGATCTTATTCAACCCCCGATAGTCAATACAGGGTCGAAGCCCACCGTCCTTTTTCTGTACAAAAAAGAACCCAGCCCCAGCAGGTGACCGGGAAGGACGGATAAAGCCCTTGGCCAAGTTTTCCTTAATGTATTCCTGCATTGCCAGCTTCTCTGACCCCGACAGATTATAAAGATGACCTCTAGGAGGCATACAACCTGATATCAGCTCTATGGGACAGTCAAAACTCCGATGTGGCGGGAGTTTATCTGTTGATTTGGGGCAAAACACATCAGAAAATTCTGCGTATTGCACTGGCACCCCTTTCACCTGAACCTTGGTGGCACAAACAGAAACTTTCTCTAAACAATGATGATGACAATGGGCTGACCATCTCTGTAGCTGACCTGAGGCCCAGTCGATCTGAGGGGAGTGTAGTTGCAACCAGGGTATACCGAGGATTATGGTAGAAGTTGCCATTTGCAGGACTAAAAACTGTAGTTTCTCCTTATGTACAACCCCTATTTCACACAATAATAAGGGAGTCTGGGAATGAGGCTGGCTACACTGTAACGGAGAGTCATCTACTGCCGTGAACAGAATCTGACGGTCTAACGGGAGTAAGGGAATCCCCAATTTTTTGACAAAGTCATAATCTATAAAATTGGCTGCAGAGTCTACAAACGTGGCCCGGCCCTCCCAGGTAATGGAGCAGGGAAGGAGCAAACGATTATTATTTAGAGGTACCAACGGCTCGCCTAGGGCATTACCTCTGACTACACCTAGGCGGCAGCATTTCCTGACTTTTTACTATTCTGGACAATGTGACCCTCCTCAGCACAATATAGACAGTCTCTCTGACCTTCTGCGATTCTTTTCCACTTGAGTTAACCTAGAATGACCGATTTGCATCGGCTCATCTTGTGGTGATGGAGGTGGAGAAGAGGCGTAGGAAATAGATCTTAAAGCGTTTTTTCCCACGGGTTAGTTTTTGATAGCGAATGCGGCAATCAATCCGCACGGCCAATGAAATTGCTTCGTCCAGGGATTTAGGCTCAGGATGCCCTAGCATCAAATCAGAAACTGCATCGGACAACCCTGACAGGAAACAATCTAATAAGGCATACGTTCCCCATCTAGCTGACACAGCCCACCTCCAAAACTCTGCGGCATAACTCTCCACCGGATTACGACCCTGCCTGAGAGTCTTTAGCTTCCTCTCAGCCGTAATAGCCACGTCCGGATCATCGTAAATAACGGCCATGGCCTTAAAAAAACTCCTGAACTGAGAATAAAGCCTCATGCTCTGCATGCAGACCATATGCCCATGTTTGTGAATCTCCTGACAAAAGAGTCTTTATAAATATTACCCTCTGGTTCTCAGATCCTGACAGATTAGGCCTTAACTCAAAATAGGATAGCACACAATTTCTAAAATTCTGAAAGTCAGATCTATGTCCAGAAAACTTCTCTGGTACGGGCATGTGAAGGTCCGTTACTGGAGGGGATCCCACTGCATCAATAGTCGTTTGAAGTACCTGGACCGTCCCAGACAGTTGGGTGATCTGAGTCTATTGGGTATTGATAACTCCGGTAAGATCGTTTACCGCAGTGGTCAGGACTTCAACTTGACTACATAGTGCGTCAATATTGTTTGGTCTGTTGTTCTGTAACAATCGGTGTCAACAAGAACAGATTTTATGATTATTGGTGATCTGCAGTATCACCAATAATACAGATGTTATACCTGATTATGTGGTGATCTGCAGAATCACCAATAATGCAAGTATAGCAAGTCACAGGACACCCAGGTGTGAGATAAGTGTTTGGTGCAACAGTAATTAAGTTAGAGATACTCCCAATCCCAGAGGAGCTGGTAGAGGGAGGTATCTCTATAGAACACTGGACTCCGTACTCCAGAAGGCTGGAGACACGGATGAGTAGAGATCCGTTCACCCGAGGAGCGGATGAAGCACAGAAAGACAAGGAATACTGATCACCTGTGGAGCGGGTGATTCAGACTGTACTGCAGCAGATGATCACCTGAGGAGCACGTGATTCATACTGTCCTGCAGCTATCAACCTGAGGAGCAGGTGATTCAGACTATACTGCAGCTATCAACCTGAGGAACAGGTGATTCAGACTATACTGCAGCTATCAACCTGAGGAGCAGGTGATTCAGACTATACTGCAGCTATCAACCTGAGGAGCAGGTGATTCCTAAACTGAGAATCCCTCACCAGAACTAAGCACACTGGTGAGGGTAGAAGAGTCAGGCAAGCAGGTTCGGCAACACATGGACAGATACAGTACAAAGGCAGAAGACTGAATCAGAGTGAGGTATAAGCTAAGTCAGCAACTAGATCAGATAGGCAAAGGCACAGAATCAAAAGACAGAAGAGTAGTCAAGGCTAGCAGAGGGTTATAACAAATAATACAATTCAATTAGAACTGTAAGCTATCAACAGAATCTGGCTAAGTGTGGATCCCCAGCTCCTGCTGGTTCTAGCACACTTTCGGATCGGACTAAGGGTCTGAGTGCTAACATGTAGCATATGCAACAGCAGACGAGGAATAAATGACAGGCATGTCCTATATATACTGGGAGCACTCCTTAGTGCCGCCCCAGTCACTCAGCCAATCAGGATCAGTGTTGGAGTCAGCTGACCGGCTGATCAGCTGACTCCCCTTCTGCTTGCATAAAGGTTCTGTCTATGCGTGCGCGCACGCGTAGACCTCAATCTATGTGCGACTGAGGGACCAGGCAAAGTTCCATCATGTAACAGCGCAGCGGATGCCGCTGGCTGAGACGCGGGGACAGCCGCCATGCCGCTCAGTGCTGCGGCGGCCTCCCCCGCATTCACCATAGTCCCAGGCACAACTCCATCATGTACCCGCGTGGCGGAAACCACCGGCTGAGGCGCGGAGATAGCCGCCATGCCGCTCCCTGTTGCGGCGGCATCTCCGCTATGCTTTACAAACAGTTTGTGACACCGTACACATCTGTAGTATTCTTTATAATGTAAGCGTTATGATTGAAAGGGACTCCGAGCAGTGCAGAAACTATGGAAAGATGCATAACATTTTAAAGCTATCTTTCTCCTCTTTCCAATGATATATAAACCGTCACCCTACACCTGTTATTTTTCGCTATTTTGGGGATTGAAATTGCCGCAGCTGCGACTTCAATACTGAAAATAGAGAAAAATAAAAGGCATAGGGTGACGGTTTATATATCATTGGAACGAGGAGAAAGAGAGCTTTAAAATGATATGCATCTTTCCATAGTTACTATGTATTACACAGGGTGACTTTTTCATAAAGTCAGCAGCTCCGTTCAGCAGTATGGAGCTACTGACTGTAGGAAAAATTTGCACTGTGCAATACAATGTAACTCTTGGAAAGATGAATATCATTTTAAAGCTCTCTTTCTCCTCTTTCTGACGACACATAAATCGCCGCAATAAACTTTCAGTTATCTCTATTTTCACAGTAGAAATAACAGCCGCAGCAATTTCTATCGCAACAATAGCGAAAACTAAAAGGCGTAGGGTGACGGCTTATATATCATTGGAAAGAGGAGAACGAGAGCTTAAAAATGATATGCATCTTTCCATAGTTTCTGCACTGCTCGGAGTCCCTTTAAGATAGAAATATGTGACTAACAAACATTTACGTTCCTCCTGCACAACAGTTTTATCTCTAATAGCTTACCACCTTACAGTGCCAAAAACCACTGTATTCAAGAGAATTCTTTTGCTTGCCACTCACGGTCCACCGTTACAGAGGAATGTGCCAATATACACATCCAAAACATTATTTTTTTTATTTGTTTATTTTGTTTTAAACTGTAAGGTATGGGATTAAGCGCATTGGGGAGCAGTTATGGGATTCATAATTATTATGTATGTTGTTATTTGGATGTTTATATTTCTACATGTCTTGATAAAGGTGGAACCTGAGTGGACACAAAAATAATAGTATTAAGTATTGTGGTTATTTCAACATAAAAGTGATGATCAAAAAGTAGAAAAGTGGTGTGTAGGGTAGGTGGTTCTTCATTTTGTCAGTATGATAGATGGCATGGCCGTGCTCAGATCAACAAGCACCCACACTGGAGTTGCACGCCAGTTTCCAATGAAGAAATTTTGGGTTGTCAAGAAACAACATTAGTAATGACGAAAGTAACCTTTGTGAATTTTTTGTATTATGTGGACATTGTATATTTTTTTACTGTGACTCAAAACAACATTCTACAGTTCGTTCACTTGATGTCTTCAGTTATGGAGTTGTTGCATGGGAAAGTTGATTTCAAATTTTCATAGAAGGGACTAACACCAGTCAATGAAAACAAAATCAGATCTAACCTGGTGCTTTATACAGCCCACCGTAGTGCGGTAGATAGTTACATAGTTACATAGTTACATAGTTATTTTGGTTGAAAAAAGACATACGTCCATCGAGTTCAACCAGTATAAAGTACAACACCAGCCTGCTCCCTCACATATCCCTGTTGATCCAGAGGAAGGCGAAAAAACCCTTACAAGGCATGGTCCAATTAGCCCCTAAAGGGAAAAATTCCTTCCCGACTCCAGATGGCAATCAGATAAAATCCCTGGATCAACATCATTAGGCATTTCCTAGTAATTGTAGCCATGGATGTCTTTCAACGCAAGGAAAGCATCTAAGCCCCCTTTAAATGCAGGTATAGAGTTTGCCATAACGACTTCCTGTGGCAATGCATTCCACATCTTAATCACTCTTACTGTAAAGAACCCTTTCCTAAATAAATGGCTAAAACGTTTTTCCTCCATGCGCAGATCATGTCCTCTAGTCCTTTGAGAAGGCCTAGGGACAAAAAGCTCATCCGCCAAGGTATTATATTGCCCTCTGATGTATTTATACATGTTAATTAAATCCCCTCTAAGGCGTCTTTTCTCTAGACTAAATAAACCCAGTTTATCTAACCTTTCTCGATAAGTGAGACCTTCCATCCCACGCATCAATTTTGTTGCTCGTCTCTGCACCTGCTCTAAAACTGCAATATCTTTTTTGTAATGTGGTGCCCAGAACTGAATTCCATATTCCAGATGTGGCCTTACTAGAGAGTTAAACAGGGGCAATATTATGCTAGCATCTCGAGTTTTTATTACCCTTTTAATGCATCCCAAAATTTTGTTAGCTTTAGCTGCAGCTGCTTGGCATTGAGTACGATTATTTAACTTGTTGTCAATGAGTACTCCTAAGTCCTTCTCCAAGTTTGATGTCCCCAACTGTATCCCTCTGCATCCTTCTGTCTCTTCCACCATTGGACACTGGGCCCAAGTGTTGTGATCCTTTCTCAAAAATGATGTAAATCTGCACAACGGCGGTAACATTTCGTCAATATGGTGGAGAGCGTGACAGTACTGCGCATAAACCCTTCAAATGCGCATGCACCATACTGCCACGATGTCCGTTGTGATGACGATAGGCGGCTGGCCATGCAGACGACTGACGTCAGGTTTCATGGAGAAAGAGCACGACACTTGGGCCCAGTGTCAACAATGAGCCATTTGTGAACAGGGCCTGGGAAAAGAGCCATAAGGATGCAGAGGGAACTCCCCACCTACGGAGGGCTGGAGAAAGGTTATTTCAGATTTTGATTTTATTTACTGTGCGGAGTCCCTTGATCGATGATCTTGTTTTTTCAAATTGGTTAAAATTATGCATATTTCTATGCAAATCTATGCAGCTTGACAATGGACCAATCATTGTAAACACAACTTTACATTGATTGTTGCATTTACAAGAAAAAAATTGCAGAAAGAAAACATGGCCTGGAGTGTACTCACATTGTAAGTGGTAACCCTCTGGATCGTATTTATGTTTCCCTCGTATTCATGTGTACCACAGCGGTGTAGTTGCAGCACTAAAAACAGTGGGAATATCAATATTTACTTCCTCGCCTCCTGCGCAGGCACAGTAACCACTGCTAGGTTGTAGATAGTGTTGGGCGAACATCTAGATGTTCGGGTTCGGGCCGAACAGGCCGAACATGGCCGCGATGTTCGGGTGTTCGACCCGAACTCCGAACATAATGGAAGTCAATGGGGACCCGAACTTTTGTGGTTTGTAAAGCCTCCTTACATGCTACATACCCCAAATTTACAGGGTATGTGCACCTTGGGAGTGGGTACAAGAGGAAAAAAAAATTAGCAAAAAGAGCTTATAGTTTTTGAGAAAATCGATTTTAAAGT
Source organism: Hyperolius riggenbachi (assembly GCF_040937935.1). Classification (NCBI taxonomy): domain Eukaryota; kingdom Metazoa; phylum Chordata; class Amphibia; order Anura; family Hyperoliidae; genus Hyperolius; species Hyperolius riggenbachi. The sequence goes on along the minus strand of NC_090649.1, from coordinate 345,720,586 downwards.
TTCAAAGGGAAAACTGTCTTTTAAATGCGGGACATGTCTGTTTTCTTTGCACAGGTAACATGCTTTTTGTCGGCATGCAGTCATAAATGTAATACATATAAGAGGTTCCAGGAAAAGGGACCGGTAACGCTAACCCAGCAGCAGCACACGTGATGGAACAGGAGGAGGGTGGCGCAGGAGGAGAAGAAGGCCACGCTTTGTGAGACACAACAACCCCGGCCTTGCATGAGGGCAAGAAGCGTGCGGATAGCAGGCTTTGTACCGCCATGCAGTCATAAATGTAATAAAGATAAGTGGTTCAATAAACAGGGACCACGCGGCAACGCTAACCCAGCAGCAGCAGACGTGATGGAACAGGAGGAGGCGCAGGAGGAGAAGGCCACGCTTTGTGAGACACAACAACCCAGGCCTTGCATGAGGGCAAGAAGCGTGCGGATAGCATGCTTTGTACCGCCATGCAGTCATAAATGTAATAAAGATAAGTGGTTCAATAAACAGGGACCACGCGGCAACGCTAACCCAGCAGCAGCAGACGTGATGGAACAGGAGCAGGCGCAGGAGGAGAAGGCCACGCTTTGTGAGACACAACAACCCAGGCCTTGCATGAGGGCAAGAAGCGTGCGGATAGCATGCTTTGTACCGCCATGCAGTCATAAATGTAATAAAGATAAGTGGTTCAATAAACAGGGACCACGCGGCAACGCTAACCCAGCAGCAGCAGACGTGATGGAACAGGAGGAGGCGCAGGAGGAGAAGGCCATGCTTTGTGAGACACAACAACCCAGGCCTTGCATGAGGGCAAGAAGCGTGCGGATAGCATGCTTTGTACCGCCATGCAGTCATAAATGTAATAAAGATAAGTGGTTCAATAAACAGGGACCACGCGGCAACGCTAACCCAGCAGCAGCAGACGTGATGGAACAGGAGCAGGCGCAGGAGGAGAAGGCCACGCTTTGTGAGACACAACAACCCAGGCCTTGCATGTGGACAAAAAGCGTGCGGATATAGCAGCAATGCTTTTTGCCGCCATGCAGTCATAAATGTAATACAGATGAGAGGTTCAATAAACAGGGCCCGGAAACGCAACACCATCCCAGATGTTCATTGGTCATGTTACTTGGTTGGGGTCCTGGAGTGTTGCGTAGTCATTTCCAATCCAGGATTGATTCATTTTAATTTGAGTCAGACGGTCTGCATTTTCTGTAGAGAGGCGGATACGCCGATCTGTGACGATGCCTCCGGCAGCACTGAAACAGCGTTCCGACATAACGCTGGCTGCCGGGCAAGCCAGCACCTCTATTGCGTACATTGCCAGTTCGTGCCAGGTGTCTAGCTTCGATACCCAATAGTTGAAGGGTGCAGATGGATGGTTCGACACAGCTACGCCATCTGACATGTAGTCCTTGACCATCTTCTCCAGGCGATCGGTGTTGGAGGTGGATCTGCACGCTTGCTGTTCAGTGGGCTGCGGCTGCATGGGTGTCAGAAAATTTTCCCACTCCAAGGACACTGCCGATACCATTCCCTTTTGGGTACTAGCTGCGGCTTGCGTTGTTTGCTGCCCTCCTGGTCGTCCTGGGTTTGCGGAAGTCAGTCTGTCTGCGTACAACTGGCTAGAGGAGGGGGAGGATGTCAATCTCCTCTCTAAAGTCTCCACAAGGGCCTGCTGGTATTCTTCCATTTTGACCTGTCTGACTCTTTCTTCAAGCAGTTTTGGAACATTGTGTTTGTACCGTGGATCCAGAAGGGTATAAACCCAGTAATTGGTGTTGTCCAGAATGCGCACAATGCGTGGGTCACGTTCAATGCAGTCTAGCATGAATTGAGCCATGTGTGCCAGAGTCCTACCAGAATCCTCATCATCCTCTTGTGAGCGTTGTGATAGTTGTTGTGATGCATCATAGTCGTCACCTTCCTCCTGGTCTGCTTCTGCTGACCGTTCGCGTTGAATTGTGGAAGTCCAACGTGCACCGCTCTGGCCCTCGTCAGTGGTGGCATGAAATTCCTGCTCCAACTCCAGCTGTTCCTCCTCCTCTTCTTCGTCATAGCTGCTGGGGCCAGCGTTCCCTGAGGCGGATGGCCTGATGTTGGTACCATCACGCTGATCGTTTTCTCCTTCAGATTCCCCCAGTTGCATCATGACAGCTGTTTCCTTGATTTTTAACATCGACCTCTTCAGTAAACACAGCAGTGGTATGGTAATGCTGACTGAAGAGTTGTCACTGCTCACAAGCAACGTGGATTGCTCAAAATTTTGGAGGACTTGGCAGAGGTCCAACATGTTGGCCCAATCGGATCCACAGAAGCTTGGCAGCTGGCCGGATGCGCCTCGGTACTGCGCCGTCATGTACTGGACCACTGCACTCTTCTGCTCGCAAAAGCGGGCTAGCATGTGCAGCGTAGAATTCCAGCGCGTAGGGACATCACACAGCAAGCGATGGTGGGGGAGATTGAAGCGCTCCTGCATCTTGGCGAGTGCCCCCGAAGCAGTACTGGAATTTCTACAATGTTTGGACACTCGACGCACCTTCAACAGCAGATCGGGCACGCCTGGGTATGTCCTCAGGAACCGCTGAACTACTAGGTTCATCACGTGCGCCAGGCAAGGGATGTGTGTCAGCTTAGCCAACCTTAAAGCGCGAATGAGATTACTCCCATTATCACACACAACCATGCCCGGTTTCAGGTCCAGCGGTGCCAGCCACAAATCCGTCTGTTCCTTTATTCCCCTCCAAATTTCCTCCCCTGTGTGCTGCTTATCCCCAAGGCAGATTAGCTTCAGCAACGCTTGCTGACGCATGCCAACAGCTGTGCTGCACTGCTTCCACGATCCTACTGCTGCTGGGTTAGCGTTTCCGGATGAGGTACAGCTTTGAGATGCGTTGGAGGAGAAGGAGTCAGAGAGGTAGGTGCTGCTGTTATCCAGTGGGAGGGACGGCGGTGCAGCTGTTTGTGGCGTGGGCAACACCCGCGCCGTAGCAGGTGAGGAATCGCTGCCAGGCTCCACAAGGTTCACCCAGTGCGCGGTAAGGGAGATGTATCGACCCTGGCCGAACGCACTCGTCCAGGTGTCAGTGGTGAGGTGAACCTTGCAGGCAACGGCATTCTTCAAGCTTCGGGTTATTTTGCTGACCACGTGCTCATGCAACTCAGGCACTGCAGAGCGTGCAAAGTGGTAGCGGCTGGGAACCACGTAACGTGGGATGGCCACTGACATCATGCCCTTGAAGCTGTTTGTCTCCACCAATCGATATGGCAGCATTTCGCAGGCCAGAAGCTTGGCTATGCTGGCTGTTACTGCCACGGCCCGGGGGTCATTTGCTGGCAATTTCCTCTTGCGCTCAAACATCTCCGACACAGACAACTGAACCGTAGCGCTGCACACGGAAGGGCTGTTGGTTGTTGTGTTTGATGAACACTGGGAGACCTCAAGAGCACTACTCCGGAAAGTGACAGTGTCAGCGTCGTCTGATGTTTGTGAATGTTGTGAACCACGCAATGGCTGGGCTACTGCTGCTGCTGAGGCGGGTCTGGTGAACCCAAGGGAGGCAGTGTTGTTTCTGGTACCCTGTCCTGACGCGTTTGCCCAAAGAGTGGGATGTTTGGATAGCATGTGACGGCTCATGCTGGTGGTGGAGAGGTTGTTAATATTTTTCCCCCTGCTCAGGCGGGTCTTGCACACCTTGCAAATCGCCATGGTAACATCCTCAGTGCAGTCTTCAAAGAAAGCCCAGACTTTGGAGCACCTGCCTCCTTGCTGGCGATTTCTGTTTGCTCCTCTTTTGCCTCTCACTTGAACTTCCACGCTTGTGGTGCCTGAAATTGCGCGCCGCCTACCTTGTGGCACAAGGCGAACTCGTGCAGCAGTGTGTTCTTCAACAGACTCATCTGTGCTGCTGCTACGACGGCGATGTTCTCGTTCACAAACAAAATCTGGGTCTCTGTCCACATTGTCCATACCCTCCTCTTCCATCTCCTCAAACTCGTCATATGTCATTGTGGGCCACCGCCGTGGAGTAGAGCTCCCCACAACAACCTCTGCGCAGCACACTCCAACGTCGTCTTCCAGATCTTGTCGGCCGACCTCCTGCAATTGCAACCCCTCCTGCCCAAATTGCTCTGGGATTTGGGTTTCCGAGTCCTCTTCGGACTCGCCTTGTATTTCAGTGCGCGGTGCATTTCCCACAGTTAACGGTTGTGAATCCAGGCACAACATTTCTGGCTGTTCCTCCATTGACCTTTGAAAGGTGGAAGTTTGTTGGGCTGGGAATAGCTCCTGCGAATACCCCATTGTGTCCTGAGGTAATTCATCGGACTGGTTATCTGGCAGTTGTGTGCGTGGTGTCGCTGCCGGTTGTGTCAGCTTTGTGCCCACTGGCTCCTTGTAACTGGCTGAGGACTCGGACCTCGTGCGTGATGTGCTGGTGCTGCTTAACCCACTGCTGGACGCTTGAGAGGTCATCCAAGTAATTATCTGGTCCTGTTCTTTTGGATTTGTGAGGGTTGTTGTCCTGGACAACATGGGCGGTATTGAGTGGGTTTTCTTGGGTGCTCCCCTGTGGCCTGTACGTGAACCGTCAGGGGAAACACCTCTTCCCTTGCCCCTCCCTCTTTCACCGGATTTCTTCCTCATTTCACTTATCCTTACAGTACACGCTGACTGGCAGCAGTACAGTGGCAGTACAGAAATGCTATACAGTACCACTATTCCCAGCAGCGACACAGAGCACAATGCTATACAGTGACGGGTGAGCGGTGTACCACTATTCCCAGCAGCGACACAGAGCACAATGCTATACAGTGACGGGTGAGCGGTGTACCACTATTCCCAGCAGACACAGAACAGTACACAGAATGCTATATAGTGTGGCTGAACGAGCGGTGTACCACTATTCCCAGCAGACACAGAACAGTACACAGAATGCTATATAGTGTGGCTGAACGAGCGCTGTACTACTGTTCCCAGCAGACACAGAACAGTACACAGAATGCTATATAGTGTGGCTGAACGAGCGGTGTACTACTGTTCCCAGCAGACACAGAACAGTACACAGAATGCTATATAGTGTGGCTGAACGAGCGGTGTACCACTATTCCCAGCAGACACAGAACAGTACACAGAATGCTATATAGTGTGGCTGAACGAGCGGTGTACTACTGTTCCCAGCAGACACAGAACAGTACACAGAATGCTATATAGTGTGGCTGAACGAGCGGTGTACTACTGTTCCCAGCAGACACAGAACAGTACACAGAATGCTATATAGTGTGGCTGAACGAGCGGTGTACTACTGTTCCCAGCAGACACAGAACAGTACACAGAATGCTATATAGTGTGGCTGAACGAGCGGTGTACTACTGTTCCCAGCAGACACAGAACAGTACACAGAATGCTATATAGTGTGGCTGAACGAGCGGTGTACTACTGTTCCCAGCAGACACAGAACAGTACACAGAATGCTATATAGTGTGGCTGAACGAGCGGTGTACCACTGTTCCCAGCAGACACAGAACAGTACACAGAATGCTATATAGTGTGGCTGAACGAGCGGTGTACTACTGTTCCCAGCAGACACAGAACAGTACACAGAATGCTATATAGTGTGGCTGAACGAGCGGTGTACTACTGTTCCCAGCAGACACAGAACAGTACACAGAATGCTATATAGTGTGGCTGAACGAGCGGTGTACTACTGTTCCCAGCAGACACAGAACAGTACACAGAATGCTATATAGTGTGGCTGAACGAGCGGTGTACTACTGTTCCCAGCAGACACAGAACAGTACACAGAATGCTATATAGTGTGGCTGAACGAGCGGTGTACTACTGTTCCCAGCAGACACAGAACAGTACACAGAATGCTATATAGTGTGGCTGAACGAGCGGTGTACTACTGTTCCCAGCAGACACAGAACAGTACACAGAATGCTATATAGTGTGGCTGAACGAGCGGTGTACTACTGTTCCCAGCAGACACAGAACAGTACACAGAATGCTATATAGTGTGGCTGAACGAGCGGTGTACTACTGTTCCCAGCAGACACAGAACAGTACACAGAATGCTATATAGTGTGGCTGAACGAGCGGTGTACTACTGTTCCCAGCAGACACAGAACAGTACACAGAATGCTATATAGTGTGGCTGAACGAGCGGTGTACTACTGTTCCCAGCAGCGACACACAATGACTGGGGGGGACCCTGGCTAGCGTGGCTGGAGCGCGAACTACCCTGCCTGCCTACCCAAAGCTAAACCCACAGACAAATGGCGGAGATATGACGTGGTTCGGGTATTTATTTACCCGAACCACGTGACAGTTCGGCCAATCAGAGCGCGTTCGGGTCCGAACCACGTGACCCGTTCGGCCAATCACAGCGCTAGCCGAACGTTCGGGGAACGTTCGGCCATGCGCTCTTAGTTCGGCCATATGGCCGAACGGTTTGACCGAGCACCGTCAGGTGTTCGGCCGAACTCGAACATCACCCGAACAGGGTGATGTTCTGCAGAACCCGAACAGTGGCGAACACTGTTCGCCCAACACTAGTTGTAGATAGGCGGAAATACCTAATAGGTAGCGGCCACCTCTGCTGCGCACAGCGCAAGTCTCCTGCACCTACGTACAACAGCGGACCAGAATGACAGTGTCTATTTCCGCCTATCTCCGTTGTTAGAGCTGCAACACAAACCCCGCTGAAGCCAGAAAAGATCATAATTGCCCACCATGACAAATTTGTGGTCGTGCATTATGTAGGCTGCAGCATCCGTAATTAGCAGCACGACAGGCATGGGACACAGGAGAACGTGGGAAGCCTGTATACGGTACAGGTCCTTTAATATGTGTAATCATACACAACAAAAAAATATTTTTTAACACACATTACAAATAGCCCTACATTAGTTTTCTCATATGTTGATGTCACTTACAGTAGGTGGTAGAGATTGGACGAAACAGCCTACTCCATCTCTTCATGGTGTTGTATCAGGCATTGATTTATTTACTAAAGCAATTGCTGAATGGAGGTTGATCTGTCTACCTATCAAAAACCTGTGTACAGACAGGTATGCTGTACAGATGTATAGTTAAAATACTTTATAGTGAATATGTTAAAAGGAAGTGATAATCACATAAGGAGAGATGGACTAGTCCAAAACCTTTCGCTTATGACAGATTCATGGTAGGTACTTTAAGTTACAGCAACATAGGAGAAAAGTAATGTAAGGATAATTTTTCTCTTAAAAATCTGTTTTAATTATATCTAATTAATCTGTTTTTGCACATAGTGTAATTTTATATATTGTACACCATAGTGGTGCTTTAAAGAAGTTATTAAAGGGAACCAGAGAGGAACGTTCCTAAAAAATAGAAAAAGCTTTTATACAGACCTGGGGCTTCTTCAAGCCCCATAAGCCTGGATCGCTCCCACTCTGCCATCCTCCGCTTCCTGTATCGGTGGTACCGGGTCCCGTCACTTCCGGCGGATGCAGCCAATTGTCCACATCACAGGGCTCCTTCCATACATGTACGCATGCGGCTGCGCAGTAGGCAGCCTCACGCGTATGTATAATGGAGGGAGCCCCGTGTGATGCGGACAATTGGCCGCGTCTGCTGGCCGACTGGCGGTAATGACGGGACCCAGTAACGGCGGATCCAGCCAGCAGAGGACGGCGGCGTGGGAGCGATCCGTGCGTATGGGGCTGGAGGAAGCCCCAGTTATGTATAAAAGCTTTCCCCCAGCGTCTCTGGTTCCCTTTAAAAAGAAAATAAATTGAATCAATGTACAGACCCTTGCTACAAAATTGTGCAATACCAATCTCTTGCCTCAACGACACCGTCAAAGGCTACCTGCACTATCAGAGCGGTCGAACTTGCTGCGCCTGCAAGAAGCACCGCTGTCAATCATTGGTACGTGGTCTGCTGTGTACTTTTGTGGTGCAGTAGTTCTGCACCTGTGAACTGCGCTGTGGACCACGTTTCGATGCAAATATGTTTCGTTTTGCACAGTCGCAGTAAGGACAAATGCACCTCTGCAACGTGCATGGAGGCAGGGATGGCGGGTGGACAGCCAAGAGAAGTTGACGTGTACAACTTTTACAGCAAGGGGCAGGAGAAATCCAATTTTTTTGTGTGGAGTTGTGGGGGTTTTGAAGGGGGGGTGTTTGAGGTGTTAAATACTTTACAATTAAAATGTTGCAAAATCCCCTAAAAAATTTAGATTTGTTTTTACAACTGTTTTAAACTTTATGTTGTATCTTTTAATAAACATGTCTTTGCAATGTACGTTGAATAAAAGTTTCAATTAACATGGGAAATCTGAATAATTTTTTTGTGGTGTGTTACAGAAAGCAAATACTTTTCATTTGAGACATGCTAATTTATGAAAATTGTGTTCTTTAGGTTGAGCCGTGTACACTATTAACACTTGTTACTAACATTATAGATAACCCTACAACAGAACATAAAAAGGTCTGGAGCTTCTACAAGCCCCTGCATCCATTTTGTAAACTTCAAATACTTTATAGCGCCTCTGGCACTCCACCTACTACTATTTTGGATTTTCCTCACAGGCCTGGACATGCGTATCATTCTTCTCTATCCCATCTTCATTACCATACTGAGGTAGTGCACTATGGTAATGCAGGTGAGTACACAGAGAAGTGTACACACGGCCAAGCTTGCACAAGCACAGGTAGGCCACAAAAAAACCTTTAAAAGGCTTGTAAAGTAAAGAAAAAAAATAATAGGCCAAGGAGAAGGATAGTCCCGGAGTTAATGCGAGGTCATTAAAAATTTGGCGGGGGCTGGTAGAAGACCAAGACAACTACATATAAATGTACATTGTCTGCTATTTATATCAATAGACTTTAATAAAAATGTGAATAGTTGTAGAGATCTGTTTATGACACGTTAGTATATGTGAGGGGGGAAAGTACACGATGACTGCATGCCGTCCATTTTTCATTCAGACATTTTGATTCCATTTTTTTTTTCTAAAGGAAGAGGTTCATGTGACAATTAAAAGTGATTTTGAATTTAAAAAGTATAAAGAAAAATGGGTGCTTGGTTGCACCGTTACTTTCTTAGAGCTGGTCCACACTAGGTCCGGAAACGTATCCGTGGCTGCGTTTTTCAAATCTGATGAATAACGGAGTCCCGGATACTAATGTTGAAAATAGCAGCCAGCCTCACCCAAGTAAAAAACGGATCCGTCTGCGTTTGCGGGGATCCGTTTTCAAAACCTGAACGGAAGGTCCGGATCTGCTGCATTTTCACGCAACGGATCAGGACCACGGATACACGCAGGGGGTAGTGAAAGCAATGAGAAAACGCATCTCCAGCTCCACAGGCAAAAAACGGATGTTAAAACGGATAGCCTGACCTTTATGATTGGCCCAAAAAAATCCTCCCACTCCTTCCTAATGATGTTTGCAGTACGGTGGGTACTTCCCCTGATCCGGACTGCAGTGTCCGTCCTGCAACTGTGTCTAGTGTGGACCAGCTCTTACTTCATGAGCAAATAGAAAGTATTATTATTATTTAGTATTTATATAGCGCCAACATATTACGCAGCGCTGTACAGTGTATATATATATATATATCTTGTCACTAACTGTCCCTCAAAGGAGCTCACAATCTAATCCCTACCATTGCCATATGTCTATATTATGTAGTGAACGTACTGTAGTCTAGGGCCAATTTTAGGGGGAGCCAATTAACTTATAGTCAACATAACCACTGTGAACACTCTTTCAATGCAGTATTTTCAATGACAGTGCCTAGTACTGGTTGTATCCTACTCCTTTACGTTGTTTACAACCAACCTACTTTAAATGTATTTCCTGTTTGGATGGAAGATTGTGTGTCAGGGTATAGATTTAAAAAACAGAAAAGCTTCCTGCTTACGCCATTTTGGTTGCTCCCATACATCGCTCTGCTGTCTCAAGGACGTCTCTCACCTCCAAAACTCACTCAACCTGACGGTCAGTATGACTTCTCACACCAATGAGCAGGTCATAAGGTCATGTTAGTGTTTCTAAGCCCTGTCTTTGAATTTAATCAAATCACTTTACCGTACATTTCAGTACATGGTAAAAAAAAAAATCAAAGCTTATACTGATTGGATGAAAGAAACATTATCATCATATACACGGTTAAGTGGGTAGCCCAGGCAGCTGAACGACTTCTGTTATTAATGCCGGTTACAGTGTGTAACAGCTGCAATCTTTTTGGGGCAGCATACTCTAATCTTTAAGGGTTAAGATATCTCTGGCACTTAAAAAGAAGGAACCTGAAGCAAGTAAAATTATTTACTATAAACACATGACGTAGCTGCGGATGAGTATTACATACTAATCTCACCATCAGTTTCTATCAGAGGCTCAACATTTTCTTCTTCAGTGATCCCTTCAAGCTCTGAGAATATTTTGTCCTAACTTAAAGATACCTGTTTCTGTCAGTTAGATATCAGCTGCTGTAAGTTACAACTCAATGTGCAAGGTAATGTCCATGTTTCCCTATGACTTTACTTGGTGATATTACAGTTTAAAAGTGTGCTGACCAGGAAGCTGTTATGCTCCACTGTTACAGTGGAAATGACGATAATAAAATACGGCCATTTTAAAAATGGAGGAAGAGGAGTTCCATTGATCCCAGTGGACAAAAGGGTCGCAGGACAGGAGAACGAGATTGAATATAAGACTACACAGGAGGTAAGTATGAACTGGGTAAGGTATTTTTGACTTTTTATTTTCAGTTCAGGTTCTCTTTAAAGAGGAACTCCAGTGAAAATAATGTACTTAGTAATATTGCTTTAGTTGAAAAAAATAATTTTAAATATTTACTCAGTGTTTACACAGTTGAAAAAAGTTTTCCTCTCCTTGTTTTACATTGTAATATTTATCACATGCTGACCTTTTTACTTATGCAATGTGAAGTTACTGGAAGTACCTGATGTTTTAACTTTTGGGCAGTTTTAAAGGACAACTGAAATGAGAGGGATATACATGCAGCCATATTTATTTCCTTTTGAACTATACCAGTTGCCTGACTGTCCTGCTGATCCTGGGCCTCCAATACTATTAGCCATAGCCCCTGAACAAGCATGCAGAGAATAAAGTGTTTATAACATTAATGTCAGATCTCACAAAAGTAGCTGCATGCTTGTTTCTGGTGTTTTCCAGCTACTACTGAAGAGAAATGGACCACCAGTGCTGCCGGGCAACTGGTATTGATTAACCACTTGCCGATCGCCTTAAGCCGATGGGCGGCGGCAAGGGCTGGGCCCAAATGACCGCCACACGCCCATCGGCGGTGGCAGCGGCGGGCGTGGTTATGCGGCGATCGCACCCCGATCGCACCCCGATCGCCGCACGGAAAGTGTATAATAGGCTACCCTAAACACCCACTAATTACCCATCAATCACCCCCTATCACCACCTGTCACTGTTACCCATCAGATCAGACCCTAATCTGCCCCTTGCGGGCACCCAATCACCCGCCTACACGCTCAGATTGCCCTCAGACCCCCCCCCCCTTATCAATTCGCCAGTGCAATATTTACAACTGTTCTTCCCTGTAATAACCCACTGATCACCTGTCAATCACCCATCAATCACCCTCTGTAACTGCCACCCATCAATCTGCCCCTAACCTGCCCCTTGCGGGCAATCTGATCACCCACCTACACCAATAGATCGCCCGCAGATCCGACGTCAGATCACCTCCCAAGTGCAGTGTTTACATCTGTTCTCTACCCTAAACACACACTAATTACCCATCAATCACCCATCAATCACCCCCTATCACCACCTGTCACTGTTACCCATCAGATTAGACCCTAATCTGCCCCTAGGGCACCCAATCACCCGCCCACACCCTCAGACCCCAGCCCTGATCACCTCGCCAGTGCATTGCTTGCATCTATTTCCCCCTCTCTAATCACACCTTGAGACACCCATCAATCACCTCCTGTCACCACCTGTCACCCCCTAGCACACCTACTCATCACATCAGGCCCTAATTTGCCCCGTGTGGGCTCCTGATCACTCAGCCAAACCCTCAGATCCCCCTCAGACCCCCTTCCGATCACCTCCCCAGTGCATTGATTGCATCTATTTTCCCCTCTAACCACCCCCTGAGACACCCATCAATCACCTCCTGTCACCCCCCTAGCACTCCTATCCATCAGATCAGGCCCAATACAACCTGTCATCTAAGAGGCCACCCTGCTTATGACCAGTTCCACAAAATTTGCCCCCTCATAGACCACCTGTCATCAAAATTTGCAGATGCTTATACCCCTGAACAGTCATTTTGAGAAATTTGGTTTCCAGACTACTCACGGTTTTGGGCCCGTAAAATGCCAGGGCAGTATAGGAACCCCACAAGTGACCCCATTTTAGAATAGACACCCCAAGGTATTCTGTTAGGTGTATGACGAGTTCATAGAAGATTTTATTTTTTTGTCAAAAGTTAGCGGAAATTGATGTTTATTGTTTTTTTCACCAAGTGTCATTTTTCACTAACTTGTGACAAAAAATAAAATTCTTCTTCTTCTATGAACTCACCATACACCTAACAGAATACCTTGGGGTGTCTTCTTTCTAAAATGGGGTCACTTGTGGGGTTCCTATACTGCCCTGGCATTTTAAGGGCCCTAAACCGTGAGAAGTAGTCTAGAAAACAAATGCCTCAAAATGACCTGTGAATAGGACGTTGGGCCCCTTAGCGCATCTAGACTGCAAAAAAGTGTCACACATGTGGTATCGTCGTGCTCAGGTGAAGTAGTATAATGTGTTTTGTGGTGTATTTTTACACATACCCATGCTGGGTGGGAGAAATCTCTCTGTATATGGACAGTTGTGTGTCAAAAAAATCAAATAATTGTCATTTACAGAGATATTTCTCCCACCCAGCATCTGTATGTGTAAAAATACACCATAAAACACATTATACTACTTCTCCTGAGTACGGCGGTACCACATGTGTGGCACTTTTTTACACCCTAAGTGCGCTAAGGGGCCCAAAGTCCAATGAGTACCTTTAGGATTTCACAGGTCATTTTGCGACATTTGGTTTCAAGACGACTACTCGCGGTTTAGGGCCCCTAAAATGCCAGGGCAGTTTAGGAACCCCACAAATGACCCAATTTTAGAAAGAAGACACCCCAAGGTATTCCGTTAGGAGTATGGTGAGTTCATAGAAGATTTTTTTTTGTCACAAGTTAGCGGAAATTGATTTTAATTGTTTTTTTTCACAAAGTGTCATTTTCCGCTAACTTGTGACAAAAAATAAAATCTTCTATGAACTCACCATACTCCTAACGGAATACCTTTGGGTGTCTTCTTTCTAAAATGGGGTCACTTGTGGGGTTCCTATACTGCCCTGGCATTTTAGGGGCCCTAAACTGTGATGAGTAGTCTAGAATCCAAGTCCCTCAAAATGACCTGTGAATAGGACGTTAGGCCCCTTAGCGCACCTAGGTTGCAAAAAAGTGTCACACATGTGGTATCGCCGTACTCAGAAGAAGTAGTATAATGTGTTTTGGGGTGTATTTTTATACATACCCATGCTGGGTGGGAGAAATCTCTCTGTACATGGACAATTGTGTGTAAAAAAAAATCAAGTTAGAAGAAATTGAAACTTTTTTTTTTTTTGTCACAAAGTGTCATTTTCCGCTAACTTGTGACAAAAAATAAAATCTTCTATGAACTCACCATGCCTCTCACTGAATACTTTGGGATGTCTTCTTTCCAAAATGGGGTCATTTGGGGGGTATCTATACTACCTATTTTAGCCCCTCATGAAACATGACAGGTGCTCAGAAAAGTCAGAGATGCTTCCAAATGGGAAAATTCACTTTTTGCACCATAGTTTGTAAACGCTATAACTTTTACCCAATCCAATAAATATATACTGAATGGGGTTTTTTTTATCAAAAACATGTTTGTCCACATTTTTCGTGCTGCATGTATACAGAAATTTTACTTTATTTGAAAAATGTCAGCACAGAAAGTAAAAAAAAACACATTTTTTTGACAAAATTCATGTCTTTTTTGATGAATATAATAAAAAGTAAAACTCGCAGCAGCAATCAAATAGCACCAAAAGAAAGCTTTATTAGTGACAAGAAAATGAGGTAAAATTCATTTAGGTGGTAGGTTGTATGACCGAGCAATAAACCGTGAAAGCTGCAGTGGTCTGAATGGAAAAAAAGACTCTGGTCCTTAAAGAGAATCTGTATTGTTAAAATCGCACAAAAGTAAACATACCAGTGTGTTAGGGGACATCTCCTATTACCCTCTGTCACAATTTCGCCGCTCCCCGCCGCATTAAAAGTAGTCAAAAACAGTTTTTAAAAGTTTGTTTATAAACAAACAAAATGGCCACCAAAACAGGAAGTAGATTGATGTACAATATGTCCACACATAGAAAATACATCCATACATAAGCAGGCTGTATACAGCTTTCCTTTTGAATCTCAAAAGATCATTTGTGTGTTTACCTTCTGTCCCCTTCTTCTCTCATGCACTGAACATTACAGGCTTCCTGCAGACAGCTCTGCCTGTGCCTGTGTTTGTAATCCCTCAGTATGTGTCAACCAGCTACTTTCACAGAGGAGGATTTTTAACCAGCTCTCTTCTATTACTGATAAGATAGCAGAGAAGCTGCTGGCTTATGTAAATAAAACACACACTAGAGTGTGCATAGAGGAACAGACCAGCACTGAAGAACTTGGCAGCCTTCCAGACACAGGCCGACAAGTCTGACAGGGGAAAGATACATTGATTTATTACAGAGACTGTAATAGTACAAAGTGCTGCAGTGAGCCAGAACACATTAGAATAGGTTTAGGAACTTGTAGGATGGTAGAAAAAACGTTGTCATTTTTGTTACAGAGTCACTTTAAGGGGCGAAAAGACTGTGGTTCTCAAGTGGTTAAAAGGAAATAAATATGGCAGCCTCCATATAACTCTTACTTCAGTTCCCCTTTAACAAAATTTCAACAGTTAGTTCCTACAATACAATGAGAAGAATGCAGAAAGTAAAATGACCGCAAAACGGTGCTCACAGTCTCCTGTGAGTGGTGTTTCAACACACTAACAGACATACAGAGCACCCTGATTAGCCTTTTGAGAAAATGAATACATTTCTCATATGGAATGTGTTATCTGCTACTGACAGAGGCGTAGCTAGGACTTTCAGCGCTCGGGGACAAAGACTATTAATGCGCCCTGTAAGGAGGGACCGCGCCATAAAAAGGGGTGTGGCCACGCAACAGAATGTGGGCAATGGGTGGGGCCAAATATACATAACCTTAGCAGTGGTGTAAAAGATCTGCCAGGGAAGTTTGAGCTCTACCATAGTGTTTCCCCCCCAAAATACGTGTATTCTGACAGCATTTCACCAAAAATACATGTAGTTTGGCAGATTTTCCTCCAAAATATAGATAATTTGGCAATGGTTCCTCCAAAAAAGACATAATCTGGCAGCAGTGGTTCCCCCAACATACATATAATCTGGCAGCTGTTCCCCAAATACACTTAATCTGGCAGCAGCGGTTCCCCAAAAATTCAGTTAATCTGGCAGCAGTTTCCCCAAATTAGGTGCCCCTAGTATAGGTAACCAGGTCTATAGGTGTCCCCAGTGGAATTAAGCATGCCTATAGGTGTCCCCAGTGGAATTAACCATGCCTATAGGTGTCCCCAGTATAGGTAGCCAGGTGTATATGTGTCCCCAGTATAGGTAGCCAGGTGTATCTATGTCCCCAGTATAAGTAGCCAGGGGTATATGTGCCCAGTATAAGTAGCCAGGTGTATATATGTCCCCAGTATAAGTAGCCAGGGGTATATGTGCCCAGTATAAGTAGCCAGGTGTATATATGTTTCCAGTATAAGTAGCCAGGTGTACATGTGTCCCCAGTAGAAGTAGCCAGGTGTGTATGTGTCCCCAGTATAAGTAGCCAGGTGTATATATGTGCCCAGTATAAGTAGCCAGGTGTATATATGGCCCCAGTATAAGTAGCCAGGGGTATATGTGCCCAGTATAATTAGCCAGGGGTATATGTGTCCAGTATATGTAGCCAAGAGTATATGTCCCCAGTATAAGTAGCCAGGTGTACAGGTGTCCCCAGTATAAGTAGCCAGGGGTATATGTGCACAGTATAAGTAGCCAGGTGTATATGTGCCCAGTATAAGTAGCCAGGGGTATATGTGCCCAGTATAAGTAGCCAGGTGTATATATGTCCCCAGTATAAGTAGCCAGGGGTATACGTCCCCAGAATATGTAGCAAGGTGCAACCCACAACCCCCCCCCCCCCGACGGGAGCGCAGAGAAGAGGGAGAGCTGTGGACACAGCGATGGGGAAGGGGGGAGGTCTCCCCCCCCTTCCCTCACCTTAGGGCTCACCCTCTCTCTCGCTCCCCCTGCAGATATGAGTGGCGGGCAGGCGGCAGAGCACAGCTAATTAGCGGAGCACAGATCTGTCTTCTCCGCGCGATTGTAATAAGTGTTCTGCTGCCCGCTGCTTATATTTGCAGGGGGAGCTAGAGAGAGGGTGAGCCCTAAGGTGAGGGAAGGCGGGGAGACTTCCCCACTGCTGTGTCCACAGCTCTCCCTTTTCTCTGTGCTCCCACTGGGGGGAAAATAAATAAATAAATAAAAACACAGGTCACGGCTGAGTGCCCTAGGGACCCAGCGCCTGGGGGCACTTGTCCTACCCCGCCCACCCCTAGCTACACCCCTGGCTACTGATTGGGATGAATTTCAATTCTTGATCACAGTTTGCTTACAGAACACATACCAGTGTTACTATAAACTATGAAATAATACCTAAGTAAGTCACATGAACGACACAAGCGAAAAGTAGGCCACACAATTTCCATCTCATGACATGATCATGAACTAGCACATCAAAATCTTCTTTAGTTGGGAGGAGGAGCGGGCGTCATGACGTAGCACGGTGAGCCGCGTCCCCGCGCTGGGAGGAGGACCCGTAGCCGCAGCATGGAAGTCGGCGTGAGGCGATAGCGTCTGCAGTGTTCAATACTACCCCTGCAGATAGCCACCTGGTCCTCGCAGGCTTCCCGTGGAGAGAGAGATGAGGTAATCGGGAGCTGAGCGGAGGAACCGGGCTTACCGACAAGCGAACTGGCGGAGGTTATACCTTAAAACACAGTGTTTCTAGCTGCTACCAGGCGGACAGCCACGAGAGGTGAGAGAGGAGGAGACAGGAGTCTGCACTGAAGGCTTACAAAATATATGCAGAGACCAAGCAGATGGGATTTTTGCAGTAGCCTCAGCACGGATATATAGAGGAAAGGCGTGGTCACCCCCGAAACTACTGCACATAGAGTGCCCCTCCAGACTGTTTCCCGAGGCAAGTTGGGGTAACGATAAAGAATGGCGGGGGGCTCAAAGAAAAAGGGGGTAGAGGCGAACATACCTAATAATGCCCCTAATAATGCCACAGCGAGGTGCGGCGGATTTCTTTACTGCAATGCCTGCAGGTAGCCCTCGGGAGCGAAAGGGAGAAAAATCACATGGCACGGGCACAGGTGCGAGCCCGAAGGATTCCCCTCAGAAGCAAGTGACCACTAAGACATCTAGCCTAGAAGAAGTTTGGGCCTTCCTAAAGAACCTTCCTACTAAACAGGACTTAAGTGAACAGACAGATAGAATTTTGTCAGTTACGCATAAGGAGATTACAACATTAAAGTAGGAGGTAACAGCAGCAGTGGCCAAAACAACGGCCCTGGAGGCAGAACTTTTAAAAATTAAAAATGATCTATTAACCGTACAACAAGGTGTGGATAAGCAAAAAATGCTGAATAGATCTTTATGCATACAAATGGAGGATATGCAGAACCGGGCTAGACGCTCAAATATCAGGATCCGTGGCCTTCAAGAGTCAGTGAGCATGGACAAACTACGGGATACAGTTCAAGGGATCTTTAATAAGATACTTAAAAGATCAGAAGAACATCCCATAATGATAGACAGAATACATCGGTCTCTAAAAGCGTCACCAAAAGCAGGCGAAAGGGATAGAGATGTGATATGCCGTCTTCACTACTACGAAGAAAAGGAGGCCATTATGTCCGCAGCTTGGAAACTCCCGGAGATATTATTCGAGGGCAGACGGATTCAGCTTTTTCAGGATTTATCGGCTTCAACTTTACAACAGAGGAGATCCCTAAAACCGGTGATACAGGCTATACAGAGAGAAGGGGCAACATACAGATGGGGTCACCCCTTTTCTCTCATTGTTAAAAAGGGAGCTCTGGTTTTTGTCTTAAGGACACCGGAGGAGTTACCAGAGCTCTTTAAAGTCTTGAATATTGACGCAGTGGAAGTACCGGACTGGGACTTAGAAATTGCTGTGATGGGTAAGACGCGGCAAGACCGCCGAACGCAACACTGATATGATGTACTTTCTATGGGATAAGCTTTCCTGGAGGAAATCTGGTTAAAAATATTAATGGGGGTATAAGTCTCATAGAACTGTCCTTCCCATGAGAAGAGAAAAAGCGAAGAAGAAAATAAGTGCAACTAGAACTTTGTCACTTAAAATAGTTAGATGAAATAGTGGGGGAATGAGGGGAGATTAGGTCCTTCTTTCTCAGGGGTGAGGGGCTTTAAAAAGTGATCTCTCCCTGAATCAACGGTAGTGGAGAAAAGAACTTGCGCGTAATAATGTGGAAAGATACGGAGGGGGGTGGGGTGGGAGGGGGAGTGGGGGATGATATATGCACTAAACGAATAGGTTGTATGAGTGAACTGATTGGATTATTTCACTTTCCTTTTTTTTTTTGCAGGTTGAGTTGAGGGCCCCTTTGTTCCCCGGGGGGGGGGGGGGCGGATCGGGACGCTACTATGGTGGCTCCCCGACCCGCCCTCTTCCCCCCCCCCTCGGGGGGGGGGAGGGGAGGATGACGGATTTTGGGGTGGTTTTTGGGGATGTGTATTATATAAGGGAGGGGGATGAATAATGTAAGGGAAGAAAGG
Organism: Hyperolius riggenbachi; assembly: GCF_040937935.1. NCBI lineage: Eukaryota > Metazoa > Chordata > Amphibia > Anura > Hyperoliidae > Hyperolius > Hyperolius riggenbachi. The sequence continues at coordinate 345,701,583 of NC_090649.1, read as the reverse complement.
GTGGTTAATAATGTAGGAACATTGTGTACAGTTTCTAGATATATGGGAATATGGGTGTGAAGATATAGGATGAATAAAATGACTAGATTGGATTCTTAATATGTTAATGGTCACGGAGGGTGGATAATAATTGAGGTTTAAAGAAATGATTGGGGGGGGGGTGTTCCCCCTGGGGGGAGCGGGTCGGGGGGCTGATGGGATGGCCCCCTGGCGCGCCCCCCCTGGGGCGAAGAGACCTGGGAGGGAGGGGGGGGGTGTTCTCTGGTGTTAAGGAATAACATTAGATGTGAATATGTATTGTATAGGGGAGTAGGAATACTTTAAGAGGGGAATTGGTGATTAATAGTATTTGAATATGGTATATAATAAGTTTAAATGTGAAATATGGAAATATAGATTGTGGATATACGAAGAGGTGTAACTTCACACGAAGCTGAGGTATAATTGGAGATTTTCTCCTCTCGTCACGAGTTGGTGTGTTGGGAGGGTACCTGGGAGGGGGGGCGTGGTCCAGCCGTCGATGGCTTTCTGGCCCGCCCCCCCCCCCTTTTTCTCGGGAATTATGTTGGAATTATATGTATATGATAAGGGGGGTTTAGGGGGAGGGGGGGTTTGAGGAGTGGGAGTCACGAAACACTAATGGGATGACCCACACCCCATAGAGGAGGGGGGGAGGGAAGGAGGGAAATAGGAAGTAATATAAATAAACAAATGAAACCGTTGAGTAGGGATGATTATCCATATGAAAGGAGGGTGGGAAGGCTTGGCCACTCTCCCCTGAAAACTGACTAAAATAAAAATAAGAGAGTGGGAGGGACATAAGTAAAGATTAGACTAGAGGCAGACGAATCTTAAGAATCTTAGCCCGACAACACACGAAGAGTATTTAGCTGGTTACGGGGGGATCCGCCTCCAGGGGGGGGGGATGACCGGGGTAGGTGGTGATGACCCGACTTCAACCTCTAGGTAGGTATAAAACCTATAAATGGGGAGATAGACTATCTCACCAAATGAGAAATACTCTCAAAAACCCCCGAGTTGGGGGGAGTGGACGTCGTCCACTACAACAGGAAGGGCAGGAGGGACTGCCTTTTTATCTTTCTTTCTTCTGGGTTTATTGGGGTTTCTATACTTATTGGGATCTACTTTTTACATGGGTGTATTGGATTCATAGGGGTTTTCTTCTTCTCTTCTTACACAGGGATAAGTATCCTACATGGGTGTCTATATGTAGGGATTGGTGCGGTGGCATTCCTCCTCCTCCAACAGTTAAAAAGATTTTTGTGTTGATAGCAGGCATGAATATAGCATGGCAAAAAGAAAATTAGATGTCCCAGGTTAATATGCTATCCCAGAATGCCCATGGCTTAAATGTCCCTGAAAAAAGTACAATATTACTACAAAATCTGCAGAAATCAAAAATACATATAGCCTTTCTCCAGGAGACACATTTCAGAGGGGATCAGCATCCGAAATTAACTAATAGGAGATTTCCAGTAGCCTATTATAGTAATAACCCAGAGGCAAAAAGCAGGGGAGTGGCCATAGTAATGGCAGACTCCGTGAAAACTGAGAATGTGGAGGTGACCAGGGATGCACAGGGGAGATTTCTTATGGTTAAGGGCCTTTTTGATTCCCATAGAATGACCTTGGGGGTGATTTATGCACCCAACTCAGGTCAAGTGGGGTTTCTACAACAATTCCTGGATAGATTGGATGAGTTCTCAGAGGGCACCATAGTGGTAGCAGGTGATTTAAATCTAACTTTGGAACCACAGATAGATTCATCATCAGGGAAAACATTTTTAGGTAGGAGTGCCCTCCGTAGAATTAAACAGGACCTCTCAAGGAGACAATTATTGGATATATGGCGGATACAACATCCCTTAACAAGGGATTATACATTCTATTCTGCCCCGCATAACTCCTACTCCCGAATAGATTATTTCTTTGTATCTCATAATTTGTTATCAGAGGACATTAAGACCTCAATAGAGGCCATGGGTATCTCTGATCACTCTCCAGTTAAACTATGTGTGGGGTTTGGAAAGGGACAAAGGGGGTCTTGGAATTGGAGACTCAATGAGTCTCTTCTAAGGAATAAGGAGGTAGGAGAGAGGATAGCAGGGGAGTTGAGAAAATACTTTGAGAACAATGATAGGGAGGGGATCTCCCCTGTGATTCTCTGGGAAGCCCACAAATCAGTGATGAGAGGGATTTATATAAGGGAAGGGAGTAGATTGAAGAAAGAAAGAGAAGTGGAAGTGAAGAAATGCCTGGCAGATATTGAAACACTGGAATCTAGACATAAAAATACTTTGCTTAAAGAGAATTTAGAGGAATTAAATAAAGTAAGAGGAAAACTGAGAGATATTTTGTTCACGAAGGTAAAACATGCAGCCACAAGATGTAAAAGGAATTTCTACGAATTTGGTAATAAAGGTGGCAAAGCTTTAGCTAGATCCCTAAAACAGCAACAAATATCTAATTATGTGCCATTCCTATGTGATGCCCAGGGACAGAAACACTATAGGGACGAATCACTCGCTAGAATGTTTGGGGCTTACTACGAGAAATTATATAAAATAGAAGAGGATCCCACGGGGAGTGGGGAGAAGATGGAGGAATATGTGGCAGCCTCAGGGATGGGAAAAATTGATCAGGAAGAAGCAGAGAATATGGAGGGGGATATTACGAGAGAGGAATTATCCAGAGCTTTGGGGCAAATGTCGGGGGGGAAGGCACCGGGTCCCGATAGTTTCCCTTTGGGATATTATAGAAAGTATAGAGAGACTCTGGAGCCCTTTTGGCTAAAAAGCACTGAATTCCTTGGGAGGGAACAATGGAGAGAGGAAGAGATATAGCCGGGAGTCATTGGGATCGCATATATCTGTGATAGTTAAAGAAGGAAAGGATCCGGCTTCATGTACCGGATACAGACCAATCTCTTTATTAAATATAGATCTTAAAATCATGGCCAAAATATTAGCTAATAGATTGGCCCCTAATATCCCGGACCTGATACATTATGATCAGGTGGGATTTGTTCAGGGGAGGGAGGCCCGGGATAATACAATTAGATCTGTGAATGTGATGCAGTGGGCAAGATCCTCACCTGATCCTGTGGTGATACTATCTACAGACGCGGAGAAAGCGTTTGACAGGGTCAGGTGGGGATTTATTGAGGTCCTGCTGAGGCACATCGGACTTGGAGAGACAATGAGATCGTGGCTATTAACTATGTATGACAATTTAACGGCCAGGGTAAAGGTTAATGGGGTTCTCTCAGACTTAATAGAGATTAAAAACGGAACCCGACAGGATTGCCCTTTATCCCCTCTGATATTTGCCCTTACTCTGGAACCCTTCCTGAGAACAGTTTGTAGAAATATGGACATAAAGGGAGTGGAGATTGCAGGGCAGGAACATAAAATCGCTGCGTTTGCAGACGATCTCTTATTCTATGTGTCCCGACCTAGGATATCACTTCCCAATCTACTAAAGGAATTTGAGAAATATGGTAGGTTGGCAAACTTAAAAATAAATTGGGATAAATGCGAAGCATTAGCCATTGGATTGGGAAAGAAAGAAAAGGAAAATCTGGGGTCGGGCTTTCCTTTCAGGTGGGTGAAAGACTCATTAAAGTACCTGGGTATAAAACTGACATTAAATCCATCGGAGATGGCAAAATTGAATTATGAAACATTACTGGCATCTATTAGGAGAGACCTAGAGAAATGGAGTAGATTAAAATTATCATGGTTTGGAAGGGTAAATGTATTAAAAATGAATGTGGGAGGGGGGGCGTGGCCACGACGGAGTCCAGGGTGGCTGTTTAATCCCTGAGCTCCTGCTTCGGCGAGATTCAAAGCGGCCTAAAGCAGTGCAGAATGTCCGCAAAAGACCCGCAGATCCAGGAGGAGATGGAGACTGAGGGGGACAATTTAAAAAAACGTAAGGCGACACTGAAGCCCAAGAAGCTGACGGACTTTTTCTCCGAGAAGCCGCAGCGCACCACACGGAGGAGCCAAGATGGCGCCGACGCGCCCCTGCACTCACAGGCATATGAGCGGCCGGACAACTCACAACATGCCAGCAGCGGTAACACAAACAGAAATGTCCCTGACGCACCATCCTTCTTACCACCGGAGACAGCCCGGCTAGGTCGCGTCCTCGTATGGAGATGAATGGGAACCCGCATAAGGTAGGCCTCACCCTGCCCCCACATAACAACATGCCAGAGGGCAGCACTGACATTGCAACATTCCCGGCCACAAACGAACCTGCATCGCAGGAATTCATTAAAGAGCTTATGCTATCGTTCAGATCATCGTTATTAGCAGACTTTGCAAATATGCAGACCAACATGCAGAGTGAGATCAATGAACTTGGATGCAGAGTGGACCTGGCTGAAAATAAGATAACCGAAATAGTCAAGGAACATAATGTGATGGTAGATACAACAGAACACCACACCAAAGATATTACTTGGCTGAAGGCAAAAGCCTCTGATTCAGAAGACCGTTCTAGGAGAAATAATATAAAATTGCGAGGTATTCCGGAATCCGTCTCTACGGGAGAGCTGAGAACATATGTGCAGTCTTTAACTAAAATCGCCTTACCAGGCATATCTGAGATTGAACTAACTATTGATAGAGTGCATCGATTGCCCAAACCATCCCACCTAGCCGATCATATTCCTAGAGACGTAATAGCCCGCTTTCTATTCTACCAAACAAAAGAGAACCTGTTACTAGCAATGAGGAAAATGAGATCACTGCCAGACCCTTTCTCCAAGATACAATTGTACACGGATCTATCGCAAGTGACATTACAGGCCAGAAGAAGTCTGCAACCTATTGCCAAAGCCTTGATGAATGCACAAATCATATATAAATGGGGATTCCCCACCAAGCTACTGTTTTCAATCCACAGCAAAAGCTACTCCATCACATCTATAGACTCTGGAGTTAATCTCCTCAAACAATTGAAAATTCAGATCCCAGATGACCACGCTTCCGGTACAATTAACCAACCTACACAGCGGAACCCCTTTGCCTCCCCCTCCAAGACCTCTTAAACAGGCACAATGGTTAACTGCAGCCGAACCAGGCCAACGTAGTGTAAGAAGTCTCTTTACGATCGTATAGAGCATTGAGCAATTGTTAAATTGCTATCCCCCCCAATATGTGGTGTAGATTTGTGAACTTATGTTCTACACCTAACCGGTCCTCACTAAATATCTCTGTTTATGTTTTTAGAGTTATGGTTATAGATGTTTTTATAGTTGTTTATAAGCGGCACCTCATTTTACAGAGCAATAAGTTTCCTAAACATATGTTGAATATGCTTTTACACCACGAGACGCTCGTTATAAACCAAACAAATGGCTAATGATCCGTTTATCCGAGTATACTCAATCAACGTCAGAGGCTTGAACTCAGCCTTCAAAAGGAGACTATTATGGAAGGATGCTGTATCTTAAAATGCACATATTGTTATGGCACAAGAGACCCACCTGATACACAAAGACACTAAATACTGTTCCTCGGCTAGCTATCCAAATATATATCACAGTGTGTTTACTGCAAAAAAAAGGGGTGTATTATTAGCATTTAGCAAAGAAACTAACGTAATCCCTATCTCTGTTGAAATAGACGAAGGAGGAAGGTACGTTATTTTTGTAGGACGCATAAACGACCAATTATACACAATAGTAGCCCTCTATGCTCCAAACTCCTCCCAGAAAAGATTTCTACAAAAATTGCTACAAAAAATAGATAAAATAAAGCAGGGACACCTATTAGTAGGTGGGGATTTTAACGCATGCATATCAAAGAACGACACTAATACCAAAACCACAACAAACCCAATCCTCATGGAAAAAGTTCTGAGATATAACAACTTATTATACCCATGGAGAATCCTACATACGACAGAAAAAGATTACACGTTTTACTCCACAGTTCACAAATCTCATTCGCGAATTGACTATATCCTCACAGATAGAAACCTACTACAACTAGTCACAGAAGCAAAAATAGGCAGTATTACATGGTCAGATCACGCCCCTATACAAATTTCCATCAGAAACATACCTTACACTTCAAGCCCCAGAACATGGAGAATGAACTATTCCAACATGTCCAATCCAAAATATATAAATACCTTTAAGGAACACATACAAAACTTTTTCACCTCCAACAACACTACAGATGTTGACCAAGCCACTATTTGGGCAACACATAAGGCCTATATGAGAGGCTTATACCTTCAACAAAGCTCAAAAATTAAGAAAGAAAGACAGAAACAATACCAGGATCTTCTCACCCAGATTCAAATTTTAGAAAAAACACATAAACAAACACCAGACCCAACCATCTATAATAGGTTGTTCTATCTCAGACAAGAGTTGAGAAACCTTCTCCTATACCAATATGAGGCAAATCTTAGGAAAACCAATACCCTCAAATATGCTCAAAGTAATAAAGCGGGGAAATTCTTAGCAAAAATAATAAAACATAGGAATGCTAAATCTAGGATACACTCAATCATCCATCCAATTACTAAATCAAAGATAATGAACCCCAAACACATAGCAAATGCATTTGCTGATTATTACTCACAACTATACAACCTACAAAGGGACCCTAATACAACTCAACCCTCTCAAACAACAATCAATGATTTCCTCTCTTCAATTGATCTACCGAAACTAAAGATAGAGCAATTAGAAGAGATAAATACACCATTCTCACAAGCGGAAGTCATTAAGACGATCAAATCTCTAAAGAAAAACAAAGCGCCTGGCCCAGATGGCTTCATTAATGAGTATTTTATTTTATATGCGCCCACCCTAGCCCCAATACTTACTGACCTCTTTAACACTTTTATGTCAAACTCCCCCATACCTAAAGAATACCTACAGGCAACAATAACAGTAATTCCTAAAGCGGAAAAGGACCAACAACATCCCCAAAATTACAGACCAATATCTTTACTAAACTCAGACATAAAGCTTTATGCTAAATTAATCGCAAACCGACTAATGCAAATTACACACACCCTTCTACTCCCAGACCAAGTAGGATTCACAAGGGGCAGGCAGGCCTCAGACGGTACAAGGCGCATGTTAAATGTGCTAAGACATCTGGAGCTCTGTCGGACGCCTTCTCTGCTTCTTACATTGGATGCGGAGAAGGCGTTCGACAGGGTCCACTGGGGCTTCTTGAGAGCAACCCTCATTAAATTCGGATTTCAGGGACAGATCCTGAACGCCATTATGGCATTATATACAAACCCCTCAGCGAAAGTTAATGCGGCCGGCTTTCTATCTGATACTTTTGACATATCCAATGGCACCCGCCAGGGATGCCCTCTTTCCCCTATTATATTTGTACTCCTTATAGAGACACTAGCACAAAAAATTCGCTCTACCCCGGAAATCCAAGGGATAACCATTGGAGGAAACACCCATGTAATCAGTCTATTCGCGGACGATATAGCTTTAACTCTCTCAAACCCCCATATATCAATAGAATATCTACTATCGGTTATAACAAAATACTCCGAAGCATCTTTTTACAAACTAAATCATACTAAATCATTTATCCTAGGATTAAATATCACACCAAAACTTAAAGTATCTCTTTCCCAAAAATTCACCTTTCCTTGGGCAGACCTGGCGGTGCAATACTTGGGTATCCAGTTGACCTCAAGAGCTTCAGACCTTTTCAAATATAATTTTGTCCCGTTATTAACAAAACTCAAAAATGAGGCCCAACCCCTCAACAAATTTTCATTATCTTGGTCAGGAAGACTGGCATCTTTTAAAATGTTCATCCTCCCAAAAATTTTGTATTTACTTCGTACTTTACCAATACCTATTAAAAACTCATTCTTTACAGAAACAAAAAAAAATCATAAATAATCTGATCTGGGCAGAGAAGAAGCCAAGGATTGCATATAATACTATGACATTACAAAAGGGTAAAGGAGGCGCAGGGCTTCCAAATATCTGGACGTACTATCAGGCCTGTAATCTTGAATTTGCCAAAGTATGGTGGTCCAAAAGCAAGGACAAGAGATGGGCGACAATGGAACAAGATATACTTACAATGTGCCCAAGAGATTTACTATCAAGCATGATGTTAGGGTACAAACCACCTAAACACACCTTCCCCACCATTGCAGCTACACTAATGTCATGGGAGCACTTTTTGAAGCATCCGCCCCACGAGGGCTTATATATAACACCCAGAATTCCTCTAACAGCTCTGCAAGTCCTGATCCCTGACCTAAATTTAAGACAGTTCAAAGCTGCAAATATTACAAACCTAAATGATATTCTTGATGGGATTAAGATAAAACCATTTGCGGAATTAAAAACCAAATATAATTTAGCAGATAACTCCTTATTTACATACTATAAGATAACTACCTTTCTAAAAGCAAGGAAAATAACCATACCACAAATTGCGAGTCACATTCTGACCATGCTCAACTCAACTATACCCCCATTAGGGAGTATATCCACATGGTACAATGAACTTCTAACATATAATAGTTCACCTATAAGTAAATATGTTAAAATTTGGGCATACGACTTTAATATCAACCTGTCTGTTCCCCAGATAATCACATCTATAAGAACACTAGCAAAAATGTCCAAGTGCAACTCCCACTGGGAACAATATATAAAAATCCTCACAAGATGGTACCTTACCCCGAGAAAGCTAGCAACCTTTACTGCTAACACTACCGCAACTTGCTGGAACTGTTCATTACAAACAGGTACCATGATACATATGATGTGGGAATGCCATTATGTAGCAGCTCTTTGGAAATTTGTCCAAAACTACATCAGACGTAATTTCATCCCAAATTTTACCCTTACACCACACCTAGCGATTTTACTCATTGGAGTTGATAAAGTAGATATCACCTTTCGCAAACAAATTACACAGTTAATTATGGCAACTTTAGGTACTATCTCAAGTAACTGGAAAACTGCAGATACGTTAGACCCAACCAACTTAATAACAACATACAAACGCAATATGCTGTTAGAGGAATATCTGAAACCCATAACAACCTCTGACTAGACGCAGCCAACTGAAGAAATACAAACAACGTAAACACTATCGAATATGCTGAACTCATAATGAGGGAAACTTAAAATAAATAAAATGAGGAAAAAGGTGCTAAACAGTTTACTTTAGTAGTTTAGTTGTTGTGTTCTGTTCTTATGTTTACCTAAACTAACCAACGAGTAGCCATTTAAGACTCCAACGGATATAACATAAATAAACATATTACTACTAGCTGTAATGCAAATAGATAAATCAGTATAGCTACAACAGCTTTCGATTGACAGGTCTAAGTACCACTGGGTCAATCGAACAAAACAATGGAAGGTGGCCTGTGATCAGCCAACCTATAAGGTCCTGTGAATGGCTGATTGAGACCCCAGCCCCATTGTATAGATACCGAAGGTTACTAACATTGACATACTGACATAATCAGCGTTACACAGACAATAATCCACCTATATCTTGCTGTAGGAGTATGAGTTAAAGGCTCACTTTCATTGTTTATATATCTCCTGTTTAACTTTTAGGTATAAGATCATGTAAACCCGTAAATGTTATAACGTGAACTATGCAAGTTGTCAATATATCTCAGTTTGAATGTGTATCGTAATATATACCAATAAAAATTTTATTGTGGAAAAAAAAAAAATGAATGTGATGCCGAGGCTGCTATATGTCTTCCAGACTCTCCCCATTCCCCTGCCCAAGGGATACCTGGATAGAGTAAGGGGAGCATTTATAGGGTTTATATGGATAAAAAAGAGAGCGAGAATAAAATTTGCCCTACTTACACAGTCTAAGGAGAGAGGGGGGCTAGCGGTCCCAGATCCACATAGGTATTACAATGCGGCAGTGTTGCTAAGGGTGGTAGATTGGAACGTTAGTAAAGAGAGTAAACAATGGGTATTGATGGAACAGGGATTAATTGATGAACCATTAGAGGTGGTCCCCTGGCTAACATATACGCCGAAGTGTAAGGATACGGCAGGTATACTAGTGGAGCACACTATAAAAGTCCTAAACAGACTTCGGACAAGGAATAATATATCACCTCTACCCACCCCCCTGATGTCAATTCTGGATAATCAAAAATTTGGACCAGGATGTGTGAAAGAAAATTATAAAACATGGAGAAAGGGGAAGAGAGTACAAATACGAACGTTAATAACAGAGGGACGCTGGAAAGATGAAAGAGCAGTGGCAGAAGGTCTGGGGCTGGAGAAAATAGATGCATGGAGTTTAATGCAATTTAGGTATTTCCTGAGGACTATGGGTAATAGAGAAGAGCTGTCGAGAAACTTAACAACATTTGAGAAGCTCTGCAGTGATGAGATCCATTCTAGGGGAAATTTGGCTAGAATATACAAGCTGTTAGGGGAAGAAAAGAACTACACAGATACGATCAAGGAGAAATGGGAGATAGATCTGGGCAGAGACATAGCAAAGGGGGAATGGGACAAAATAATTAGGATGACACATGGAGCCTCAATGTCGACTAGGATTCAGGAATCTGGCTATAAGGTATTGATGAGATGGTACTATACCCCAGATAGGCTACACAGAGCATATGGGGCAGATTCCCATTGCTGGAGGTGTATGGAGGAAGAGGGTAGTCTGCTACATGTGTTCTGGTCTTGTAGAGTATTAAGACCCTTCTGGTCGACGGTGACACAATACATATGGAGAATAGCAGATGTACCGGTGCTGGATGATCCAGGGGTATATCTATTACATTCTAATGACATAAAGAAGTATAGGGGCTCACTGGGTATGCATATGGTAAATGCGGCAAGAATCCTAATAGCGAGGAATTGGAAAACTCAGTTAGTACCCTCCATAAGGGAATGGTTTAATGAAATAGATCAGACACAGAGAATGGAAGAATTATCCAATATAATATACAGGAGAGATGATCAGAGATGGGATAGATGGTCAGAATTCAAGAAAACGGAAGAATATAAAGAGATGGTAATATAAAAAACTAGAGCCATGGGCACCTGGGGGGAGAGTTATAGGGGAAGATAAGAATATAAAAGAACCGGGACTAAAGTAGCCGGCCTGCGAAAGAGTATCATGAAGGAGGAAGGAGGAGGAATGTCAGGGGGGAATTTTCTCTTTGTATTTCACGAGGGGTGCTCATCTTCCCCAGGATCTTTTTATCCTGGGTAATCACAGTGGTATCAATGTGTGTTTTCCCTCCCTATAAAGATTAATTCCCATGGATATAGGGAAGAGTAACCAGGCCGGATTTATATAGGAATAAGACTTGATTCAAGACCTATATTTAGAGAGATAGCAAAGATACAATTTGAAATTTAAGAAGAAAAGAATAAGGGAAGGGATGTTGGGAGCAGTAGAGAGAGGCCAGGTTGGGGATTGATGGGGTGGAGGGAGGAAGAATATATAAGGGATATCATGAATGGGGAAGGGAATCAAAGGTATAGACAAGAGGGATGATATGATGTGGATGGAATGTCCCTGATGATACCTATGTATGTACACACATTGTATTTTAAACTTATTTATTGTTAATTTGTTTACGAGGAAAATACTTATATAAATAAAGAATCTATAAAAAAAAAAATCTTCTTTAGTTGAATAACAAAACCTGTCCATCAAGTTAGGGCACTATGCTTTAATTACATTAATGACAAGGTGAACACCAAATGATTTCATCACCTGACCGGATGTAATAGCTAATCTGTAACATACACAGAGGGGCAAGTCAGCTGCAATAAGGCGTCAACCACAAAAACTCAAGGATCAAATCAACTGTTGAAAAAGGCACAGCAGCAGTGATCGCAGTACATCAACCACAGCAGGTATGAAATTGTATCAATAAGTACCAGATTTCATTAATTTGAATGAAAAATATGACATTTCATACACTGATTGACTTTAGGAAAAATCTTCCACACACACCCAACACCCCCCCCCCCCCCAAATAACGTTTAAATAACTGAAAAGTGGTACAAAACGCTACTATATGGTTTAGGAACTCGATATGGGAAAATGATAAGGCCCCCCCTCAACCCCCCCCCCCCCCCCAAAAAAAAATTCAAACACGACTTCAACAAGGTTTGTACAAGTTGACTTGTACATCTTTATTTGTTTTAATCCGGATTTTTAATGTGCAAACGTTATTGTAAATGTTGTACCGTGTACAACTACATTGTACAGCTGTTTCACAACTTCATTATTATATATTGAGTAAAACATGTGAAATATAAGGTTTAAAAGTAAATAAAGGACTCTTCTTTAGGTTTTATCATTTCTACATTGCAAACGGTGCAGAACATCGTTTACAAATAAACGTCAAATGTTTTGTACGATACCAATGAACGTTTATGCACTCAGGGGCGTCTCTAGCCATTTTGTCACTCCAGGCGAGAAAACCTGTGGCGCCCCCCCCCCCCCCCCCCCCTGGGTTGCCCCCCTGATGAAAAGAATCGTAACGCAGCAATGTTTCTTCATGAGATAAAAGTAATGCGGCAATATTTCACCAGAAAATAATCATAACGCAGCAATGATTCGCCATAAAATAATCGTAATGTGGCCAGCATTCACCATAAAATAATCGTAATGCGGCAGCGTTTCCAGAAAATTATCGTAATGTGGCCAGCGTTCACCAGGAAATAATCGTAATGTGGCCAGCGTTCACCAGAAAATAATCGTAATGTGGCCAGCGTTCACCAGATAATAAATCATAAAGTGGCCATCGTTCCCCAGGAAATAATCGTAATGCGGCAGTGTTCCCCAGGAAATAATCGTAATGTGGCCAGCGTTCCCCGGGAAATAATCGTATGTGGCCAACGTTCCCCAGGAAATAATCGTAATGTTGCCAGCGTTCCCCAGGAAATAATCTTAATGTGGCCAGTGTTCCCCAGAAAATAATCGTATGTGGCCAGCGTTCCCCAGGAAATAATCGTAATGTTGCCAGCGTTCCCCAGGAAATAATCGTAATGCGGCAGCGTTCCCCAGGAAATAATCGTAATGTTGCCAGCGTTCCCCAGGAAATAATCTTAATGTGGAAGCGTTCCCCAGAAAATAATCGTATGTGGCCAGCGTTCCCCAGGAAATAATCGTCATGTGGCCAGCGTTCCCCAGGAAATAATCGTATGTGGTCAGCGTTCCCCAGGAAATAATCGTAATGTGGCCAGCGTTCCCCAGAAAATTATCCTAATGCGGGCAGTGTTTCACTAAACCTGTAAAAAGAAAAGTATTTATTTACTCACCTGCAGAAGACTCCTCTCCCCGACCGACGATCTATCTGCAGCGGCGGCGACCACGTGTGACAGGCTGGGGGCGGAGGTAGGGGCGGCACCGACGTGTCAAACTAGCGTGCGACGATCGTACGCTCTGTACAGAGAGGGGGCCGGTAGAGGGGGCGGACCAGTAGGCGGCGGCATCGCACATAATACCTAACGTGCGTGCTGCTCGCTCTGAGGAGGAGAGGAAGGGGGCGGACCAGTAGGCGGCGCCGGGCACAGGCTGAGCTGCCTGTCACAGCCGGCGCCGACCTGGCTGAAAGAGAAAAAAAAAAAAACGCACAGAGCGGCGAGAGAGCGCCCACTACCACCAACGGCGCCATAGGCAAAAATCTATAGTTGCCTAATGACACAGACGCCCCTGTATGCACTGTACACATAAACGTTAAATATGTTTTAACATGCTGTTGTGGTAAATCGTTACAATTCAACGGAACGTTAAATTATTAAACAGCGTTTATGTAAGTCCTTTTGTGAATCGTTATCATTACATTTCATACTCGTATTCTGTAAACGTTATTTAAAGGTTTTGTCAGTGTACATTTATGCTATATAGTGATTTACACATCCGGGATCAAAAACACGTAACTTGATTATTTATTAACAAAATTAAAGTAAACAATTTATTAAATGTAAACTTTAAATAAACGATAATTCATATTAACGTTTACACCACGCACCCTTATTTCCCGACGCCCTTTTTGAATATACGAAATACGCGTATAGCGTTTTAACAAATCGATTGTTCATAAATTTTAATTTGTGATTTATTTGTAAAAAACATTACAAGGAACGGCATATAGAAATTTATTTCTTCATTAACGCTATTTCATATTAACGTTTACACCACGCGCCCTTTTTTCCCGACGCACTTTTTGTACGTACGCGTGACTACCTGTGTCAGTCAGCTGCACATTGTGTAATACCCATTACTGCACTTGTGTTGCATAGACAGCTTTTGTAATTCATACTGTGTTTGTGCCTCTGCCAGCCCAGGCCCAGCAAATTCAGTACCTGTGTGTGTGATAGGCAGCTGCACATTGTAATACTGCATATACCTACCTAGCTGTTGTGTTCAGTGAACCCACCTCATCACTGTATATACCTAACTGTTGGGTTCAGTGAACCCACCTCATCACTGCATATACTTACCTACCTTTTGTGTTGAGTGAACCCACCTCATCACTGCAAATACCTAGCTGTTTTGTTGAGTAAACCTACCTGATCACTGCATATACTTAGCTTTTGTGTTAAGTGAATCCACCTCATCACTACATATACCTAGCTGTTGTGTTGAGTGAACCTACCTCATCACTGCATAGATCTACCTGTTGTGTTGAGTGAACCCACCTCATCACTGCATATACCTAGCTGTTGTGTTGAGTGAACCCACCTCATCACTGCATATACCTAGCTGCTGTGTTCAGTGAACCCACCTACCTACGTGAGTGCACGCAGTGTGATATACCACTCTGTGCATACCTGTTAACTGCTGCACCTGTGTGACTGCACTTTGTATTAGTCATGTACTTGAAAAAGACAGATGAAGCACTAGTCACTGCAAAAAAATATACCTTTAATCCACGGTGTAGAATCACAGCAGGGTACACAGTGGGGTGAGGGAGGCCTGACAGCTGTTTCGCTTTATGTAAAAGCTTCCTCAGAGGCCAGTAGGATGAACAACATGACCCAAGTGAGGTTTGGCAATAAATGATCTCACTTACCACCCTGAATGCGGTCCGCAACGCCCACTCAACGGAGCCACGACGATCGGCATCTAGGCTCCGCCTACCAGTAGTGACGTGCGCCTTGCTTCATCCAAAAGGTAAGCGGCGAGTCTCCCCGCATCTAGCGCCGTGTCACTTCCTGGATACAGCGTCACTGCCTGCCGTGCGCTAGCTCGCTTTGGTAATAGGTTGCTATGGAGAAACATTCTAAAGGCCTGTAACCACACGAGGGAATACAACCGTCTATAACAAAAGAACAATAGTTGAGGACAATAAACTTATTAAATATCAAAGGAAATACATAATCAGAAAGAAGGGAGGAAAGCGAATAATGTAAAAAACAATAAGACACTAAGATCAGTACTTATTTAGAAAGCAATGAAGTTCATTCCTTTCATTCAGCCCTAAAGGGCCACATGCTCCAGTGTCTGCAATCAATCTTGCTTCACATTGGAACAGCATTTGTTCATGATTACCCCCTCTATGGGGGGTCGGAATTTGCCTTAAACCCATGAAGGATAAGGATTCTGCACTTCCATTGTGACACTCATGCATATGCGTGATAAGCCTGCCTGCACCAACTCCTGTCACAATGGAGTTCACATGCTCCTGAAAACGGGTACAGATCATACAAGGTCTGTCCTATATAGAAGCGATTGCACGAGCAGATTATAGCATACACACAAATTTTAGAGCGGCAATGCAGGAACTGTTTGAAGTATATGGTTTTAGCCCCCAATCTGGTGCTTCTTCAAGTTTTAAAGTGGCCACAGTGATTGCAATTTCCGTATCTAAAATTTCCAATAGGAATGTGTCTCTGCAACCAACACTGCTTGTGCACCGCCCTAAATTCACTACTGGTGACCACATCTCCAATGGTTTGGGCTCGTCTGAAAGAAATCAACGGTTTATTGCCCACAAAGCCTACGGAACTCATATTAGTCTGAAATTCACACCAATGTCTCAGGATAATAGCCTTAATTCGTTCTGCCATAGGTGAATAGTCAAACACGCAGGTAAAGGCTTGTTCCTTTGACTGCTGCTTATGTTTGGTCCTATTCCTATTAGTCATTAGGTCTTCACGTGATAGAGCATCTGCTCTTCAAAAAGCTTGGCTAAGATCGGTCATTTTGTATCCCCTAGTGGGCAACCTGATTGCCAATTCTTTACTTTGGGTCAAAAAATCTTCCCTTTTGGAATTGTTTCTCTTTAGCCTGACAAATTGTCCATAGGGGATTGCTTGGATCGTATGTGGAGGATGGAAACTGGACTGGAGGAGCACGGAATTGGTGGCAGTTTCCTTTCTGTGACCTCTACTGAATATACATCCACTCTCAACATACAGCTCTAGGTCGAGAAAATGCAAATTGGGGTTGGCCAATACGCCTGTGAACTGCATGTTGAGATTGTTGCAATTGATGTATGCAAGGAATTCATCAAACTCACCCACCGTGTCCCTCCATATCAGAATCACATCGTCCACATAATGATACCAGCCAATTTTTTCCTTAAAAGGATTTGTTCCAAAAATGTATTTCTTCTCCCATCCCCACAAAAACAAGTTTTTTCCGACCCCCCCATAGAGGGGGTAATCATGAACAAATGCTGCTCCAATGTGAAGCAAGATTGATTGCAGATACTGGAGTATTCCATGTGGCCCTTTACGGCTGAATGAAAGTAATGAACTTCATTGCTTTCTAAATAAGTACTGATCTTAGTGTCTTATTGTTTTTTACATTATTCGCTTTCCTCCCTTCTTTCTGATTATGTATTTCCTTTGATATTTAATAAGTTTATTGTCCTCAACTATTGTTCTTTTGTTATAGATGGTTGTGTCCCCTCGTGTGGTTACAGGCCTTTAGAATGTTTCTCCATAGCAACCTATTACCAAAGCGAGCCAGCGCACGGCAGGCAATATGCCGTATCCAGGACGTGACACAGCGCTAGATGCGGGGAGACTCGCCGCTTACCTATTGGATGAAGCAAGGCGCACGTCACTACTGGTAGGCGGAGCCTAGATGCCGATCGCCGCGGCTCCGTTGAGTGGGCGTTGCAGACCACATTCAGGGCGGTAAGTGAGATCATTTATTGCCGAACCTCACTTGGGTCATGTTGTTCATCTTACTGGCCTCTGAGGAAGCTTTTACATAAAGCGAAACAGCTGTCAGGCCTCCCTCACCCCCACTGTGTACCCTGCTGTGACTCTACACCGTGGATTAAAGGTATATTTTTTTGCAGTGACTAGTGCCTCATCTGTCTTTTTCAAGTACATGCTTTATTGCCTCTGAGTGCACAGTCAAGCATGTTATACAGGATCCGGTGACCCAGTAACGGCTTTGGCCGGCATCTAGTGCCAGTCTGCTCTCTTTTTGGACTTTGTATTAGTCAAATCAGTGCATACCTTTCACTTCATCCCCCCCGATATGGACAAAATGGACAAAACAGGTAGCGGAAGAGGTAGAGGCAGGCCCAGAGGAAGGTCACCCGGCACCGACAGGTCTGTGCGAGGTCGTGTTGATGTGATTTCTTGTGGCCCTGGCCCAAAGTACAGTGCTCAGAAGAAGGCACGTCCCATCACCTCCCAAGATTGTCAGGACGTGGTTGACTATTTAACACAGAACACCTCATCTTCCGCAGCCACCAGCGCTACTATAAGCACCACATCCACTGCATTTGACAATTCGCTGGAGTTATTCGGTGGTGAAATCACAGATTCACAGCCACTACTGCTACAACAATATGAAGGCACTAAGCAAGTTACACCACCTCATATGTCTGTGTTAGGTGGCGACACTATGGACGTAATGTGTGAGGAGGAGGATGTTGAAGTACCTGCTGTTGGTGCAGTTTTGGAGTTGTATGAGGCAAGCGAAGCTGGGCAGGATGATTATGATGATTATGATGATACGGATCCCACATGTGTTCCGGCGCCATGTATCACCACCTATGGGCAGCCAGCCAACATGCCCTTCAACGTCAGCTGCTGAGGCCACCATAGTACCCACACCCCAGGGTGGCTCAGCGGTGTGGAAATTTTTTGATGTGCCTCAGATCGGAGTAAAGCTATCCGTTATCTCTGTCTCCAAAAATTGAGCCGTGGAAAGGCCAACACTCACATAGGGACAAGTGCCTTACGAAGGCACATGGAGAAAAGGCACAAACAGCAATGGGAAGAGCACCTGAGCAAAAGTAGCACACAAAAGAAAAGCCACTCTCCTTCTCCTCTTCCTCCTTCAGGTGCAGCATCTTCAGCCGCTTTCTCCTTTTCACCTTCACAGAAACCCTCCTCCACTCTGCCTCTGCCCTTGAGCGGTTCCTGCTCCTCTGCCCACAGCAGACAGGTGTCCATGAAGGAAATCTTTGAGAGGAAGAAGCCAATTTCTACCAGTCACCCTCCTCCCGGCGTCTGACATCTGTCATGGCGGAACTGTTAGCTCACCAGCTTTTACCATACAAGCTGGTGGACTCTAAGGCTTTCCGTAAATTTTTGGCCATTGGGACACCGCAGTGGAAGATACCAGGCCACAATTATTTATCTAAAAAAGGTGATACCCAAACTGTACCATGAAGTAGAGAGGCAAGTGGTGTCATCTCTGGCACACTGCGTTGGGTCAAGGGTCCACCTGACCACGGATGCCTGGTCTGCCAAGCACGGTCAGGGCCACTACATTACTTACACAGCCCATTGGGTCAACCTGGTGAACGATGGGAAACAGGGAGTACGTGGCTGTGCAGCGGACCAACTTGTGACACCTCCATGGCTTGCAGGCAGGCCTCCTGCCATCTCCTCTCCTTCTGCTACATCCTCTTCGCTGTCGTCATTGTCCTCCTCCTTGGCTGAGTGGCAGTTCAACTCTACTGGTGCTGCAATCTCCTCTCCAGCTACACAGCCCCATCTCCCCAGAGCCTATGCTGCATGCCAGGTACGACAGTGTCACGCCATCTTAGACATGTCTTGCCTCAAAGCAGAGAGTCACACTGGAGCAGCTCTCCTGGCTGCTCTTAACAAACAGGAGGATCAGTGGCTGACCCCACACCAGCTGGAGATCGGCAATGTGGTGTGTGACAACGGCAGCAATCTCCTTTCCGCTTTGAATTTGCGAAAGCTGACACATGTACCCTGCATGGCACATGTGCTGAATGTAGTCGTTCAAAGATTTGTGTCAAAGTACCCTGGCTTAGTGGACGTCCTGAAGCAGGCCAGGAAGTTGTGTCGGCATTTCAGGCGGTCTAACACGGCCATGGCACGCTTTGCGGACATTCAGCGGAGAAACAACTTGCCGGTGAGACGCTTGATATGTGATAGCCCGACTCGCTGGAATTCGACCCTGCTCATGTTCTCTCGCCTGCTAGAACAGGAGAAAGCCGTCACCCAGTACCTGTACAATTACTGTAGAAGGACACAATCTGGGGAGATGGGGATGTTCTGGCCACCGAACTGGACACTGATGCGAAATGCAGTGCAGGCTCATTTGAGTTTGAGGAGGTGACCAACCTGGTGAGTCGCAGTGAAGGCACCATCAGCGACTTAATCCTCTACGCTTACTTCCTGGAGCGTGCCGTGCGTAGAGTGGTGGATTAAGCTGTGGAGGAGCGTGAAGAGGGACAGTTACGGGAGGTAGCATTGTGGGATCAATTCACTTCAGAACCAGATGTTTCCTCAACACCTGCGGCAGCACAGAGGGGGGAGGAGGAGGAAGAAGAGTCGTGTGGGGAAGAAGAGGAGTCAGACTCGGATGATGAGGAAGGTGTTTCAGTGGAGGAGGAAGAGGCGGCAGCAGAAGAACAACCGCAGCAGGCATCACAGGGGGCTTGTGCTATTAAATCCCGTGGTATTGTTCGTGGCTGGGGGGAGGAAGAGGACTTACATGACGTCACTGAGGAAGAGCAAGAGGAGATGGATAGTACTTCTGGATCCAACTTTGTGCAGATGGCATCTTTCATGCTGTTCAGCCATATAAAAAAACTTAAGCGGAATGAGCTGTACTGGGTGGCCACGCTACTAGACCCTCGGTATAGGCACAAAGTGGTGAACATGTTACCAACTCACCGGAAGGCAGAAAGGATGCAACACATGCAGAACAAGCTGGCAACTATGCTTTACAATGCGTTTAAGGGTGATGTCACACCACAACGCAAAGGTACCACTGCCAGTAATCCTCCTCCCATGTCCACGCAGGAAAGGACAGGACGCTCCAGTGATCTCATGGTGATGTCGGACATGCGGACATGCTTTAGTACAACGCCTGGCCTTAGCCATTCCGGATCCACCCTCCACCAATGTCTGGACTGGCAGGTAGCCGACTACCTGGCCTTGAGTGTGGATGTAGATACTGTGAGCAGCGATGATGAACCCTTGGACTACTGGGTGCGCAGGCTTGACCTGTGGCCAGAGCTGTCCCAATTTGCCATCCAACTTCTGTCTTGCCCTGCCGCAAGCGTCCTGTCAATCAATGAGAAGAGAAGTCGCCTAAGTCACAAGAGTGTTCAGTACCTCACCTTTATCAAAATGAATGAGGCATGGATCCCGGATGGCTACTGCCTGCCCCAAGACTAAGTCAGTCCCCACACACAGCATCTCTGCCTGCACGCCGTG
Organism: Hyperolius riggenbachi; assembly: GCF_040937935.1. Taxonomy (NCBI): domain Eukaryota; kingdom Metazoa; phylum Chordata; class Amphibia; order Anura; family Hyperoliidae; genus Hyperolius; species Hyperolius riggenbachi. The sequence continues at coordinate 345,680,900 of NC_090649.1, read as the reverse complement.
TGACTGACTGCCTGCCCCAAGACTAAGTCACTCCCCACACAGCATCTCTGCCCGCAGGCCACTTGACTGTCTTATCCGCCACCACCAACAGGGTCCAGGACTCCAGGTGGATTCCTGAATTTTTAAGGCCGCTGCAATTTTTCTGGTGCGTGTACATGCCTGCCTAATTTTTCTGGCTGCACTGCAGCTGCAACAACAAAACAAAAGGCATGTACATGTGCCAAATTCCCCTTCATGATCATTACCTTGCCGCGGTGAAGGGGCTTGCGTATCACAGTGAAGCAATGACCGCCGGCTATATGAGTGTCTCGGGGGTTGGGACACCAAAGATAATAAGGTCGTTGCTTCATTGTGGTCAGACTAAATTTGATCAGCTGGACAGTCACTGCTCTGTCATTCAGCTACCTTAGCCAGGCAGGACCAGATGGGTTGGAAAGCCGCCATCACCTGCATTCTCGTTATGGTGCGCAGTAGTCCAGAACGGCCGTCACTGCAGAAACAGCTGTTTGCTGTGCATTACACAGTGAGCTTGGTGTGTCAGTGTGAAGCAGTACACTAATTACACTCCCTGATTGATGTATACACATGCAAGCATGTTTTACATTAGAGTAAAAATCTGCAGACTTTAATGTTAATTGCAAAGCCCCCATAGGTCCTAGGCACACCAAATTTTCAGGGTTTATTAAACAGAATCTTGTGAACAAAATGAAAAAAAAAGTTTTCAAAAAGACCTTATAGTTTTTGAGAAAATCGATGTTAAAATAGGCAGAAAGTTCAGCGATTTCCGACGGAAATCCGCAATGGAATGCAGGAATAGGTAGCAGTAGCGGTAATTGGCAATGGGGGAATGTGGATTTCCCACAGAATCGGAAATTGGCATTTCCGACCATCCCTAGCCAAGATGTCTTCTACCGTCATGCCAAATGTTGTGAGCCTCAGACTTACCTAACGGCCATGGCTGCGATTTACATTCGTCACCATTACCATTGCTAAAAAAAACAAGATTTTGTGACCCTAGGCTATGACCTCTTTGGCCTAGGGGCCCCAAACTCACCAGTTCTGAGCCCCCTAATAGTCCCTACAATGCCAGAAAATTTGCGACTGCTGAGCCATCGTCCTTTGAAGAAATTTGAGATTTTCGACAGTGAAATAGGAAGCCCAATGAAAGTCAATGGCAAAATTCAGCATTTTTGCACCCCTGTAACTCTGGTTTGCAGAGTTGTAGGGAACCCAAACCAATAGGGATCGTTCTGATTCCTAATTGTCTGTTAATATACCAATGGGTAGCCTTGGAGCCAAAAGCCAAAAGATGCTTTTTAGCTCTAGCTATACTAAGTATAGTTAGAACTGCGCGGGGACCGGCGGTGTGTGGCAGAGTTTGCGTGGGTCGTCGGAGATCTTCAATCAAGGTTGCAAGAGGATATTGGCATGGGACATTACCGAGGATATTGGTGTGGGAACATTTTCTTAAAGGTGCAGGTAAGTATTTCTGGTTAATTAAGATTAATATTTTTTTTTCCTTGAGGTTGTGTTCTTATTTCTTTTAACCCTTTGTGGAATGGGGTAAGGGGTCTCATTTCTCCTGGAACGGAGCCGGGCATCTGGGGTCCCCTTCTTAAAGGGGACTCCCAGATGCCACCATGAACCCCCACCCCAGGTAGTCATTGCCCCCACCTCCTCCTGGAGCACCAGAGATGGGGAAGAGCCCCTTGTCCATGGATTGGACAAGGGCTCCGGGGGAGAGGGGAAGGCTTGGCCGCCCCTCTACCATGGAGCCCCCCCCCCATACCATCGACCATGCAGGCTGGTATAGCTCAGGGTGCAAAGCCCCAGTCTGCAGGGGCTCCGCATTCTGGCTATCCCAGCCTGCATGGGGGACAACGGGCTACAGAGGCTCAGGAAGGGGGGACCCCACGTCATTTTTTAAAAAAAATTCCCACTATCTGAACATTTAAAAAAAAAATATATATATATTTTTTAAATATTGTTTTCCACTATCTTTTTAACATATCCTGCAAATTTGTTGTTGCCAATCCAATCCAATCCAAAAAAGCTTTATTGACAGGACCAAATACATTTAGCATTGCATTGCTAGGATGTAAGGGGCCTTTGCTATTAATTGCTAAAGTCTGTGGGAATTGTTTCACTAAGAACTGTCATTTGCCGCATTTAAATGTATACTTTTTTCCTTTGAAATTTTAAAATCGATTTTCTCAAAAACTATAAGATCTTTTTGAAAAATGTTCCCTCTTGTTCCCACTGTTCTTCTTAACATATCTGGCAAATTTGGTGTTCCTACCATGTAAGGGGGCTTTGCTATTTACTGCAAAGTCGGCGGGAGATAATTATAAATTAATTTTTACCATGATCACGAGCAAGATCACGGCCTAAATATTTGTAATCACGGCTGTCTCGTGGCCGATTTCCATGATCCAGAATTGATCACGACGTTTAATACCGAAGCCGAATAGTGAAAAATTGCTTGTGAATCACAGCTAATCCATCTGTAACGCTTGGTGGTGTATTCTCCACAGTCAGCATGCAACGCATGAGCTGGCGTGGAGGAGGTACACACACTAGCACCAGGAAACAGGCTATCCCTAGTATAGTGGAGGGGAGGACTGACTCCAATAGGAGATTGTGGCGCACAGAGCCGGTGCAGATCTGACAGCCACAAACAATGCTTTCGTTATAACGTCTCAGCGCAAAGTAGCGCTGAGCGCATAAACCAGAACTGAGGAGATCCGGACAGGTAGACAGAATGAACGCTTGCTAGCTAGCGGCTACTTAGCGACAGCAAGCGTCCAAAACCAGACAGACTGGAATGAGGCAGCCAATGCGATGCGGCGATGGCGTGCCTCATAAAGACAGGACAGGATAGTCAGAAAATAGCAGGATTAAGATAGATGAACGTAACACAGATAAATATACAATAAGTATGATTTCCTAGCGTATTACAATTACAGCTATCAATGAAACTATTTGTAACGTCTGACTAACATATGTATATATCGGCAATGAACCGATATATGACATAAGCAGGAACGCTGACTAGGAATGGAGTAACACAGGGAACAGGACTCAGAAGGATTCGCTATCTCTTCGCAGAGATGAACGCAATCCACAAACGGTAACAGAACAGGATTCAGAAGGATTCGTTATCTCTTCGCAGAGATGAACGCAATCCACAAACGGTACCAGGAACAGGATAACTAGCTCAGCACGGGTGTTCACGGTACGCGCAAACTACCAAAACGTGCTGGAAAACTGACTAACTGAACACAGGATATAAACAGTTCGTGTACGTATACATCAGCGACACTGATGTATCACGTAACACAAATACAAGGAAAATAATAAACGTGCTGGTATGCATATATATTGGCAATGAACCAATATATGATGCAAAGACCAGCAAAGTATCTTTATAACAAGAAACACGATCGGGGGCTAAAGCGACAGCAAGGCAGGCTTAAGCTGAAGCTATGAAAACCCAAGGAAACCCTGCAGGAAGCAGATCTTTATACTGAGGTCATCCAATGGGAGCAGACATGCAGATTCCCACACAGGTGAATGATAATCAGTCACAAGCTGACAGCAGGGAAAGACAGACAAATCTATGCAGCTTGCATGGAAATAGATCAGAACTGCCTGAGCTGCAGCACTACTACTTCCAGTAATAGCTGCTGCAGCAGCGATCATTACAGTACCCCCGCCTTCAAAAGCGGATTCCAGACGCTTTTCAAAACTGAAATTCCCAACAAAACAGTCTGACTGATAATTCATGATGACCGGGACAGCCCGGCAAGACCGAATTCCAGAATCAGTCCCCACAAGACTGGACCCATCAGAACCAGAACCTACAGAACCATGCCCATCAGTACTACAAGCCCCAGTGTGACACCCATCAGAACCATGATTTCCAGAAGAAAGCCCTCCGAAATTCCCTGAGCGATACCCACCGCCTTCCAGGAACCGTTCAGAAACGCCAAAGCCTTTGCAATGCCCACCGGTACTGTCTTTACCAAGACAAAACCCACTGTTGAACCAGTCCAAGGCACCAGGACAAGTTTTCTCAGAGACCTCCCAGAACACCTTGAAGCTCCAAAGAGATCCCCATAGGTCAGAATGCCCCTTAGGCTCACATGGAGAACTATCAAGAACCCCTATGGAACCTAGGGCAATTCCCGAGTCAGGGCCACAAGGACAAACATCAATATCAGGGCTTTCAGGGACCAGAACCATCTCTGGGCATGCAGGCAGACTGGCAACATCAGAACGTGTTCCCACTAAGGAAGCATCAGAGCACGCTAACACCTTAGACACACTTGGGCATTCTGGCACACAAAGAACATCTGGGCACACCGGCACAAGAGAAACCTCTGGGCATGTCAAGGAACTGTGAGCCTCAGGGTCAGCCAAGACAGGACCAAAACCAGGACTGGCCAAAAAAAAATCATCATGACTAAACTTCGCAACTACTGGACTTTTACACGAGAATGCTGGATCAGACTTAGATGTCGCTGATTCCAGCAAAGTCAGTAACAAATCAGATTCAGGGGCACTAACAAGACAGGACAAATCTTCTGATGTATGCACTGAACCAGATAGGGACTCCACAACTACCTCTGGACTGGACAGAGACTCATTTAATACACTGGATTGGAGCTCATGAGGCGCTGCAGAACAAGTCAGTATTGCAGCAGCCCCCACTGGACTAGGCAAAACTGAGGAATTCCCTGGACAGGAAGGGGACTCTGGAACCTCTGCCACAGCGGCCAGAGAACCAGAATCTTTCAGGATACAGGGCTGGGTTTCAGGAACACTCATCAGACCGGACTGAAATTCTGAGATTTCTATTATTTTGACCAGAGAATCAGAATTATCCATGTTACAGGGCAAGACTTCTGAAACATTCAGAGGACAGGGCTGGAGTTCCTCGGCTGTTACAACACTGGAGAGGGACTCAACATTGGTTAAATCAGACTGTGTACAGGGCAAGGTATCTGACACACTTGCTGACGAGGACAATATTTCAATGACTTCTGCTTTGCTGGGCAGAAATTCATCAAGTTTTATTAGAGCAGACTGTAATTCCAAAACAGCTGCTAGACAAGTGAATATTACTGCAACACCAACTGAGGTAAGCAGTGCTTCAGCCTCCTCTGCTAGAGGGTTTAAAGTATCCAAAGTACTGGGTGAAGCATAAGACTCTGCGACCACAGCTTCACTGGACAGGATCACTGAACAGTCCATATTGCAGGGCAAAACCATGGAAGCACCTGCTGGACAGCATAATGATTCTGTGACCTGAGTTTCATTGGAGAGATCTACTGCACAATTCATGGTACAGGGCAAATTTATTGGAAAATTTTCTGAACAAGGTAATAATTCTGCGATTTCAGGTTCACATAGCAGATGCTCTGAGCTATTCACGAAACTAGAGCGAGGTGTAGAAACAGGAAGATCAAGACACAATGTTTGCGCATCTGAATCACCATTCATTTGTAAAATTGGAAAATTCAGATGCTGGGGTTCTGAGTTTACTAGACAGGATTGCTGGGACTCGGAAACTGATGTAGTGCATCTATTGGCATCTGCTGGATCAGACAGGAGTTGAACTTTATTAACACAGGTAATTTCTGCAGAAGTGTTTGCAGAGACAGGCAAGATTTTTCTGGTGTCTGTTTCACTAAACAAAGAGTCATGAGTACTGGCTAGGCTGGACTCGGAAGTCAGCAGGACCTCTGGATTCTCTGCTGAGAAATTTGCGCAGGGCAAGGTTAAGAATGTATCAGTGGCTTCTGTTTTACTGGGAAGTAACACTGAGTTATCCATGGTACAGGGTGGAATTGCAGGAACTTCAATTTCACACAAAAAGAGCTCCGAATCACCTGCTGAATCAGCCAAAGGTGCTGAAGCAGGCGGGTCAGAACGCCAAATTTGCGAATTCGGAGTCACATAAAAATCATCCAAAATCAGTTCCCACACATCAATCAAGGGAGCCACACAGTCATACCTACACACACCAGCCTCTATTAGGTTATAGGCTGACTTAATGCATGCGTTCAATACCATTTCACTTTTTGCACTGTAAAATTGACAAAATGAACTTGAATCATTCTTCCATTCACAGACCAGGGCTTCCATCTCTCCCCTCTCGAATGGAGGATCCCATGCATACTTAACAGCGAAACATTTAGGCTGATCACAGTCTGCAGATATGATTGTGGCAGGCACATGTATAGGGTTAATTAGCAGGTGATTGGCAGATTCCTTATTCTTAAGAATTTCCAATACCTGTAGCAAGTGTTGAACTGTAGTGTATGCAAACTTCCCTTGGTTCACAAATAAGTTGATTTGTTCAATACTCTGTAATATCTCATCATAATCATACTCAGATAATTCTTTTAAACAAAAATCTTTATTTTTCCCTAGCCAGGGAGGAAAGTTCATTAGTAGTTTCATAAGTCCATTTAACTCCCCTGAAAGACAATTGCATTTCATTATCTGTTAATGGCAGAATCTCATTATAGGTCTCAGTCGCTAAGGATAACGATTCTGCAGATTGGACACGTTTCTTAGAACGTTTGCGTTTTGCCTTTGACCTTGCGGTTTTTGGTGATTTATTCAAAGCTGCAGGAAAATTATCAGTAACACTTTCTGCTTGCTGCTCATTCTTGCAAGCAATTGAAGGAGCAGCTGATTGGCCTGCTGCCAGGAGTTCATTAAGAGGAAAAGGCAATGGATCTATGCGCAACCAGTTATGGATCACAAACGCTAGAAATTCCAGCGGTCTATCTTTCAAATCGGAATGATTGAGAACATCAAATGCCCACTGGAATAATTCCCCTTTAAACAAAATATAACTTAGTTGGAGTGCCCAGGTTGAAACAGGAGTCGCTTGGAGATCAGGATTGGTCAGGAACCTGGCACATTCAGAGAAAAACTCATTTTCTGTTTCAGAGCTAAGTTCTTCAAATTTCTTAAAGGAACAGGAACCATAATTAACAGTGTCATACTTTCTGGGAATCCCCCCCACAATGGGGATTGGTAATGGGGTTTTCATAATGTTAGGCTTGGTGGTGTATTCTCCACAGTCAGCATGCAACGCATGAGCTGGCGTGGAGGAGGTACACACACTAGCACCAGGAAACAGGCTATCCCTAGTATAGTGGAGGGGAGGACTGACTCCAATAGGAGATTGTGGCGCACAGAGCCGGTGCAGATCTGACAGCCACAAACAATGCTTTCGTTATAACGTCTCAGCGCAAAGTAGCGCTGAGCGCATAAACCAGAACTGAGGAGATCCGGACAGGTAGACAGAATGAACGCTTGCTAGCTAGCGGCTACTTAGCGACAGCAAGCGTCCAAAACCAGACAGACTGGAATGAGGCAGCCAATGCGATGCGGCGATGGCGTGCCTCATAAAGACAGGACAGGATAGTCAGAAAATAGCAGGATTAAGATAGATGAACGTAACACAGATAAATATACAATAAGTATGATTTCCTAGCGTATTACAATTACAGCTATCAATGAAACTATTTGTAACGTCTGACTAACATATGTATATATCGGCAATGAACCGATATATGACATAAGCAGGAACGCTGACTAGGAATGGAGTAACACAGGGAACAGGACTCAGAAGGATTCGCTATCTCTTCGCAGAGATGAACGCAATCCACAAACGGTAACAGAACAGGATTCAGAAGGATTCGTTATCTCTTCGCAGAGATGAACGCAATCCACAAACGGTACCAGGAACAGGATAACTAGCTCAGCACGGGTGTTCACGGTACGCGCAAACTACCAAAACGTGCTGGAAAACTGACTAACTGAACACAGGATATAAACAGTTCGTGTACGTATACATCAGCGACACTGATGTATCACGTAACACAAATACAAGCAAAATAATAAACGTGCTGGTATGCATATATATTGGCAATGAACCAATATATGATGCAAAGACCAGCAAAGTATCTTTATAACAAGAAACACGATCGGGGGCTAAAGCGACAGCAAGGCAGGCTTAAGCTGAAGCTATGAAAACCCAAGGAAACCCTGCAGGAAGCAGATCTTTATACTGAGGTCATCCAATGGGAGCAGACATGCAGATTCCCACACAGGTGAATGATAATCAGTCACAAGCTGACAGCAGGGAAAGACAGACAAATCTATGCAGCTTGCATGGAAATAGATCAGAACTGCCTGAGCTGCAGCACTACTACTTCCAGTAATAGCTGCTGCAGCAGCGATCATTACACCATCATCACGGAAAAGTTCTGCCCATCACTGATACAGTATATACACTGACTGCTCTGACAATCAAATGACAAGTATACAGCAATACAATATGTGTTCTACAGGTGTAAAATAGCAAAATCACACTGTGTTCACAGTAAATGAGCACTTACAGGAGAGTGACAGTGAGTGACACAGTAAGGCAGCAGCTGCAGTCGCTAGTGAGAGAGATGCTGCAGTGCTGAGTGACTGACACTGACTATGCTAGTGTAAGTCTAACACTAAACTAACACAGTAATTGCACAGTAACTAACAAATAATCAAGGACTAATTCCTAACCTTCCTACAGGCTACTATTAGGCTACCTAGCAGGCCTAGCCTGCACACACCTCAGCTAAGCTAGCCTAGCATTGTATACAGTATATACACTCAGTTACACTGACTGACTAACACAATCAAATCACTATCTATAAATAAAGATGGCACGAACGGTTTGCCGGCAAACTTTTCACATGAACCCAGAGTGTTCGTATTCGCGGTGAACCACGAACACTTAGCAAGTTTGACCCGCCCCCCTATACTACATCAGAATCAGAATCAGAATTTATTTCGCCAAGTACAACGGTGAATTGTACCCGGAATTGGTTTTGGCGCATACAGGGTCGTTGATGAAAAAAAAGCATACGGTTAAGCATGGTACATACGTAGACATGGGACAAGCATACATAGGACAACATTAACAGCTTGTGCGTACAATGAGACAGAGCATCGTATACAGTGAAGCATGGTACATACGTATAGACAATAGAATAAAAGCAGAAAAAAACAAAAAGCATTACAGCATACACGTACAGTTAACGTAATACAAGCATAGCAAAGCATACACTGATAGCAGGAACAGAAAAGAGTGGGACTGGAGGAGCAGCCTGAGAGCTGATATGAGCGCTGCCATTTTCGGCACTGGACGCTACACAGCGACACGCTCCCAACAAGACAGGTGCAACCGATTGTCCACAGAAAGTAGAGAGAAAGCAGGAAGCAGAAGCAGAGAGAAAAAGGAGAGAATCAGAGTGATGAGTCCCCTGGGGTTGTGGCGAAACCATGGCTGGTTTGTGTCCTGGTGGTCACACACTTGAAGAAGATGATGTAGTCCTTCTTCCTGGGCTGCAGAGAGTGGAGCTAAGGCCATGGAGAGTGCAGGACTGTGCTGCGCTTAGAACGCACGGGGCTGGTGGTTGGCACTGGCAGTTGGATCTAGGCTGTGGAGCAGCTGGGAGACCTAAAAGCAGGTGAAGGGGTCTCTGGGCTGCCTGTATGCTGAAGTTGGGTTGCAGTAGTGGGGCAGGCTGGCAAGGTTCAGCAGCTGCCATTTCGACCTGCGGATGCAGCTGGGGCCTACCTTGAATAGACCTGGCCTGTGGTTGGTGGGAGTTAGCAAGGAATCCATGCGGCCCGGGCACAGCAGCATTGGGCTAAACTTTGACCCTCTACATCACAGTCAGCAGCCACATGGCAGCCAATCAGGCTGCACTCCCTCCTGGACCCTGGCTCCTTGCTGATATTTGTTGCTGAAAAGCACCACAAAAAAAGCTCTTTTGAGAGCTAATGTTCTTATGATGTGTTTTTTGTGTGTGTGTGTGTGTGTGTGCCACTGACACTGCATATACAGCTCTGTCTGTCGCAGCTGGCCCTTGCTAATTGCTATACTGTGCCAGGCCCAGCACTTTCAGTGCATACCTTTCACTGCATCTGTGTGACTGACTGCACATTGTATTATACCAGCAGTCAGTACCTTTCACTGCATCTGTGTGTCTGCACACTGTATTATACCAGCAGTCAGTGTATACCTTTCACTGCATCTGTGTGACTGCACATTGTATTATACCAGCAGTCAGTGTATACCTTTCACTGCATCTGTGACTGACTGCACATTGTATTATACCAGCAGTCAGTACCTTTCACTGCATTTGTGTGACTGCACATTGTATTATAATACCAGTCAGCGCATACCTTTCACTGCAACTCTGTGACTGCATATTGTCCTCAATTCACTAAGCTTCTCTCCTGTCTTTAATAACGTTTCTAGAGTTATTACCATGGTGATAAAGCATGTAGTATTCAGGAAACATTTTACCTCAGGCAAACCTAAAGTTAACGATTCTGTCTTCAGGTTAACTCTTCGATCCTTAAAATAACTCCAGAGTTCTAAAGTTAAAGACAGGCTTTTAATTAACTGCGTGTGAAAATAACTACAGAGGAGGTAACTTAACTACAGAGGAGGTAACATAACTACAGAAGAGGTAACTTAAAGGATGAAGAGATAAGATAACTCTGTCACTGTGTGGAGGTACATTTTCTCTTGCCTTATTATCTCCAGCATGATCCAGCAGTCAGTGCATACCTTTCACTGCATCTCTGTGACTGTACATTGTATTATAATACCAGTCAGTGCATACCTTTCACTGCATCTCCGTGACTGCACATTGTATTATAATACCAGTCAGTGCATATCTTTCACTGCATCTGTGTGACTGCACATTGTATTATACCAGCAGTCAGCGCATACCTTTCACTGCATCTGTGTGACTGCACATTGTATTAGAATACCAGTCAGTGCATACCTTTCACTGCATCTGTGTGACTGCATATTGTATTATACCAGCAGTCAGTGCATACCTCTCACTGCATCTCTGTGACTGCGACTGCACATTGTATTATACCAGCAGTCAGTGCATACCTTTCACTGCATCTGTGACTGCACATTGTGTTAGTGCAGTCAGTGCATACCTTTCACTTCATCCCCCCCAATATGGACAAAACGAAAGGCTGAGACAGAGCTAGAGGCAGGCCACCCGGCAGGTCTGTTCGAGGTCGTGCTGACGTGGTTTTGTGCGGCCATGAACCAAAGTACAGTGTTCAGAAGGCACGTGCCATCAACCTCCAAGATTGTCAGGACGTAGTTGACTATTTAACACAGAACACCTCATCTTCCTGAACTTCCGCACAGAACTGTGACATATCTTCCTCATCCTGCTCTAATTCTGGCACTCAATTTAACACTCAGCTGGAAGCCCCCACTTCTACTACTAGCATCACATCCGCTCCATTTCACAGTTCGCAGGAGTTATTTGGTGGGGAAATAACTGATTCACAGGCATTTTTGTTACAAGATGAAGGCGCTAAGCATGTTACACCTCCTCATATGTCCGAGTTAGGCGTCAGTATGGACATAAGGTGTGAGGATGATGATGTACATGTTGTTGGTGCAGTTTTGGAGATGTCTGATACAAGCAAAGCTGTGGAGGATGATTATGATGATGATGATACTGCCATGGATGTCACGTGGGTTCCCAATAGACAAGATGAACAGGGGGACAGTTCAGAGGGGGAGTCATAGAGGAGTAGGAGGAGATGAGTTGCTGAGAGAAGCAGGGGGAGCTTGTTGTCAGAAAAAGCTTGTGGCAGTGTCCGCCACCTATGGACAGCCAGCCAACATGCCCTTCAAGGTCAGCTGCTGCCACCACCACCAAAGTACCATCATCCCAGGGCTCAGCGGTGTGGACATTTTTTTGTGTGTCTGCCTCAGATGATAGCGATGCCATCTGTACTCTCTGCCACCAAAAATTGAGTCGTGGAAAGACCAAGACCCACGTAGGGACAACTGCCTTTCGAAGGCACATGATGAAAAAGCACAAACAGCAATGGGATGACCACCTGAGGATAAGCAGCACACAAACGCAAAGCCACCCTCTGCCTCCTCTTCCTCCTTCAGGTGCACCATCTTCAGCCGCTTTATCCCCTGCACCTTCACAGCCACCCTCCTCCACTCTGCCTCTCACCATGAGCGGTTAATGCTCCTCTGCCCACAGCAGCCAGGTGTCCATGAAGAAAATCTTTAAGCGGAAGAAGCCAATGTCTGCCAGTCACCCCCTTGCCTGGCGTCTGACAGCTGGCTTGGCGGAACTGTTAGCTCGCCAGCTGTTACCATACCAGCTGGTGGACTCTGAGGCCTGCCGAAAATTTGTGGTGATTGGGACACCGCAGTGGAAGATACCAGGCAGCAATTATTTTTCTAAAAAGGCGATACCCAAACTGTACTCTGATGTTGAAAGGCAATTGGTGTCATCTCTGCAACACAGCGTTGGGTCAAGGGTCCATCTGACCATGGATGCCTGGTCTGCAAACCACGGTTAGGGCAGGTACATTACTTATACGGCACATCGGGTCAACCTGGTGACCGCTGGCAAGCAGGGAGTATGTGGCTGTGCAGTGGAACTAGTTGCAACACCTCCATGGCTTGCAGGCAGGCCTGCTGCCACCTCCTCTCCTTCTCCTCCTACTCCTCCTGCTACATCCTCTTCGCTATCATCCTCCTCCTCCTCGGCTAAGTGCCACTCTACTGGTGCTGCAATCTCCTCTCCAAGTTCCAACTACACACCCCCAGCTCCCCAGGGTCTATGCTGCATGCCAGGTATGACAGTGTCCCGCCATCTTGGACATGTCTTGCCTCAAAGCCGAGAGTCACACTGGAGCAGCTCTCCTGGCTGCTCTGAACAAACAGGTGGATCAGTGGCTGACTCCGCACCAACTGGAGAGCAGCAATGTGGTGTGTGACAACAGCAGCAATCTCTTGTCGGCTTTGAGTTTGGGAAAGTTGACACATGTACCCTGCATGGCACATGTGCTCAATCTTATAATCCAAAGATTTGTGTTTAAGTACCCAGGCTTACAGGAGGCTCTGAAGCAGTTCAGGAAGGTGTGTGGGCATTTCAGGCATTCCTACACTGCCATTGCGCACTTGGTCGATATTCAGCAGAGAAACAACTTGCCGGTGAGGCGCTTGATTTGCGGTAGCCCGACTCGCTGGAATTCAACACTCCTCATGTTTAAACGCTTGCTACAACAGGAGAAAG